>NC_141874.1:193334381-193637412 GCF_056163025.1 Triticum urartu | reverse complement strand
GTATTTCTTTTATTTGTTTTTTTGCGCGGAATAATTTTAAAAAAACGTGAACCGACTTTGGGCCGTACCCGAGCGGGACTCCGCCCGGGGGCAACCTTTATAAGCCTCCCAACCCGAGCTGCAGAGCCCATCAGCCGCCGCCAGCCCACCGCACCCGAAACCCTAACCCTAGCCGCCGCCGCCGCCGGACCCGCCGCCCGAGGTCAACCTCGTTTTCGCCGCCCATTTTTTAAAAAAAAAGTCGTGTTTTTTTAGTTTTGTTTTTTTAATAGATCGGTTTTTCCGATTTATTTAAATAGCGAGCGTTCATTCGTTCTAGCGAACGTTCGTTGTTTTTCTTTTTCTCGGATTAAATCCGCGATTTTTCTGATCGCGCTTCCTGATCCGATTTTCGTTTTAGTATAACTTTTCGCTCGTTTATCGGAATCAGGCGATTCAAGCGCCTGGAGTTTCGTCTCGAAACCCTCTATCCGTGTAACCAACTTCAACAAGTTTTTGCCACTGTAAAAATTGCCCTAGATCCAGAATAGTAAACGAAGCTTGTTTCTTTTGCCGTTTGACTTTCGTTGCTTCGTTTGATTTGATTCTTTTTGCAAACCGGAGTTCTTAAGTTGAACCTTCTGGTTAGATCTCTTATTTGAGTTTTACCCGTGCATTAGATGAATACTTATTGTATGCTTGTTTGTTTGTCTGTGATAGAATACCCGGAGTGCGCCGCCTGTTACTTTGAATCTCTAGGTTTCGCGGATCATCAGCAAGGCAAGTAACACTTTGCTCATACCTCCTACTACCCAGTTTTATTGCATTAGATCAATCCTCAAACATTGCATGATTAGGATCTAATTAAATTGTGGGATGGGAAGTAGTTGAGGTAGTACCTATTACCTGTTATATTATCAAACCTTTGGGAGTTACTTCTACGTTTGCCTATTATGCCATGCTATGCTAGTAGACGTGGATTGGGTGAGTGATATCCATGACAGATGTGAGTTTGTTAATTAATGGTTTATCTAAGGTGGCAACTGAACACACATCTGGGTGGATTGAGGTACCTGGGTATTCCAGGATTGCCTGTTTTTCTTTATGGACCGCCACCCAGGCCCAAAAGGGATCATGAGATTTTTCATACTAGAAACTTCCATGTGCAGCCACAAGCTATTATGGGCTCTAGCATAGTTGATTAAGTCGTGCGAACTCTTACAGGGTAAACTAGCAGATGTAGGGGAAAGTAGGTGTAGCGGTCTATCCATCGTAAGGTGCTAGCGCTTCTGAAAGACTATGTCTCGGTCATCCGTTTCTCAAACACCGTGTAGTGCGAGAAACCAAACGGAGGCGATCGAGTCTTGTGGGGAAAAGTGCGCAAACCTCTGCAGAGTGTATAAACTAATCATGGTTAGCCGTGTCTCCGGTTATGGACATCTTGAGTATCTAGTACCTGGATTATCATGTGGATCTCAACATGTTACTCTAAAATTTAATTTTGTTGGGTTTTGTTTAATGATGATGCTTAATTGGGATTAAGAATGCTGTCAACCATTCTCAATGTTTAACAACTACCATGATAGTTAAATAAAATTTATTCCTTTGCAGTAGGAAAAATTGGCTTTTCACAAAACGGTAACCATAGAGCTTTCCACCAGCCAAATATGCATATAGTATAGCTGTTTCATTCCATTACTCTCTATGTGTTACTTTGCCAGCATATTCCATGTGCTGACCCATTTCGGGCTGCAACGTTAATGTTGCAGACTTTTCAGACGACGATCAAGGAGTTTTAGGTCGTGGTTCTATACTCAGTGATGTCGTTGGAGTTGATGGACTCACTTATCTTCCAAGCCTTCCGTTGTTATAGTTATTAGATGGCCTTAAGCCATATTTATTGTAATAAGTTCTCTATTGAGACACTCGAGGTAATAAGTGTGTGATTGCTACTCTGTTATAAATCCTCCAAGTACTGTGTAGTGTCAGCATTACTGATCCAGGGATGACACCTGAGCACAAAGATCAGACTGTTTGAGGTCTAGTCGCTATAGAGATGGTATCAGAGCACACGCTGACTGTAGGACACGACCACTAAGCTAAAGACCTAGATCACTATTCACTCTCTTCTCTTCTGGCCTCTCATCTTTTCTACTCTTTAGGATGGCGGATGCAAGGAACAAGTTCACGCAACCGGATGACGATACACCCTTTGGACGTCACTTGAAGGAAGTCACAAGATACCTGAACATAGGAGTACCAAGCTTCACCAGAACCTACAACGCCACTTTACCTGAAGAAGAGTGCTAGATGATTCAAGTTCAAATTCAAGGAAGGACGTTCATGCCAGTCACTGAGCCCATAGAGTTTTCTTTTGATGCACCAACTTGGAGTCTAGCAAAGAGCATGGCAGCTCACATCGCCATGGGACGCATTGGAGAAGTCTACCGCAATGATCTCAAGGATACTATCTACCAGATTTGTGGGTGCCGAGATGAGCACTGGGAGATGATCAGCACCAGAAAGGATAGATCAATTGCAACTTTTATCCAGGAGTTAAACCAGCATATTCGACGACAGGAGAACCAGATGTGCGCCGACATGATAGACCTGAAGAAGGCAAGGACAAGAATCAAGGAACCGGAGGAAGAACTCAAGGCTACACGTGAAGATTATGAAGAAGAAATTGAAGTATTAGTGGATAAGAATGCCGACCTAACAATGAAGATTGGGATATTTATGGGAGGCCCTGCACCAGTAGATGAAGACGAAGAACCCAAGGAGATTCGCTCGGAAGACTACATCATCATCGACGACACCGACTCGGATCCAGATGATAGCGATGATGACTATGTTGATGAAGCCGGAGCAGATATCATGGAGTCTGCAACCGAAGAATATTTCTAGTAGACCACCTCATCAGTAGTAGTAGTCCACCATGTAAATACAGTAGTCCGAGCACTTTTGCGATAGTTAGATCGATTGTATGCCCTTGTTTGATTGGAATGAAGTGAATTGTTTGCTTTTGCCTCATGTGCATATGGGTAGTGTTTTCTCTTTACACCCCCTCTATTCTTAAACCTCATCTTTTCTAAACCCTCAGATGCCTCCGAGACGTGACCCCGGATTTACCTTTCCACCGGAGCTCACCCAGTTGATCCAGCAGTAGAACACATTGATGCAGTTGCTAGTTCAGAATCAGAATCAGGGGAACAACAACAACAACCCACCACCACCACCACCACCTGTTGATCACTTAGCCCGTTTTCTTAGGCTGAATCCGCCGGTGTTCTCCAGTAGCACCGAGCCGATAGTAGTAGATGATTGGCTCCGCAAGACAGCTAGAGAGTTGACCACAACAGGATGCACAAATGCGGAGAAGGTGAAGTTTGCCGCACATCAGCTTGAAGGACCTGCAACATCATGGTGGGAGAATTTGACAGCCACTTTCCCTGTCGACACTGTCACATGGGACCAGTTTCAGCAGGCTTTTCGTACTTCCCATGTTTCAGCAGGAGCTATGGCCATGAAGAAACGAGAGTTTCGCAACTTGTGCCAAGGAGGACGAACAGTTGGCCAGTATGTGGAGGACTTTAGTACATTAGCACGTTATGCCCCAGATGACGTTGCTACGGATGCAGCTAAGCAGGAGAAGTTTCTGGAAGGACTGAATGATGAGTTGAGCATGCAGTTGATGGTAGCAACCTTCAACAACTACCAGGAGTTGGTAGACCGTGCTATTATAATTGAAGGCAAGCAGCGGCAAATTGAGAACCGCAAGAGGAAGTATGGACAAGGGAAGTACAATTCTGGAGCCCAGCAGAAGCCACGTTTTACCCCTAGATCGGGAGGACATTTTCAGCATACCCATGGAGGAGGTAGCTCACAGAATCACAAGGGCACCAAGAATGGTAATGGCAATGGAGGAAGCAACGACCAGAACCGTACCAACCCATCAACCCCAGCCAAGAAGGACCTGAGCCAAGTCACTTGCTTTAAGTGCCAGAAGACCGGACATTATGCCAATGAATGTCCTGAAGGCCGGAATGGCAATGGAAGCTCTGGGAAGAAGATGAACCCTTTCAACAGGGGACAGGTGAACCACGTTAACATGGAGGAGGTTGAAGAGCAGCCGGATGTCGTAATCGGTAAGTTTTTGGTTAAGTCAATTACTGCACTCGTTCTTTTTGATACTGGTGCATCGCATTCATACATATCAAGGGGATTTGTGGATAAGTATAACTTGCCCACTAAGGTTCTTAGAACACCTATGCTAGTAAGCTCACCAGGAGCGGAGTATATGGCAGGTCAAGGATATTTTTCAAGTGCCATTGAGTATAGGTAGGCATGTGTTTCCCTCGGATTTAATCATTTTGGAATCACAAGGATTGGATGTAATTCTGGGTATGGATTGGCTGTCGATGTACGGAGGAAACATTCATTGCGCCAGTAAGACAATTTTGCTTACTATCCTAGAAGGGAGAAGGATCAAGTATGTATCCCGACATGTGCCAAAAGGGACTCAAGTAAATTGTTTAACAGGAGTTGTGCAGGAGGAAGTACCAGTGGTAAGGGATTTCCCTGAAGTATTTCTAGAAGAGTTGCCAGGCATGCCACCGGATAGAGATATTGAGTTTTTGATTGAGCTATTACCAGGCACAGGGCCAATATCAAAGAGACCATACAGGATGCCTGCAAAGGATTTGGTGGAAATTAAGAAGCAGATTAAGGAGTTACTGGATAAAGGTTACATTCGCCCAAGTTCGTCGCCTTGGGGATCACCAGTACTTCTAGTGGAGAAAAAGGATGGATCGTTAAGGATGGTTGTTGATTATCGAGGATTGAATGAAGTAACCATCAAGAACAAGTACCCACTACCAATGATCAATGATCTGTTTGATCGATTGCAAGGAGCTAAGGTATTTTCCAAGATCGATCTGCGATCAGGATACCACCAGTTGAAGATTCGAGAACAGGATATACCTAAGACAGCTTTTACCACCAGGTATGGGCTGTACGAGTATACCGTTATGTCATTTGGTCTGACTAACGCACCTGCCTGAACATGATGAACAAAGTGTTTATGGAGTTCTTGGATAAGTTCGCCGTGGTGTTCATTGATGATATTCTGGTTTACTCGAAAAGTGAAGAGGAGCATAAGGAACATTTCCGATTGGTACTTGAGAAGCTCAGAAGACTGACAAGGAGATTGCCTCTATAAAGGAGAAAATGAGCGAAGGAAAGGCTAAAGGATTTCGTGAGGATGAGCACGACACCCTATGGTTTGAAGACCGTGTTTATGTGCCCAATGACCCAGAAATCAAGAAGTTGATTCTGCAAGAGGCACACGACTCACCATATTCGATTCACCCAGGAAATACCAAGATGTATTTGGATTTGAAGGATATTTTCTGGTGGACCGGAATGAAGAAAGATATTGCGGAGTATGTAGCAGTTTGTGATGTATGTCAGAGAGTAAAGGCAGAGCATCAGAATCCAGTAGGATTTCTACAACCATTGCCGATACCCGAATGGAAGTGGGATAAGTTAGGCATGGATTTTATCATGGGATTACCCAGGACTCGTTCAGGCTATGACTCGATTTGGGTTGTAGTTGATCGGTTGACGAAAGTAGCTCATTTCATCCCGGTAAAGACCACTTACACCAGTGCTAAGTTGGCAAAGATATACATGACCAGGATTGTATGCTTACATGGAGTTCCGAGGAGTATAGTATTAGATAGAGGAACCCAGTTTACCTCAAAAAGTTCTGGAATCAGTTGCATGAAACTTTGGGTACCAGGCTAGAATTCAGCACAGCTTTTCATCCACAGACAGATGGACAGACCAAGAGAGTCAATCAGATTTTGGAGGACATGCTGAGAGCTTGTGCGCTAGATTATGGATCTAGTTGGGACGAGAATTTGCCGTATGCAGAGTTCTCTTACAACAACAGCTATCAATCCAGTTTAAAGATGGCCCCTTCCGAAGCCTTGTACGGAAGGAGGTGCAGGACACCGTTGACGTGGGATGAAGTTGGAGACCGCCAGTTGTTTGGACCTGACTTGATTAAGGAGTCTGAACAGAAGGTGAGATTGATTCGCGATAGGCTCAAGATAGCCCAGTCCAGACAGAAGAGTTATGCAGATTCTAAACGCAAGGAGACAGTTTACGAAGTTGGAGATAGAGCTTATCTTCGAGTATCCCCACTTCGGGGAACAAAGCACTTTGGTGTTAAAGGAAAGTTAGCGCCACGATTCGTAGGACCATACCGAGTATTGGAACGTATGGGAGAAGTGGCCTACAAGTTGGAATTGCCCGAAGGATTGTCAGGAGTTCATGATGTGTTCCACGTTTCTCAGTTGAAGAATTGCCACGCGGAGATGGCTGACATACCCTTGAGAGACACAGTGCCATTGGAAGCAATTCAGTTGGATAACGATTTGACCTATGAGGAGAAACCAATTAAGATTCTAGAGTATGCCAGTCGAGTCACCCGCAGCAAGGTTATCAAGTTCTGTAAGGTTCAGTGGAGCGACCACACGGAGGATGAAGCCACCTGGGAGCGAGAGGAAGATTTGCTCAAGGACCACCCTCACACATTTTCTAGCCAACCCGAATCTCGAGGGCGAGATTCATCTTAAGGGTGGTAGGTTTGTAACATCCCAAATTTTGAATCTGGAATGTTATACATTAGACCATTATTGCATATCATAATTTATTTGCTTTTCGTTTTGATCCTAGAAATTCCACGTAACTCAAGGACCCACGGAGAAAGTTGGGGATTTCGTTATTTTCATATTTGAGTTTTCTCAAATTTTGAAAATAGGATTATTTGATTTTAATTATTTTATCATCAATTATTTCTATTACAAAAATATGAGAGGGAATAAAATGACTTTCCCAAAATAAAGAAATATTGAAGATTTAATAATAAAATCAAATAAGATTTTATTTCGGAGTTTTTCGGTATTTTATTTGAATTTAGGAAAAATGTGCATTTTTCAAAATTGCATTTAGGCCCCAAATAAATGTTCACCTTGTGCAGCTTGATTTTAGAAGCCCGGGAAAAATTATTTCGAGATTTTGGAGTCTGTTTAGTATTTCTTTTATTTGTTTTTCTGTGCGGAATAATTAAAAAAACGTGAACCGACTTTGGGCCGTACGCGAGCGGGACTCCGCCCGGGGGCAGCCTTTATAAGCCGCCCGACCCGAGCCGCCGCTAGCCCACCGCGCCCGAAACCCTAACCCTAGCCGCCGCCGCCGTCGCCGCCGGAGCCGCCGCCGGACCCGCCACCCGAGGTCAACATCATTTTCGCCGCCCTTTTTTTTAAAAAAAGTCGCGGTTTTTTTAGTTTCGGTTTTTTTAAATAGATCGGTTTTTCCGATTTATTTAAATAGCGAGCGTCCGTTCGTTCTAGCGAACGTTCGTCGTTTTTCTTTTTCTCGGATTAAATCCGTGATTTTTCTGATCGCGATTCCTGATCCGATTTTCGTTTTACTATAACTTTTCGCTCGTTTATTGGAATCAGGCGATTCAAGCGCCTGGAGTTTCGTCTCGAAACCCTCTATCCGTTTAACCAACTTAAACAAGTTTTTGCCACTGTAAAAATTGCCCTAGATCCAGAATAGTAAATGAAGCTTGTTTCTTTTGCCGTTTGACTTTCGTTGCTTCGTTTGATTTGATTCTTTTTGCAAACCGGAGTTCTTAAGTTGAACCTTCTGGTTAGATCTCTTATTTGAGTTTTACCTGTGCATTAGATGAATACTTATTGTATGCTTGTTTGTTTGTCTGCGATAGAATACCCGGAGTGCGCCGCCTGTTACTTCGAACCTCTAGGTTTCGCGGATCATCAGCAAGGCAAGTAACACTTTGATCATACCTCCTACTACCCAGTTTTATTGCATTAGATCAATCCTCAAACATTGCATGATTATGATCTAATTAAATTCTGGGATGGGAAGTAGTTGAGGTAGTACCTATTACCTGTTATATTATCAAACCTTTGGGAGTTACTTCTACGTTTGCCTATTATGACATGCTATGCTAGTAGACGTGGATTGGGTGAGTGATATCCATGACAGATGTGAGTTTGTTAATTAATGGTTTATCTAAGGTGGCAACTTAAACACACATCTGGGTGGATTGAGGTACCTGGGTATTCCAGGATTGCCTGTTTTTCTTTATGGACCGCCACCCAGGCCCAAAGGGATCATGAGATTTTTCATACTAGAAACTTCCGTGTGCAGCCACAAGCTATTATGGGCTCTAGCATAGTTGATTAAGTCGTGCGAACTCTTACAGGGTAGACTAGCAGATGTAGGGGAAAGTAGGTGTAACGGTCTATCCATCGTAAGGTGCTAGCGCTTCTGAAAGACTATGTCTCGGTCATTCGTTTCTCAAACACCGTGTAGTGCGAGAAACCAAACGGAGGCGATCGAGTCTTGTGGGGAAAAGTGCGCAAACCTCTGCAGAGTGTATAAACTAATCATGGTTAGCCGTGTCCCTGGTTATGGACATCTTGAGTTTCTAGTGCCTGGATTATCATGTGGATCTCAACATGTTACTCTAAAATTTAATTTTGTTGGGTTTTGTTTAATGATGATGCTTAATTGGGATTGAGAATGCTGTCAACCATTCTCAATGTTTAACAACTACCATGATAGTTAAATAAAATTTATTCCTTTGCAGTAGGGAAAAATTGGCTTTTCGCAAAACGGTAACCCTAGAGCTTTCCACCAGCCAAATATGCATATAGTATAGCTGTTTCATTCCATTACTCTCTATGTGTTACTTTGCCGGCATATTCCATGTGCTGACCCGTTTCGGGCTGCAACGTTAATGTTGCAGACTTTTCAGACGACGATTAAGGAGTTTTAGGTCGTGATTCTATACTCAGTGATGCCGTTGGAGTTGATGGACTCACTTATCTTCCAAGCCTTCCGCTGTTATAGTTATTAGATGGCCTTAAGCTAGATTTATTGTAATAAGTTCTATATTGAGACACTCGAGGTAATAAGTGTGTGATTGCTACTCTGTTATAGATCCTCCAAGTACTGTGTGGTGTCAGCATTACTGATCCAGGGATGACACCTGAGCACAGAGATCAGACTGTTTGAGGTCTGGTCGCTACAAGGGGCCTCGAGGACTCGAATACAAGAGCTCGATCATAGACGAGTCAGCGGAAGCAACAATATCTGAGTACAGACATAAGTTAAACAAGTTTGCCTTAAGAAGGCTAGCACAAACTGGGATACAGATCGAAAGAGGCACATGCCTCCTGCCTGGGATCCTCCTAAACTACTCCTGGTCGTTGTAGCGGCCTGCACGTAGTAGTAGGCACCTTCAGTGTAGTAGGATTCATCATCGACGGTGGCGTCTGGCTCCTGGACTCCATCGTCTGGTCACAACAAACAGGTATAGAAAGGGGAAAAAGGAGGAGCAAAGCAACCATGAGTACTCATCCAAAGTACTCGCAAGCAAGGAGCTACACTACATATGTATGCCTTGGTATCAAATGAAAAAGGGTAGCATATGTGGACTGAACTGCAGAATGCCGGAATAAGGGGGGATAGCTAGTCCTTTCGAAGACTATGCTTCTGGTAACCTCCATCTTGCAGCAGAAGAAGAGAGTAGATGGTAAGTTCACCAAGTAACATCGCATAGCATAATCCTACCCGGTGATCCTCCCCTCGTCGCCCTATGAGAGAGCGATCACCGGTTGTATCTGGCACTTGGAAGGGTGTGTTTTATTAAGTATCTAGTTCTAGTTGTCATAAGGTCAAGGTAAAACTCCGGGTCATCCTTTTACCGAGGGACACGACTATTCGAATAGATCAACTTCCCTGCAGGGGTGCACCACATTTCCCAACACGCTCGATCCCCTTTGGCCGGACACACTTTCCTGGGTCATGCCCGGCCTCGAAAGATCAACACGTCGCAGCCCTACCTAGGCACAACAGAGAGGTCAGCACGCCGGTCTAAATCCTATGGCGCAGGGGTCTGGGCCCATCGCCCATTGACACCTGCACGTTGCGAACGCGGCTGGCAAGCAGACCTAGCAACCTCCATTACAAAGGAAGTTGCGTTACGCGGTCCAACCCGGCGCGCGCCGCTCAGTCGCTGATGTCACGAAGACTTCGGCTGATACCACGACGCCGAGTGCCCATAACTGTTCTCGCGTAGTTGGTTAGTGCATATAGGCCAGTAGAAGACTCAGATCAAATACCAAGATCTCGTTAACCGTGTTATTTTAACATAACCACGGACGCCGACCAGGGCCAGGCCCACCTCTCTCCTAGGTGGTCTCAACCTGCCCTGTCGCTCCGCCCCCAAGTAACAGTCGGGGGCCGTCGGGAACTCAGGCCCACCACTACCTGGATGGAGCCACCTGCCCCTTCAACCCCCACATCAGAATCACTTGCAGGTACTCAACGAGCCGACCCAACTTTAGTCACCACCTGTATAGTATGTATATATGTATAAGTATATACCCATGATCACCTCCCGAGTGATCACGACCCGATAGTATAGCATGGCAGACGGACAAAAATGTAGGGCCACTGATGATAAACTAGCATCCTATACTAAGCATTAGGATTGCGGGTAAAGGTAACAACAGTAGTAGCAAGGACATGCTATGCATCAGGATAGGATTAACCGAAAGCAGTAACATGTTACACTACTCTAATGCAAGCAGTAGAGAGAAGGAATAGGCGATGTCGGGTTGATCGGGAGGGGGCTTGCCTGGTTGCTCTGGCAAGGAGGGGTCGTCGGTGACGTAGTCGTACTCGATGGCATCAGCGCCGGTCTCGGGGTCTACCGGAGAAGAAGAGGGGGGAAGAAACAGTAAATACAGGGCAAACAAAGCATCAAAAACTATAACATGGCAATACATGGTGTCAGGGGTGATCTAACGCAGGGATAGGTGATATTGGCGAAGGGGGAAAACATCCGGAAAGTATTCCCGGTGTTTGGCATTTTGGGATAGTTGAACCGGAGGGGTAAAGTTGCGTGTTTGCTATTCTAGGGATGTGTTGCAGACGAACGAGCTATGTATTCAGATTCGTCTCGTCGTTCTGAGCAACTTTCATGTACAAAGTATTTTTATCCGAGTTACTGTTTATTTTTTATCAATTTTCTGGTCGCTCTGGCAAGAAAGAGGGGTCGTCAATAGCGTAGTCGATCGGGGCACCAACAGCAGCAGCGTCGGCCTCGTAGTCTACTGGAAAGAAGAGGAGGAAGAAACAATGAATACAATGCAAACAGATACATAACGATGCATGACACGACAAGTAGCGATGCTAGGGGTGCCCTAACGCGGTATGAGGAGATACCGGTGAAGGGGGAAACATACGGGAAAATATCCTTGGTGTTTCGCGTTTTCGGACAGATGAATCGGAGGGGGAAAGTTCGCTATACTAGGGATGCGTGGCGGACGAACAAACAGCATATTCAGATTCGTCATATTTTTCTGATCATTTTTTCATATATAAAACTTTTTCATCCGAGTTACGAATTAATTTTTATGATTTTTCAAAGTTTTAACCTTTTCTGGAAATTCCTGGGATAAAACATAATTCGAAAATATACATGAAAATGCTAGGTGCACCCGGTCCAGTGCACCCGGCAATGCACCAGAGGCTGACCGTGGGGCCGGGTCAATGGCACAGTCAGCAATTGACTGGTCAGTTTGACTAGTCAAAAGGGTCCAGTGGGACCCACCTGTCAATGACTAGGCTAGTCCAGTCAGCAGTTTGACTTGGTCAAACTTGACAGGGGGTCCACCTATCATTGGCTGATATTTAATAGAGTTTTATTAGTTAATTTAATTAATAGTGAAGGCCCACATGTCATGTATACATAGACTAACCTAACCACTAAACATTTTCTAATCTAAACAAGGGACTAGCCCCAGCGGCCATGGACTGGGATTAGGTGACATTCACCTTTGCATGTCACCGTATGACTTACGGCTTAAATTCATATTTAAACATTGTAAAAAAATCTGAAAAAAGTCATGCATGTTCATAGCACATATTAAGATAATCCCTAAAAAATTTACATTAAAATTCGAAACATACATCAAGAAGCAAAAAAGAGAAATCTATTATGAATAGTTGTGAATGGTTCTCTATATACTATTCACATATGAGTTTCTCTTTTTTGCTTCTTGGTGTATGTTTCGAATTTTGATCTGAATTTTTTAAGGATTATCTTAATATGTGCTATGAACGTGCATAATTTTTTTTAGATTTTTTTATAATGTTTAAATATGAATTTGGGTCGCAAGTCACACGGTGACATGCAAAGATGCATGTCACGCTATCCTTGTCCCAGCGGCCATGGCCAAGCCGGCTACTAATGTGCTTGGGCACGCACATGCGAGAGTGCATGGCGGCCTCGGCCATCAGCGGCAGCAGCTTGCACTAGCGGCAGCAGCAGCGCGGCTGCAAAGCAGAGCAGCGGCAGCTAGCAAAGTAGAGCAGCAACAGCAGTACGCATGCGGACACAGCGCCGGCGGCCACGCGCAGCAGGAACGGGAGGCGGCCAGTGGCACGAAAGGTAGCAGGCGCGCGGGCTGTGCGCGGGGCGCGGCCGACTGCAGTGGCAGCGCAGCGCCGAGGCAACGCGCGGGGCCGCGGGTGGACAGCAGGGGCGCGGAGCGGTAGCGGGCGACGTCAGGCGGCACGCACGCACTTATGTACGCGTACGCGCGAGCTCGGATGTGCCCGGGGATGGCAAACAGCGACGAATCAAAGCGAAGTAAAGGGGGATTTGGAGGAGAAGCTCACCACAGATCCATTGGCACGCCCGGGGAGGGTCGGGATGGAACGGAGAGGCGGTGGTGATGGCGAGATGACGACGGCCGGACAAAGAAGACGAAGACCGCGTCGGCTACGCAGCTCCCCGCCTCGTTCCAATGCCCTGAACGGACGCGGTAGAGCGCTTCGAACCTCCAGGATGTGCTCTCGGACGCCAGAGAGGCCGGTGGACGCGTCAACGACGGTGAGGCAGCGGTGACCGCGTGAGCCTGCGAGCACAAAATCGAGCAAGAGGAGAGGGGGGGCGATGAGGATCGAGGGGGGAATGAACGAGGGCGAGTTAGGGTTTCCGGGGGACGCCTTAGTAGGCCGAGGGAGGGTGCGGATGGCCGGCACGTGGCCCTGGTGCCATGGATGGCGGGCACGCACGGCTCTGCCTCTCCCCTGCGAGAGGTAGGGGAAAAGGCCGGCCAGTTGGCCTGGGCCTTGTACAGTGTTATTACTGGGCTTAAGTGAACAGGGGGGTTTCTCCTTTTCTTTTCTATTTCTTTATGTTTTTTCTATTTTCCAATTTAGCTATTGTTTTTCTAAATAGTTTAGTGATCAAATGAATTTTTTTAGTTATGAAACTTTGCACAAAAATGATATGAAATATTCTAGGGTTGCACAAAAAGTAATGAGGGCATTCGCAATTTATTTGATTTTCAGTTTGAATTTAAATGTGTTGAACAGGTGCTGCTAGGTCTGTTTTAAATACTTTAGGGGCATTTTAGCAACTCAAATAATGTTTGTTTATAAATGTAAATTATACAGTGATTATTTTCAACCCAACGAACATTTTTTTGTTTTACCGTTTAAATAAATATTATTTTGACTTGAAATTTAAATTTGAATTTGACTTTGATTTTTATTAAGTGGCAACGTGCATAGTAATCATGATGACATGCCCACCATTAGGGGGTATTACTGTAGCATGATTCTCGGAGTGTTACAATATTTATCATGATATAATGAAATATAAATAACAACTTTATTATTGCCTCTAGGGCATATTTCCTTCACCAAGCGGCTCCCTTAAACCGGCCGGGTTGTCTGGCATCCTGCAAATCCAGCGCATATTTGGGGCAGTCCGGATATACTCGGACGTGTCGGATCTAGCCCATATGTGGGGCGGTCCGGATGTACTCAAATGCTTCGGATCAAGCCCATATGTGGGGCAGTTTGGACGCGTCGGATCCAACCCATATATGGGGCGGTTAGGACGCATTGGATTCGGCCCATGCTGGTAAGGTGGAAGTGATCTTTGGAAGGAGTACTCCTTAATTAGTGATTTTAGAGAAGCTACCAACTCACGTGTAACGAGAAATATCTCTTGCGCCAAATGCGCACCCCTGCTCGCGACATGTTTTGAGCCGGCCCAAGTAGAGCAGATCAGACATCCGGTTTTGGGAATGTTCTAGACCTTCCGTTTCTTTTTACATTTTTTTGTTTTCCTTTTCTTTTTTCTTTTTTTAAATC
Organism: Triticum urartu; assembly: GCF_056163025.1. Lineage (NCBI taxonomy): Eukaryota > Viridiplantae > Streptophyta > Magnoliopsida > Poales > Poaceae > Triticum > Triticum urartu. The sequence continues at coordinate 193,623,150 of NC_141874.1, read as the reverse complement.
TTTTTCATTTCATGATAATTTTTTGAAAATCAAGTCTTTAGAGTATTTCTTTGAGCAAAGATTGATACGACGAAGTAGGTGTTTTCAAAAGATTTCATTGTAATTCTTAGTCGTTAGAGTTAGTTTGTATTTTCTTGCATCGTAGATCCAAATTAGTGTACCTATAATTGTTATGATGATGAATAAAGTTACAAATGTTTCTAAAAAAATGTCCAGCTAGATATGGTTCCTTCAAGCAAGTAGGCCCAGACTGCTTATCCTAATCATCATCACATAGGAAGAACATTCACCCAAAAAATAATAATCAAATATCTCTCTCACACACATACACGCATGCTCACGCACACACACAAACACTACAAAAGAAGTAAGAACACAAATACGAGCCATCTTCCAGAAACACTACAAAAGAAGTAAGAACACAAGTAAGAGCCATCTTCCATGAGAAACACCATCGTCAATTGTAAGTCTTAGAGCATCTCCAATAGACGATTCATATGTAAAAATACCTAATTTTCGGATCTTCGCAAGCAAAAAACGCTGCTCCAACAGATGGTTCATATTAAAAAAAAATTGGATGACCGCCTCCCGAAGATGTAAAATTGTAAACTTTGTGATGCAAATTTACATCACGAGATACAAGTGATGTAAAACCGCGGCCGCCCATCAAATGGCCAACCGCCAATTCATTCCCCTTCCGCCTCGCGACCGCCCACCCACGACCGAGCACATGCTGCCGAAAGTCGCCGCCGGCACCACCCAAGTCACCGTCGCCGCCACCGCCCCACCGCCGCCGTTGCCCTAGCCCATGTCGCCTGCCCCGCCGGAGGGCGTCTCGCAGCCACCCGGCGCCGCCGTTTTGGGAAGTAGATGCGGTTGGATTCGCCGTCTCCGGCGGTCCGGCAGCCCATATAGCTCCGCTCCGCTCCGCCAGCCGACGTGCTCCTTTCTGCTCTGCGCCGCCGTGCTCCCTTCTCCTCTGCGCCGCCGTCCGCAGCAGCGACCAATCCAACCGCCGGCCATCTTCTTCCACCCCGCGCACAAGGTGCTCGATGGAAGTCCCCAAGGTAAAAAAACAACGAAACTTGATGATTTAAATTGGAATTGGATAGTATGTTTGACGGTGGTAGTCTGCACTGTAGATGAGCTCGGTTGACTCCTCATTCATGGATGATTCATCGTCGGACGAGGAATTTGATTTGCATGAAGAAGAGGAAATTGATATGCTAGTGGCCATGCACAAGGGGAAGAAGCCAAAGCACGGTGGTTCCATCTATGGTCGTGCGTTCATTCGGAGAAAATAGATTGATGCACACAAACGGTTGATGTGCAACTACTTTGGATCACCACCTGTTTTCCCGGAGAATTACTTTCGACGCTGTTTCAGAATGTCGAAAGACTTGTTCATCCACATTAGCAATTTCGTGAAGTAGCACAATCCAGTCTTCGAGCAGAGAAGGAACCGTGCTTGGTTTCTTGGCCATAGCATTGAACAGAAGATCACTGCCGCTTTGCGCATGAGGGCATATGGTGTTCCGGCAGATTACATTGATGAAAACTTGGCGATGGCAGAGAGCACTGCTATCTTCTATGTCAAGCAATTTTCAATGACTATGGTAGAAGTATTTGGTCCACAATACTTGAGAGCACCCAATGCTCAGGACACTCAGAGGCTTTTGGAGATGAACAAAGCTTGAGGGTTTCCAGGTATGCTCGGGTCTGTGGATTGCATGCATTGGAAATGGAAGAACTGCCTAAAAGCATGGCATGGACAATTCAAGGGTCGTGGGAAGGATGCCACTATCATTCTTGAGGCAGTTACCGATCATGAAACATGGATTTGGCATGCATATTTTGGGATGCCTGGATCTTGCAACGACATCAACGTGCTCGACCGGTCACCTCTGTTTGCCAAGTTAGCAAATGGAGAAGCACAACCAGTGACCTTCGAAGCAAATGGCAACACATACAACTATGGGTACTATCTTGCAGATGAGGTCTACCCAATGTGGAATACATCTGTCAAGCCGGTTGCAAAACCCGAAGGTAAGAAAGAACTCGTCTTTCACAATGCACAAGCGGCCGCTAGAAAAGATGTTGAGAGGGCTTTCGGGATTTTGCAATCTCAATTTGCTATTGTGCAGGACCATCTAGATTCTAGGATCAAAAGATCCTTTGGTACATCATGACTCCTTGCGTGATTATGCATAATATGATCATTGAGAATGAGCGTGGAAAACATTTAGATTACAACTTCTATCACTTGATGGGCATTCCTGTTAACCCCATGCGAAAAGAACAGCGCATCAGACATTTCATGAAGGTCTACAATGAGATTAGAGACACCGATGTGCATGATCAACTCCAAAAAAAAATTAATGAAAGAGCATTGGAAATGGCATGGCGAAAGGGCCGCATAGATTCATTATTTGTTTGTGAAAAACTATGTTGTATTGTGCAAAACTATGTTGTATTAGTGTTGCATCTCATCTCGTGGATTTGAAAAACTATGTAATAATTTGATATTGTGGACATGTATAAATTTTTTATGTTGTTTTTAGATATATATTTTGCAATATGTGTGGGCTGAACAGCAGCCGCGTGGCTGCCGGCCGGTTTTGCATCTTGGTTTTGGACCATTTGTTGGATTTAAGCCTTTTTTGGAGATGTAAAAAGCATTTTTTGGTGCTCTAAATTTGGACCATCACCGGTTTAGACCATCAAAATATTCATCATCTATTGAAGATGCTCTTACCCTGGCCAGTGGCGGAGACAAGGTCCAACGACCTGGGCGCACTTGTATGAAAAACTATTAATCATGTATTTTTTAAATGCTAAACATATATAATAAAATGTTCCATATGTATACAAAAAAGTATAATTTGTATGAAAAAAGAAGACACCAATACTTTTTTTTAAATGTTAGTCATGTATTTATAAAATGTTAAACATGTAAAATTTATGTTCCTGCTTTATACAAAATATTCTACATCATTGTCTCAAAAATGTCAGACAGTTCCCACCCGGCCCATCCCATCCCCAAAGCGTTGGAACTCAACTGTTGGGCAGATTGTCTCCAAAAAAAAAAAACTATTGGGCAGACAGTTCGGAGTGCACCGATCGTCGCTTTCTTCTGGCGATGAGAAAATGTCTGGGACAACTAATGAACTTGGGGTGGGGACTGCACCATTAAGCCAAGCATCGTGGCCACGCTTGTGGCAAGGAGGGGCAGTGCCGATCCAGGGGTGGGAGGTGCTTGTCCGGTCATACCAAAGCCCAATGAAAGCGGAGGGCTGAACTGAGTTTCAGAAGGTCAAGAATACTGAGTCCACCGAGGTGATGAGGTCGGCAGATGGTTTTCCGGTTGACGAGACCATGCCCGTATGGTTTAGCCTCTCTAAACCATCTGTTATGTTGCTCTCTGTGAGCTGTGGATTAGAACAAAAAGACATGTCAACAGACATTTTAATAGGTATAATAGTGTTGTTGTGAACTGAAAAAGGATATATTGTATGGGTGCCAGCAACGATTGAATCGGTGGTTCCGACTAAACATCCTGATGTGAGAAACAGCCCGTTATATAGATACAGGCATTTTGACTTGGTCTCCTACATTCTTCTTTTTTTGAGTGTCGTCTCCTACATTCAGAGAGTACCACTTGGGCACTTCCTTTTCTTTTCGACCAAGTGCACTTGTTGTTCTATGCACCTAGACCCAGTGGACTTATATTTTTAGTAACCATTGCAAGTTGCAGCTAACAGAAAAAACTTTTAGCATTTGCCAACTGAAACTACTTGGTAGTTCTAAATTCTAACCAGCCAGGTCAAAGAAAAAAAAGTCTAGCCCACGTACGTATATATATCCGCTCCTCGATCGTAGACTTCCGTGGCAAATCACAGGAGGCTGGAGCGCAGCACTGCATCTGATCCAAGTTCCCATCAAGCTCAACCGGGCGCCCGCATTCACCGATCAATGGCTTCCAACGTCGACCTCGCGGACCGCTTCGATGTCTCTGGGCCGACGCACATCATGTCTCGATCCGGCGCCGGCCCTTCTTCTCCAACGATGATTGACTGGTATGTTTTCATGCGTGCATATATTGGTGCGGAAGAAGGTATGCGTATTTGCCTTGCAGCAGCTGATCTGTAGTTCTGTATACAATTGATTGTGTGACAGGAACAATGAGGAGGATCGTCGGTGCGTGGCCGCCTGCGTCGTGAAGGGCACCTACATCCTCGAGAACGACAGAACCATGTGCAGGGTGCACGCGGAGGCGCTGGCTCCGCCGTGGTGGGAGAGCTTCCACTTCCGCCTCAGCGGCGTGCTCACGGAGGAATCCTTCAGGCGCAAGTGCGACAAGCTCATCTTCGGCGCCATCTATGAGAACGTCCCCGTGGCGGGCGGACGCCGCCACCCTTCTGCTCCGCAGTACATCGTGGCCTTCCGAGGGACTATGCTGCCGCATCCCAAGGCGATACACGACCTGTTCCTCGACTTCAAGATCATGGCCAACACGCTCTCGGACTCCAAGCGCTCCGAGCTCGCGCACCGGGCCGTGGACACGCTCCTCGCGACCATCGCCAGGGGCAAAGCCGGCTCCGAAGGCAGCGGCGTCGTGTGGCTCGCGGGGCACTCTCTCGGCGCGTCGCTGGCGCTGGAGGTGGGGCGGACCATGATGGCGGAGCAGGGCCGCAGCCTCCCGACCTTCCTCTTCAACCCGCCGCACGTGTCGCCCATTCCGGCGATCAACGTGATGCTCCCGTCGGAGGGGGTGAGGAGGGAACTGCTCGCCAAGAGCAACCTCGTCAAGGCCGGGCTCGGGCTGGTCCTCAGCCCCCATCGGAAGCGCATGGAGAGGTTGTTTGAGCGGCTGTCCCCGTGGGCGCCAAACCTGTACGTGCACGAGAGGGACGTCATCTGCCAGGGCTTCATCGGCTACTTCGAGCAGCGGCAGCAGCTGGAGGAGCGCTGCCGTGGCGCCAAATCGGCCACCACGCTGTCGTACCGCGACATGCTCTTCTCCGCGCTCGGCAAGGAGAAAGAGCGGCCGCACCTCCTGCCATCCGCGACGCTCTGGAAGAACTCGAGCATGGACAGAAACGCCAACTTACTCCAGCAGTCGTTGGCCGCACACGAGCTCCAGCAGTGGTGGAAATCGGACGCCGACCTCAGGCTGAGCGACAGACGTTATAGCTTCGCTTGACCATATAGTTCATGCTCGAATATATCATTATATCAATTCCAGGCTACAGTGTATCTTCGTCATACATTATTAGCAAAACTGGTTATTTTTTGGGATATGGCTAGATCTCAGTCGAGTCTCAGTCAAATGATATGGTATATAAGAAGGAAACAGAATTAAAAAAAAATTATATGAATCTTCATACAAAATTTAAGGAAGATAGTATCGACAGAGACATAATGAAGTCTCAGTGGACTAAGACTTAGCAAAACTGTTATTTTTCTTTTGTCTTTTTTTTTTGACTGAAAGTATCTTTTCTCAACGAGCTCCATCCGCCGTGTTGCGAAGAAAAATATCAAGTTGCACATTTCACATATCGGCAGTGACGCATGCAACACGGGAGGCGAGCAAACGCTCACCGTCCGCGCGCTTTTGGCCGGCCCTGTGCAGGGCAGGGCCTCTGTTTTTTCTTTTCCTTTTTCTTTTTGTTTCATTTCCCATTTCTCATTTTACCTTTTGTTTCTGATGAAATTATTAAATATTTAATTTTTAAATGTTTAGAATACAAAAAATGTGGACAATTTTTCATGAAGTTTAAAAATTGTTCTCAAATTATTACAAGGTGTTCCTAAATTTTTAAAAAGTTAGTGATTTTCTAAAATGTGAATTTAAAAAATGTTCTGAATTAATAAAATTATGAATTTGAAAAATATTTATCTAGGCAGTGGAAGCGGAGCGGTCAAGAAGAGTGTGGATTTTGACTAAGGTTTGGTCAAAGATACGACGCATCCGGACCGCCCCACATATGGGCTGGATCCGACGCATCTGAGTACGTCTAGACCGCCCCACATATGGGCTGGATCCGACGCATCTGAGTACGTGTGGACCACCCCACATATAGGATGTATTCGATACGTTCGAGTATGTCTGAACCACCCCACATATATGCTAGATTTGTGGGACGCCAGACAACCCGACCGGTTTGGAAGAGACGGTTGGGTAGCAATTTCGTAACCGGCCATTAACCAGGTTGTTCGCCTGGCTGTATATAGGGGGTTTTAAGGAGTTCGATTGTAGATGCTTACAAAAAAAAAACGTTATGGATTGGATGACATGCGTGCTACGCAACAATTGGTTTCACGGACTAGTACTTTCTATAAAAGTGCCTCTAGCTATTGCAACCAAAATACCGGTATGATAGAACAGATTAGGCAATACATTTATACGTCAATACTTCCCTCACGTGTAGCTACCTTAAGCCTAAACGTGGACCAAAAGTGAGCTGCTCTAATATTATGTAAGTGCATGCTCTAGTCAATGCAACCAAAAGGCCGATATGATAGAAGAGACTAAGCAATACATTTATACGTCAACACTTTTGACCTGGATGTCCTATTCTTCTAACCGAGAAAGAGTTATGTCGTCTGATTATCATTTTCCTCCTGAGATAATTTTGTGCTTGATCAATCGATCGATCCCTTGAATCACCAAGCATCTATTTTCTGCAAACATATATGATATGCTTGCCTTGGTCAGGGCAAGAGTTTGGGCGTTTTCATCTGCTGGCTTCTGGGCAACGGATGCCTATTTGGGTACAACAGCATGCTCACCTCGTCCACCTCTTCCTAGTATAACAAAGTTCTACTAGTATATATTTCCTCCGTTTCAAAATGTAGGTCTTTTTAGAGATTTCAAATGGAATACCATATACGGATGTATATAGACATACACTATTATAGAATGTTGCTAAAGCGACACTACGATCAGAGACTCTTCGACGAAACTGTGTGCGATGCCATAATCGCAAACGGTGATGTAAAAAAAGTCAAAAAGGTGCAAAATGTTTGCGATGAAGGATGCATCAAATACGGTTCAGATTTTAGTTGTATGTGCGATGCAGGGCACACAATTCATCTCAATTAACTGTTTGCGATAAGGAGGAACAAAAGAAACGGGCAGCCAGATGAAGGTGTGTGCGATGTACAGCATACAGTTCACTCGGATGAACTGTTTGTGATTAGACAACACAATGAAAAAGGTCGGCGTGGATCAAAGGTGTGTGCGATATACGGCATGCGGTTCACTCGGATAAACTGTTTGTGTTGAGACATGAGAACAGAAACGGTTCAAATGAACAAGATGTGTGTGATACGCGGCAAACAGGTCTGTAATCAGAAATGTGTGTGAATGCCGATAATAACACAAACGGTTGCTGCTAATAAGACGTGTGTGTTGTGCGATGAGATTGCATACAGAACAACATATATATATACACACTTATAAGGACATGCTTGCATAACCAAATTAAACATCCACTTACATAGGTGGCTACTACAATAATGGCATTTGCACACACCAAAGTAAACTATTACATACATAATTACATAGGTGGCTACTACACACAAGACATTTCCACACACCAATAAAGTAAACTATATATTACGATCATCTGATCATCATCTAATTCTTATGACGCTTGCTCTGCTTGTGGCTCGATCTGAGCTCGTTGATTTGGATAACGAGGCACTTCCTCATGTCAACGATCCGTCTGTGCATCTCGTAGCATGTGCCAGGATAGGGGGCTTGTTCTCTGGGCATCCTGCTTCATCTTTTCATAGTAGGGGCCGATGATGGCCGAGGCGAGTTCGAACAAGGAGTCCTTCGTGCTGCCCCAGACCCTGTAGTGATCACGGATTTCGACAAGGTTCTTGCAGGCAAAGCCTGTAACACTGAGCGCTTTTACATCGTCTTTGATTTCCGCCGTGGCGAACTTGTAGTCGGTGTTGTTGACAAACCTGTTGAAACGGTCGCAAGGCTATGTGGCCATGCAGTAGTGGTAGATGAGGACATGATGACGCACACACAACTTGGCGACGGCAACCTTCTGATCTATGCCGGGACGACCGGCGGTGTACTGGAGGTCGATGCTGACCACCTTGTGTTGGGGAACGTAGTAATTTCAAAAAAAATCTACGCACACGCAAGATCATGGTGATGCATAGCAACGAGAGGGGAGAGTGTAGTCTACGTACCCTCATAGACCGACAGCGGAAGCGTTATGACAACGCGGTTGATGTAGTCGTACGTCTTCACGGCCCAACCGATCAAGCACCGAAACTACGGCACCTTCGAGTTCTAGCACACGTTCAGCTCGATGACGATCCCCGGACTCCGATCCAGCAAAGTGTCGGGGAAGAGTTCCGTCAGCACGACGGCGTGGTGACGATCTTGATGTTCTACTTTCGCAGGGCTTCGCCTAAGCACCACTACAATATTATCAAGGACTATGGTGGAGGGGTGCACCACACACGGCTAAGAGAACGATCTTGAAGATCAACTTGTGTGTCTAGAGGTGCCCCCCTGCCCCCGTATATAAAGGAGCAAGGGGGGAGGCCGGCCGGCCCTTGGGGCGCGCCAAGGAGGAGGAGTCCTCCTCCTAGTAGGAGTAGGACTCCCCTCTTTCCTACTCCTACTAGGAGGGGGAAAGGAAGGGGGAGAGGGAGAAGGAAAGGGGGGCGCCGCCCCCCTCTCCTAGTCCAATTCGGACCAGAGGGGGAGGGGGGCGCGGCCCACCCTGGCCGCCCCTCTCTCTCTCCACTAGGGCCCATAAAGCCCATTACTTCTCCCGGGGGGGTTCCGGTAACCCTCCGGCACTCCGGTTTTCTCCGAAATCACCCGGAACACTTCCGGTGTCCGAATATAGTCGTCCAATATATCAATCTTTATGTCTCGACCATTTCGAGACTCCTCGTCATGTCCGTGATCACATCCGGGACTCCGAACATACTTTGCTACATAAAAATATATAAACTCATAATGAAACTATCATCATAACGTTAAGCGTGCGGACCCTACGGGTTCGAGAACAATGTAGACATGACCGAGACATGTCTCCGGTCAATAACCAATAGCGGAACCTAGATGCTCATATTGGCTCCCACATATTCTACACAGATCTTTTATCGGTCAGACCGCATAACAACATACTTTGTTCCCTTTGTCATCGGTATGTTACTTGCCCGAGATTCGATCGTCGGTATCTCAATACCTAGTTCAACCTCGTTACCGGCAAGTCTCTTTACTCGTTTCGTAATACATCATGTCGCAACTAACTCATTAGTTGCAATTCTTGCAAGGCTTATGTGATGTGCATTACTGAGAGGGCCCAGAGATACCTCTTCGACAATCGGAGTGACAAATCCTAATCTCAAAATACGCCAACCCAACATGTACCTTTGGAGACACCTGTAGAGCTCCTTTATAATCACCCAATTACGTTGTGACGTTTGGTAGCACACAAAGTGTTCCTTCGGCAAACGGGAGTTGCATAATCTCATAGTCATAGGAACATGTATAAGTCATGAAGAAAGCAATAGCAACATACTAAACGATCGGGTGCTAAGCTAATGGAATGGGTCATGTCAATCACATCATTCTCCTAATGATGTGATCCCGTTAATCAAATGACAACACATGTCTATGGTTAGTAACATAACCATCTTTGATTAACGAGCTAGTCAAGTAGAGGCACACTAGTGACGTTTAGTTTGTCTATGTATTCACACAAGTATTATGTTTCCGGATAATACAATTCTAGGATGAATAATAAACATTTATCATGATATAAGGAAATAAACAATAACTTTATTATTGCCTCTAGGGCATATTTCCTTCAGTCTCCCACTTGCACTAGATTCAATAATCTCGTTCACATCGCCATGTGATTTAACATCAATAGTTCACATCACCATGTGATTAACACCCATAGTTCACATCGACATGTGACCAACACCCAAAGGGTTTACTAGAGTCAATAATCTAGTTCACATCGCTATGTGATTAACACCCAAAGAGTACTAAGGTGTGATCATGTTTTGCTTGTGAGAGAAGTTTAGTCAACAGGTCTGCCACATTCACATCCGTAAGTATTTTGCAAATTTCTATGTCAACAATGCTCTGCATGGAGCTACTCTAGCTAATTGCTCCCACTTTCAATATGTATCCAGATTGAGACTTTAGAGTCATCTGGATCAGTGTCAAAACTTGCATCGACGTAACCCTTTACGACGAACCTTTTGTCACCTCCATAATTGAGAAACATATCCTAATTCCACTAAGGATAATTTTGACCAATGTCTAGTGATCTACTCCTAGATCACTATTGTACTCCCTTGCCAAACTCAGGGCAGGGTATACAATAGGTCTGGTACACAGCATGGCATACTTTATAGAACCTATGGCTGAGGCATAGGGAATGACTTTCATTCTCTCTCTATCTTCTGCCGTGGTTGGGTTTTGAGTCTTACTCAACTTCACACCTTTGTAACACAGGAAAGAACTCCTTCTTTGACTGTTCCATTTTGAACTACTTCAAAATCTTGTCAAGGTATGTACTCATTGAAAAAACTTATCAAGCGTCTTGATCTATCTCTATAGATCTTGATGCTCAATATGTAAGCAGCTTCACCGAGGTCTTTCTTTGAAAAACTCCTTTCAAACATTCCTTTATGCTTTGCAGAATAATTCTACATTATCTCCGATCAACAATATGTCTTTCACATATACTTATCAGAAATGTTGTAGTGCTCCCACTCACTTTCTTGTAAATACAGGCTTCACCGCAAGTCTGTATAAAACTATATGCTTTGATCAACTTATCAAAGCGTATATTCCAACTCCGAGATGCTTGCACCAGTCCATAGATGGATTGCTGGAGCTTGCATATTTTGTTAGTACCTTTAGGATTGACAAAACCTTCTGGTTGCATCATATACAACTCTTCTTTAATAAATCCATTAAGGAATGCAGTTTTGTTTATCCATTTGCCAGATTTCATAAAATGCTGCAATTGCTAACATGATTCAGACAGACTTAAGCATAGATACGAGTGAGAAACTCTCATCGTAGTCAACACCTTGAACTTGTCGAAAACCTTTTTGCGACAATTCTAGCTTTGTAGACAGTAACACTACTATCAGCGTCCGTCTTCCTCTTGAAGATCCATTTAATCTCAATGGCTCGCCGATCATTGGGAAAGTCAATCAAAGTCCATACTTTGTTCTCATACATGGATCTCATCTCAAATTTCATGGCCTCAAGCCATTTCGCGGAATCTAGGCTCATCATCGCTTCCTCATAGTTCGTAGGCTCGTCATGGTCAAGTAACGTGACCTCCAGAACAGGATTACCGTACCACTCTGGTGCGGATCTCACTCTGTTTTACCTACGAGGTTCGATAGTAACTTGATCTGAAGTTACATGATCATCATCATTAGCTTCCTCACTAATCGGTGTAGTAGTCACAGGAACAGATTTCTATGATGAACTACTTTCCAATAAGGGAGCAGGTACAGTTACCTCATCAAGTTCTACTTTCCTCCCACTCACTTCTTTCGAGAGAAACTCCTTTTTCTGGAAAGGATCCATTGAAAGCAACGAATATATTGCCTTCGGATCTGTGATAGAAGGTGTACCCCACATTTTCTTTTGGGTATCCTATGAAGACGCACTTCTCCGATTTGGGTTAGAGCTTATCAGGTTGAAACTTTTTCACATAAGCATTGCAACCTCAAACTTTAAGAAACGACAGCTTAGGTTTCTTGCCAAACCATAGTTCATACGGTGTCATCTCAACGGATTTAGATGGTGCCCTATTTAACGTGAATGCAGTTGTCTCTAATGCATAACCCCAAAATGATAGCGGTAAATCAGTAAGAGACATCATAGATCGCACCATATCTAGTAAAGTACGGTTATGACGTTCGGACACACCATTATGCTGTGGTGTTCGAGGTGGCGTGAGTAGTGAAACTATTTCACATTGTTTTTAACTGAAGGCCAAACTCATAACTCAAATATTTTACTTCTGCGATCATATCGTAGAAACTTTCATTTTTGTTATGATGATTCTCCACTTCACTCGGAAATTCTTTGAACTTTTCAAATGTTTCAGACTTGTGTTTCATCAAGTAGATATACTCATATCTGCTCAAATCATCTGTGAAGATCAGAAAATAATGATACCTGCCATGAGCCTCAATATTCATCGGACCACATACATCAGTATGTATGATTTCCAACAAATCTGTTGCTCGCTCCATTGTTCTGGAGAACGGAGTTTTACTCATCTTGCCCATGAGGCATGGTTAGCAAGCATCAACTGATTCATAATCAAGTGATTCCAAAAGCCCATCAGCATGGATTTTCTTCATGCGCTTTACACCAATATGACCTAAACGGAAGTGCCACAAATAAGTTGCACTATCATTATTAACTTTGCATCTTTTGGTTTCAATATTATGAATATGTGTATCACTATGATCGAGATCCAACGAACCATTTTCATTGGGTGTGTAACCATATAAGGTTTTATTCATGTAAACAGAACAACATTTTATTCTCTTACTTAAATGAATAACCGTATTGCGATAAACATGATCAAATCATATTCATGCTCAACGCAAACACCAAATAACACTTATTTAGGTTCAACACTAATCCCAAAAGCATAGGGACTGTGTGATGATGATCATATCAATCTTGGAACCACTTCCAACACACATCGTCACTTCACCCTTAACTAGTCTATGTTCATTCTGCAACTCCCGTTTCGAGTTACTACTCTTAGCAACTGAACCAGTATCAAATACCGAGGGGTTTCTATGAACACTAGTAAAATACACATCAATAATCTGTATATCAAATATACCTTTGTTCACTTTGCCATCCTTCTAATCCGCCAAATACTTGGGGCAGTTCTGCTTCCAGTGACCAGTCCCTTTGCAGTAGAAGCACTTAGTCTCAGGCTTAGGACCAGACTTGGGCTTCTTCACTTGAGCAGCAACTTGCTTGCCGTTCTTCTTGAAGTTCTCCTTCTTCCATTTGCCCTTTTCTTGAAACTAGTGGTCTTGTCTACCATCAACACTTGATATTTTTCTTGATTTCAACCTTCGTCAATTTCAGCATTACGAAGAGCTTGGGAATCGTTTCCATTATCCCTTGCATATCATAGTTCATCACGAAGTTCTACTAACTTGGTGATGGTGACTAGAGAATTCTGTCAATCACTATTTTATCTGGAAGATTAACTCCCACTTGATTCAAGCGATTGTAGTACCCAGACAATCTGAGCACATGCTCACTGCTTGAGCTATTCTCCTCCATCTTTTAGCTATAGAACTTGTTGGAGACTTCATATCTCTCAACTCGGGTATTTGCTTGAAATATTAACTTCAACTCCTGGAACATCTCATATGGTCCATGACGTTCAAAACGTCTTTGAAGTCCCGATTCTAAGCCGTTTAAGCATGGTGCACTAAACTATCAAGTAGTCATCATATTGAGCTAGCCAAACGTTCATAACGTCTGCATCTGCTCCTGCAATAGGTTTGTCACCTAGCGGTGCATCAAGGACATAATTCTTCTGTGCAGCAATGAGGATAAACCTCAGATCACGGATCCAATCCACATCTTTGCTACTAACATCTTTCAACTTAGTTTTCTCTAGGAACATATATAAAACATAGGGAAGCAACAACGCGAGCTATTGATCTACAACATAGATATGCTAATACTACCAGGACTAAGTTCATGATAAATTAAAGTTCAATTAATCATATTACTTAAGAACTCCCACTTAGATAGATATCCCTCTAATCCTCTAAGTGATCACGTGATCCAAATCAGCTAAACCATGTCCGATCACCACGTGAGATGGAGTAGTTTCAATGGTGAACATCACTATGTTGATCATATCTACTATATGATTCACACTCGACCTTTCGGTCTCCGTGTTTCGAGGCCATATCTGTTATATGCTAGGATCGTCAAGTTTAACCTGAGTATTCCGCGTGTGCAACTGTTTTGCTCCCATTGTATTTGAACGTAGAGCCTATCACACCCGATCATCATGTGGTGTCTCAGCACGAAGAACTTTCGCAACGGTGCATACTTAGGGAGAACACTTATACTTTGATAATTTAGTGAGGGATCATCTTATAATGCTACCATCAATCAAAGCAAGATAAGATGCATAAAAGATAAACATCACATGCAATCATAATAAGTCACATGATATGGCCATCATCATCTTGTGCCTTTGATCTCCATCTCCAAAGCATCGTCATGATCTCCATCGTCACCGGCATGACACCATGATCTCCATCATCTTGATCTATATCAATGTGTCGTCACATGGTTGTCTCACCAACAATTGCTCTTGCAACTATTGCTATCGCATAGCGATAAAGTAACGCAATTATTTGGCGCTTGCATCTTATGCAATGGAGAGATAACCATAAGGCTTTTCCCGGTTGCTGATAACTTCAACAAAACATGATCATCTCGTACAAAAACTTATATCTCATCACGTCTTGACCATATCACATCACAACATGCCCTGCAAAAACAAGTTAGACGTCCTCTACTTTGTTGTTGCAAGTTTTACGTGGCTGCTACGGGCTTAGTAAGAACCGTTCTTACCTACGCATCAAAACCACAACGATAGTTTATCAAGTTGGTGCTGTTTTAACCTTCGCAAGGACCGGGCGTAGCCACACTTGGTTCAACTAAAGTTGGAGAAACTGACACCCGCCAGCCACCTGTGTGCAAAGCACGTCGGTAGAACCAGTCTCGCGTAAGCGTACACGTAATGTCAGTCCGGGCCGCTTCATCCAACAATACCACCGAACCAAAGTATTACATGCTGGTAAGCAGTATGACTTATATCGCCCACAACTCACTTGTGTTCTACTCGTGCATAACATCAACGCATAAAACCTAGGCTCGGATGCCACTGTTGGGGAACGTAGTAATTTCAAAAAAATTCCTATGCACACGCAAGATCATGGTGATGCATAGCAACGAGAGGGGAGAGTGTAGTCTACGTACCCTTGTAGACCGACAGCGGAAGCGTTATGACAACGCGGTTGATGTAGTCGTACGTCTTCACGGCCCGACCGATCAAGCACCGAAACTACGGCACCTCCGAGTTCTAGCACACGTTCAGCTCGATGACGATCCCCGGACTCCGATCCAGCAAAGTGTCGGGGAAGAGTTCCGTCAGCATGACGGCATGGTGACGATCTTGATGTTCTACTGTCGCAGGGCTTCGCCTAAGCACCACTACAATATTATCGAGGACTATGGTGGAGGGGGGCACCGCACACAGCTAAGAGAACGATCTTGAAGATCAACTTGTGTGTCTAGAGGTGCCCCCCTGCCCCCGTATATAAAGGAGCAAGGGGGAGGCCGGCCGGCCCTTGGGGCGCGCCAAGGAGGAGGAGTCCTCCTCCTAGTAGGAGTAGGACTCCCCTCTTTCCTACTCCTACTAGGAGGGGGAAAGGAAGGGGGAGAGGGAGAAGGAAAGGGGGGCGCCGCCCCCCTCTCCTAGTCCAATTCGGACCAAAGGGGGAGGGGGCGCGGCCCACCCTGGCCGCCCCTCTCTCTCTCCACTAGGGCCCATAAAGCCCATTACTTCTCCCGGGGGGGTTCCGGTAACCCTCCGGCACTCCGGTTTTCTCCGAAATCACCCGGAACACTTCCGGTGTCCGAATATAGCTGTCCAATATATCAATCTTTATGTCTCAACCATTTCGAGACTCCTCGTCATGTCCGTGATCACATCTGGGACTCTGAACAAACTTCGGTACATAAAAATATATAAACTCATAATGAAACTGTCATCGTAACGTTAAGCGTGCGGACCCTACGGGTTCGAGAACAATGTAGACATGACCGAGACATGTCTCCGGTCAATAACCAATAGCGGAACCTGGATGCTCATATTGGCTCCCAGATATTCTACGAAGATCTTTTATCGGTCAGACTGCATAACAACATACTTTGTTCCCTTTGTCATCGGTATGTTACTTGCCCGAGATTCGATCATCGGTATCTCAATACCTAGTTCAATCTCGTTACCGGCAAGTCTCTTTACTTGTTTCGTAATACATCATCTCACAACTAACTCATTAGTTGCAATGCTTGCAAGGCTTATGTGATGTGCATTACCAAGAGGGCCCAGAGATACCTCTCCGACAATTAGAGTGACAAATCTTAATCTCAAAATACGCCAACCCAACATGTACCTTTGGAGACACCTGTAGAGCTCCTTTACAATCACCCAGTTACGTTGTGACGTTTGGTAGCACACAAAGTGTTCCTCCGGCAAACGGGAGTTGCATAATCTCATAGTCATAGGAACATGTATAAGTCATGAAGAAAGCAATAGCAACATACTAAACGATCGGGTGCTAAGCTAATGGAATGGGTCATGTCAATCACATCATTCTCCTAATGATGTGATCCCGTTAATCAAATGACAACACATGTCTATGGTTAGGAAACATAACCATCTTTGATTAACGAGCTAGTCAAGTAGAGGCACACTAGTGACGTTTAGTTTGTCTATGTATTCACACAAGTATTATGTTTCCGGATAATACAATTCTAGCATGAATAATAAACATTTATCATGATATAAGGAAATAAATAATAACTTTATTATTGCCTCTAGGGCATATTTCCTTCACCTTGTACTTGTCTCCAGCAAGCAACTGCTCAACACTGTTGATGTAGTCGTCCACCACGGCCGGGTCGATGGTGTACACCATCGAGAGATCCGTCTCCCTCACGTGGGTCTCCACTCTATGCTCGCCGAACTCCATTAGAGCGCCGCTGGACATCCCCTCTCTATGTGTCATCGTGGGTGTGCTTGTTGTGTCGTGGGGCGCAATCGAAAGGTTGAAGAGACTAAGGTTATAATGGCTGCGGGGATTAAAGGGGAAGCCGGACGGCCAGGAATATTGGCAGGCCCTGATGGCAGTTCTAATTTGCAGCGCGTAACTCCATCGTGTCGCATGTAACTGCATCGCGTGACAACACGGGCGGCGCAACCGCATGCATACGGGGTGCCTGACGTGATCATACGCATGCCCAACCGTTGGCAGAGCGCGTGCAGAGGGACGCGAGCAGAGCGCTCCATGGTCGCCTCAACGGCGATCAACCATATATATATATATGTGCATATAGTAGTTGAACACGCAAGGAAAAGTTGTCCACAAGCCGAGCGCGCCGACGGACGCGAGCAGAGCGCGCCAACGGACGCGAGCAGAGCGCGTCGCGGTGCCTAATGGCGGGATAGACCTTCATTCAAGCCAATCAAAATAAGACTGGAACGGACATGCCTGTATTGAGCAAAGGGATCGCACATGTCTGTATTGACTGGAACGAGAATGCAATAGCAAAATAAGAATTAAGACCACGATGATGCGGTCGTAGTGGTGGTTACTGGAGGCAAGAAGAAAGATGCATCCATCAATGTACGACCTTCTCCTCCTCAACTCAGTGCGCCGGTCGGGCCACCGACCGGCGGCTAAGGAGCGGCGGCTTTTGTGGCGAGGTCAAGGTGCTTCTCAACAAAGGCATCCAAGGCTTCCAGACGGCTGAAGAAGGCTATCATCGTAGCATCCTCACTGTCCTTATAGATACCTATGTGCACGATTCGCTCGTACACATGGATGTGTAGGTCGACGGTTTCTTGCAGGGCGAGGCACCTCGCGGAGAGCGTGACCTCCAGGTGGACATTCTTCGTGGCGTCGGCGGGCAGTCGCAGGGCCACCAGTGCTTGAAAGAGGTTCCAACCATGGAGGCCGATTAGGGTGGCAGGCAATGAGGAGACCGGGTGCGCGGGCTGGAGGAGTACGGCGATGTCGTCCGCGAGCTTCTTGACAATGATGAACCTGTTGGTGGTGTGGACGATCATCTAGTCCAACCAAGAGTCGTAGCTGGCGTCGACGGTGGCCATCCACCAGTCGGTCGCCAACACCGTACAGAGACGATCCACGGTGCCATGCCGCGGGCCGGTGTCATGGACCATCTGGCACAGCCGCTGGCTGCTCGCGCACATCACCGCCATGGGTCTGGAGTGGGCACTTTTGCGCTTATTAGTGTAGGTGCTTAGGCAAATGCTTAGGTGCGTACAATGTGGTAGATGCATTGGAATGGAGGGACGCCTTTATATGAGTGCAAACTACGTTGCATTCACATCGTGCTGCCTCTTTTTCCGATCCTCCCATTACTTTCCTCTTGCATTCACACGATGCTAATTGAAGGAGGATGCATCATTGGCCGTTCAACATTTCGGGAACAGCTACCCTCTCCCTCGTCTGCATTAAAGTCATATCGGGAATTGCGCCGCCCGCTGTCAAAACGAATAGTACTGCGCCGCCCGCTGCACGCCTGGCTGAACATGCCTCCTTGCCTCCATCTATGCTTAATTACTGAATTTTAGTTGCAAAAATTAGATACTTCTAGTGATTTTTAGCTTCATATTTTGACATTGCAGTGTTACAAGGTTGGCAAATGGCAATGTTACTAGATCAACAAATGTCAATCTTTCTAGTTTGACAAATGGCAACATACCCAATATGACAGATGCAAATCGCACCAAATTTTTTGTAAGTGGTTCGCACTGGTCATCCAAAAGAACCGTTTGTGTTTAAGAGATGCACAAATCCTGCTCTCACTTTACAAACGGGTGTTCTATCTGAAACCATCATGCTTGTTGTGAGAAGCTCTGGATTGTGAGAAACATATACCCAAACCTGCCTCGAATGGGACAAAAAATTTACCACGACATGTTGATAATGCTCCATGATAGCATGCCAAGTTTCATGAATTTCAGATGAGTTTTGGATTTACTAGAATTTTAAAACCAGGTATCTCAATGTTTGCGGCCGAGTGATGGTGGTAGGGTGTTTGACATTCATTCCCGTTCCTTGCATGGGACCTAAGCATGCACCCAAGGACAAAAGATTTTATTTTTCAACCAATTTATATGCACCGGAACATGTGCATGTAGTTCAAATTTGAATTATGCACATAAATGCATTGAAAACTCACTTAATGCATAAAAATATCCAAACGAACCCCGAAAAATCAAAAAAATAACACAACACTACTGTTGTTCTATGTTGACACGAGAAAAAAATTGAAATCAATAAGAGGCAATGGATATCATTTCGCCCCCAAAGTTGGGGCGTTCCCTATCGAAACCATCATGCTTGTTGTGAGAAGCTCTGATTTGTGAGAAGCATAAACCCAAACCTGCCCCAAATGGGACAAAAAATTTACCACGACATGTTGATGCCGCTCCATGATAGCATGCGAAGTTTCATGAATTTCAGATGAGTTTTGGGTTTACTAGAATTTAAAAACCAGGCATCTCAATGTTTTGCCGGCAATCAATGGTGCCCTAGTGTTTGAAATTCATTCCCATTTCTTGCATGGGACCTAAGCATGCACCCAAGGACAAAGATTTGATTTTTCAACCAATTTATATGCACTGGAGCATGTGCATGTAGTTCAAATTTGAATTGTGCACATAAATGCATTGAAAACTCAGTTAATGCATAAAAATGTCCAAACGAACCACGAAAATCACAAAAAATAACACAACTCTCCTGTTGTTCTATGTTGACATGAGAAAATTTTTGAAAGCAATAAGAGGCAATGGATATCGTTTCGTCCCCAAAGGTGGGGCGTTCCCTACCGAAATCATCATGCTTGTTGTGAGAAGCTCTCGTTTGTGAGAAGCATATACCCAAACCTACCCCAAATGGGACAAAAAATTTACCACGGCATGTTGATGCCGCTCCATGATAGCATGCCAAGTTCATGAATTTCAGACGAGTTTTGGATTTACTAGAATTTTAAAACCAGGCATCTCAATGTTTTGCCGGCAATCAATGGTGCTCTGCTATTTAAAATTCTTTCGCATTTCTTGCATGGGACCTAAGCATGCACCCAAGGACAAAGATTTGATTTTTCAACCAATTTATATGCACTGGAGCATGTGCATGTAGTTCAAATTTGAATTATGCACATAAATGCATTAAAAACTCAGTTAATGCATAAAAATGTCCAAACGAACCCTGAAAAATCACAAAAAATAACACAACACTCCTATTGTTCTATGTTGACACGAGAAAATTTTTGAAAGCAATAAGAGGCAATGGATATCGTTTCGTCCCCAAAGGTGGGGTGTTCCCTACCGAAACCATCATGCTTGTTGTGATAAGCTCCGGTTTGTGAGAGGCATATACCCAAACCTGCCCCAAATGGGACAAAAAATTTACCACGGCATGTTGATGCCGCTCCATGATAGCATGCCAAGTTTCATGAATTTCAGACGAGTTTTAGATTTACTAGAATTTAAAAACCAGACATCTCAATGTTTTTCCGGCAATCAACGGTGCCCTGTTGTTTGAAATTCATTCCTAAGCATCCATCCAAGGACAAAGATTTGATTTTTCAGCCAATTTATATGCACTGGAGCATGTGCATGTAGTTAAAATTTGAATTATGCACATAAATGCATTGAAAACTCAGTTAATGCATAAATATGTCCAAACGAACCCCAAAAAATCACAGAAAAAACACAACACTCCTGTTGTTCTTTGTTGACACGAGAAATTTTTTGAAAGCAATAAGAGGCAATGGATATCGTTTCGTCCCCAAAGGCGGGGCGTTCCCTACCAAAACCATGATGCTTTTTAGTTTGCCAAAATCATCCTTGATGTACACATCTTTTGAGAGATACACACATGAATTGGAATTTATTAAAATACTCTATGTGCTTCACTTATATCTTTTGAGCTATATAGTTTTTGCTCTAGTGCTTCACTTATATCTTTTAGAGCACGGTGGTGGTTTTATTTTATAGAAATAATTGATCTCTCATGCTTCACTTATATTATTTTGAGAGTCCTTTAGAACAACATGGCAATTTGCCTTCAGGCATAATAAAAACTTCCATATAAGTGCATCGAATACTAAGAGAAGTTTGATACTTGATGATTGTTTTCAGATATGGAGATGGTGATATTAGAGTCATGCTAGTTGAGTAGTTGTGAATTTGAGAAATACTTGTGTTGAAGTTTGTGATTCCCGTAGCATGAACGTATGGTGAACCGTTATGTGATGAAATTGGAGCATGATTTATTTATTGATTGTCTTCCTTATGAGTGGCGGTCGGGGACGAGTGATGGTCTTTTCCTACCAATCTATCCTCCTAGGAGCATGTGCGTAGTACTTTGTTCCGATAACTAATAGATTTTTGCAATAAGTATGTGAGTTCTTTATTACTAATGTTGAGTCCATGGATTACATGCACTCTCGCCCTTCCACCATTGCTAGCCTCTCTAGTACCGCGCAACTTTCGCCGGTACCATAAACCCACCATATACCTTCCTCAAAACAGCCACCATACCTACCTATTATGGCATTTCCATAGCCATTCCTAGATATATTGCCATGCAACTTTCCACCGTTCCATTTGTTATGACACGCTTCATCCTTGTCATATTGCCATGCATGATCATGTAGTTGACATTGTATTTGTGGCAAAGCCACTGTTCATAATTTTTTCAAACATGTCACTCTTGATTCATTGCATATCTCGGTACACCGCCAGAGGCATTCACATAGAGTCATATTTTGTTCTAAGTATTGAGTTGTGATTCTTGAGTTGTAAGTAAAAAGAAGTGTGATGATCATCATTATTAGAGCATTGTCCCAGTGAGGAAAGGGTGATGGAGACTATGATTCCCCCACAAGTGTGGGTGAGACTCCGGACGAAAAAAAAGAGGCCAAAAGAAAAAAAAGGAAAGAAGGCCCAAATAAAAAAAATGAGAGAAAAAGAGAGAAGGGACAATGTTACTATCCTTTTTCCACACTTGTGCTTCAAAGTAGCACCATGATCTTCATGATAGAGAGTCTCCTATGTTGTCACTTTCATAAACTAGTGGGAATTTTACATTATAGAACTTGGCTTGTATATTCCAATGATGGGCTTCCTCAAATTGCCCTAGGTCTTCGTGAGCAAGCAAGTTGGATGCACGCCCACTTAGTTTCTTTTGTTGAGCTTTCATACACATATAGCTCTAGTGCATCCCTTGCATGGCAATCCCTACTCATTCACATTGATATCGATTGATGGGCATCTCTATAGCCCATTGATACGCCTAGTTGATGTGAGACTATCGATATCTATTGATGGGAATCTCCATAGCCCATTGATACGCCTAGTTGATGTGAGACAACCTTCTCCTTTTTGTCTTCTCCACAACCACCATTCTATTCCACCTATAGGGCTATATCCATGGCTCACGCTCATACATTGCGTAAAGATTGAAAAAGTTTGAGAACATCAAAAGTATGAAACAATTGATTGGCTTGTCATCCGGGTTGTGCATGATTTAAAATTTTGTGTGATGAAGATAGACCATAGCCAGACTATATGATTTCGTAGGGATAACTTTCTTTGGCCATGTTATTTTGAGAAGACATGATTGCTTAGTTAGTATGCTTGAAGTATTATTATTTCTATGTCAATATTAAACTTTTATCTTGAATCTTTCGGATCTAAACATTCATGCCACAATAAAGAAAAATTACATTGAGAAATATGTTAGGAAGCATTCCACATCAAAAATTCTGTTTTTACCATTTACCTACTCGAGGACGAGAAGGAATTAAGCTTGGGGATGCTTGATACGTCTCCAACGTATCTATAAATTTTGATTGTTCCATGCTATTATATTATCTGTTTTGGATGTTAATGGGCTTTATTTTACAATTTTATATTATTTTTGGGACTAACCTATTAACCGGAGGCCCAGCCCAAATTGTTGTTTTTTTGCCTATTCCAGTGTTTCGCAGAAAAGGAATATCAAATGGAGTCCAAACGGAATGAAACCTTCAGGAGCGTTATTTTTGGAACAAACGTGATCCAGGGGACTTGGAGTGGACGTCAAGAAACAATAGAGGAGGCCACGAGGCAGGGGGCATGCCTACCCCCCTGGGCGCGCCCACCACCCTCGTGGCCCCCTTGTTGCTCCACCGACCTACTTCTTCCGCCTATATATATCCATATACCCTGAGAACATCGAGGAGTACAACGAAACCCTATTTCCACCGCCGCAACCTTCTGTGCCCAAGAGATCCCATCTTGGGGACTTTTCTGGAGCTCCGCCAGAGGGGGCATTGATCACGAAGGGCCTCTACATCAACTCCATGGCCCCTCCGATGATGTGTGAGTAGTTTACTTCAGACCTTCGGGTCCATAGCTAGTAGCTAGATGGCTTATTCTCTCTCTTTGGATCTCAGTACAAAGTTCTCCTTGATTCTCTTGGAGATCTATTCGATGTAATCTTCTTTTGCGGTGTGTTTGTCGAGATCCAATGAATTGTGGGTTTATGATCAAGTTTATCTATGAACAATATTTGAATCTTCTCTGAATTCTTTTATGTATGATTGGTGTATCTATGCAAGTCTCTTCGAATTATTAGTTTGGTTTGGCCTACTAGTTTGATATTTCTTGCAATGGGAGAAGTGCTTAGCTTTGGGTTCAATCTTGTGGTGCTCGATCCCAGTGGCAGAAAGGGATACGACATGTATTGTATTGTTGCCATCGAGGATAAAAAGATGGGGTTTATATCATATTGCATGAGTTTATCCCTCTACATCATGTCATCTTGCTTAAGGCGTTACTCTGTTCTTATGAACTTAATACTCTAGATGCATGCTGGACAGCGGTCGATGTGTGGAGTAATAGTAGTAGATGCAGAATCGTTTCGGTCTACTTGTCTCGGACGTGATGCCTATATACATGATCATACCTAGACATTCTCATAATTATTTGCTTTCTATCAATTGCTCGACAATAATTTGTTCACCCACCGTAATACTTATGCTATCTTGAGAGAAGCCACTAGTGAAACCTATGGCCCCCGGGTCTATTCTGCATCATACAAGTTTCCAATCTATTTTATTTTACAATCTTTACTTTCAATCTATATCATAAAAATACCAAAAATATTTATCTTATTATTATTATCTCTATCAGATCTCACTCTTGCAAGTGGCCGTGAAGGGATTGACAACCCCTTTATCGCGTTGGTTGCGAGGTTCTTATTTGTTTGTGTAGGTACGAGGTGACTCGCGCGTGGTCTCTTACTGGATTGATACCTTGGTTCTCAAAAACTGAGGGAAATACTTACGCTGCTTTGCTGCATCACCCTTTCCTCTTCAAGGGAAAACCAACGCATTGCTCAAGAGGTAGCATACGCATACGTCTTACGCGAGAAGGTGCGACGGCTACAGTCCACAACCCGCTCTGAATAAGGGACCGTGTCTGATGACACTTTGCACGCCAGTTTTTTGGCTGAAGTGATTCCAAATTTTTGGCTTCCGCGGAAATATCTACCTCCTCGCCCCCTCCCCCTTACCAAAAGCCACACTTCCCCTGTTTCCGCCTTCCTTTCCAAGTTGAAATCTTCACTCCTTGCTTGCAGCGTCGACGCCTCCTCACCGGCGACCCTCCTTCACGCTGCTCGGCCTCGCCTATCCAGGCAGGTAACCCACACACGACCCCCATCCTCCTCCTTCCACATCCCACATGCCCCGATCGCCGGCACGAGCGCGATACCTTCCACCCAAATCACCGACCCCTCCACCAAATAAGCGCTGGCCTAAGCCATGGTTCACGCAGTATAGCCAGGACCTCAAGGAGCATTTGGCAGCAGAGAAGAAAATCGCGGCCGCACGCGCGGATGAGGTCGCGATGTTTGCCATTCGTGCCGACCCCCAGATCTTGGAGGAGCACCTCGCCGTCGAGGCCACCGTTGACGCCTCGTGCGCCGACGCCACGACGTGGTTGGCTGCTTTAGACGACAGTTCGTGGCGTTTTCTCGAGGCCACCGTCGGTGCCTTCGACGAAGACTACGAGGTGTTTTCTCAGCATGCACGTGCTTACCACATCTCGAGAGCCAGCAGGTTGGTGCCCGGAGCGGCTCAGGCAACTCACCACTACAACGAGGGCACCCACGATGCGGAGGCCTTGCCCTCTTCCATGTCCAAGGACCCAATAGTCATCGATATCTCTGGCAATGAGGAGTAGCTTGTCTTATTAGCTCACTATAAGGACCCATGTTCAGTTTGCTAGCTACTGCCTTTCCTTAACAAATTCTAGTGAACTGTGCTATCTACTTTTACCATGCAATCTTCTGCTATAGTGTATATGTTCTATATGTCGTTCAATGTGGTGTTCAATTAACTGCTTGGTTCAATTCTGCAAATGTGATGTTCAATTCTTCAGGGTGCAATATTTCCAAGTTGTTAAGCATGCTTGGTTTGGTTAACTGTCTGATCTTCTATTACGAGTATGTTATATTGTTTAATTGGTGTTTAGTTAACTGCTTGGTTCATTTGTTGTGGCTTGGTTCACTTGCTGTGGTGTTTAGTTAACTTCTTGGTTCAATTCTGCAATGCAATGTTCAATTGCTTTGGCTGCATTCTGTTATTGTATACCATGTGAGGGAAAAATCGAATTTGGTTGTACTAAATACATGAGAAACAAATACAGTTGCTATATTTCCAAGTTGTTAAGCATGCTTGGTTTGGTTAACTGTCTGATCTTCTATTAGGAGTATGTTATATTGTGCAATGTGGTGCTCAGTTAATGTTTGGTTCATTTGTTGTGGTGTTTAGTTAACTGCTTGGTTCAATTCTGCAATGTGATGTTCAATTGCTGTGGCTGTATTCTGTTATTGTATACCATGTAAGGAATAAATCAGATTTGGCTGCACTTAATACATGAGAAACACATACAAGTGCTATATTTCCTAGTTCTTAATCATGCTTGGTTTGGATAAATGGGTTTTCCATGTGGCTTGAATTAATCTGATGAATCTGCAATGTGCTTATTTTTCATCAACATATTTTACTGATAGCATGAGAACCCTTACTTAACTTGATGACTAACTACCTTATATGTGTTGCAGGGAAACAATGAGAAGCACTGAGGTTTACAAGATGGTACTAACTATTATACCTTGCCTTTTTTTATTCCTTTGCCCTGTTTCCAATATAGAGAAGATATTTATGAACATCCTTGTTTTCAGTGTTCACTGATGATTACCTCTCAAACCACCTCTGTGGTCAGGAGGCGAGGAAAGTTTTCATACAACACCCACAGTTCAATATTGAAGTGTTCCTGAAGAGGTTGAAGGATGGACGGTCAATCATCCACAGGCACTGGCCTAAAGTTGCAAAGACCTTCAACATGAATGAAGGCTCAATATTTGCCTTCCGCTTCAGTAGTTTTCCAGATGAGATGCATCTCTCTATGTACCATCTATGATGTTAATTTCAAAAGGTTCTAGATGTTGCATGTGAAACTTGCTACTGGTGCAGTTGTTTAATGGGGTAGCTGAGTGCTGAAGCTATATCATGTTGTACTCCGATGTATTTAAATTATGAAATCCCGCTTCCTTAATATGGAAATGGAATATATTATGTGCTTAATATGAATGTCAATTAGATTAGTAAATGGATTATTAATAATAGGGCAATTAGCCTGCTAATTGGCCAATTAGCTTGCTAATTGGGTTTTCCTATTGCAAACGGTTAATGAGAAAACACCGTGGGCGATGACCTCAGGCAACGCACACAGTTTCTAGGAATAAACTGTGTTGGATCAATGAACAATCACACATGACATTCTCTTCAAAACTGTTTGTGTTACGCCACCTTGCGCAAACGTTTTCCTTGTAGTGACTGTGTGGGATGTATATACTAACGGAAACGTTTAGTGGTGACTGACTGTGTGAGATGTACTTACAATCGGAAGTGATTTTGCATGTATAATTGTGTTTTTTAGAACTACTATACATATTTGAGTGCTCGCCGGTCGCACACGACCTCATTTTGCCGAGCGTGTGTGCCAGGAGGGCATATCCCCAACGGTTTCTGGGTCGTGTGGGAAGGACTCCCCTATGGCCCACATTCACTTGGCGACGGTTCTGAATGCCGTCGCGGAAAGGAGTTAAAACCGTTTATTTAGGACCTGTTGGGGATACACATAATAGGTAGGCCCACGAATTGTCGAAATATCATAAAGCATGGGGTCCACACAACATGTGGGTCTAGATAAATTTTATACAGGCATACTAACCACTCGGACAAGCAGCATACTATCCACTCGACCAATCAGCATACCATCCACTCGACCGTACGACTCACTTGGATATACGAAGACCAGCAGACAGCAAAGCAGTCGGCATCATTCTCATAGTGAGGGCTTGGTAGTGGGCTGGTATTATGGCATTCATGCCCCACTTTGTAACATAGGAGGTGAGGGGGTGGCGCACTCTATATAAGCCACCCCCCACCACTAGACGAGGGTTTTTTTTTCTTCCACCTCTCTCTCTTTTTACCATTAGTCTCAGGACTTAGCTCAGGCATGGGATCCATTCCCTTCTCTCAATCTCCGGATACATACTCAGATAATACAAAGCCTCTCCGGAGCACGAGACGTAGGGCTGTTATCTCCAGCGTGAGAGGCCCGAACTCGCTAAAACCACCATGTTACCCATATGCATCTCGATAGATCATGCTCCGTTACCCTATACCTTATTATTGTCGGAATCGTTCCCACGACAGATGGCGCCCACCGTGGGGCATGGCGTTTATCGAGCCATGATGCAAATGGTTTTCTTTCTTCAATATTCGTCCGCCGATCAACAATCATCAATGGAGGATCTATTCACAGGGGAGTCATGCTACTCTTTGTATATTGGGATCAGGAAGTCTCATTCCATACTATCTTATTCTTTACAATCGATCTTTAATCTAACAATGGTTGTTTTTCTTTTTGACATCAACTAGAGAGCGCGAGCAACAGCGGAACCATTCGGACAAACGCCATGGAGGTAGAGCTCCCGACATGGCCAGTCCGCTGTCGCTTGTCTTCTTCATCACCAACTGCCGACGTGAAAGCAGGAAGTCAACCGCGCCTCCGTGCAGGACCACTGGTGACGTCCGCTTCATCGTCGTCATGCACGACCACCAACGCCGTCCGCATCATCATCATCACGCATGACCACCGGCGTCGTCGTCATGCACGGCCACCGTCGCTGTTCGCCTCGTCGTTGACTTCGGCATCATCTTCTTGGCTGCTCGGCGCCGACCTCCGTAGTGGAGGCACAGGCCCGGCGCGGTGTAGGCACGCATCGCTCCTTCCTCCGGCGCCGGTCACCGGCGACGGTCTCGGTGGCAGGGGTGCGCTACAACAACAAGCTACGAAACAACTTCGTCCTGCAACCGATGGCCGTTCAGGATTGAAGGAATCAATGCCTGGTAAGTGCATGCATAACCTGGGCCGTTTCCTCTCTTAATTAACTGCATGCAGGAAACAATGGAAATGGAAGGACGCGGTGAAGGAATCTTCAACGCCGGATTAATTGGCTGCCTCATTAATTAGCCATTCAAACAAGGTGCGTTGATCCATATTTTCCGCAGCCTCCAGCGCAAACACAGCTTGCATTGACTTCAAGCCGGCCCGGCCACTCCGCTAATCTGAGTCGATACTCTGGTACGCTCGGACAAGTACAAGTCTACACTCGACATATGCAACACACAACCAGCCCGACTGGTCAACCCAACACTCGGGCACGCATCGTTTTCTTGGACATGTTTAGGTGACTAACGTGCAGGCACTTAATCATTCATGTGTACCCACTTGATCAGACGACTCCTCGACGAAATGCTCAACTCGACCGCCTCATGTGGTGCCACTCGGTTGGACACGTCCTCGACACTCGGACGTCCTGCGCCTCGTCACTCCGAGGAACACGTCTATCTCACCCGAACGCGACGCGTCTACTTTACTCGGTCGGCCTGGGCATCGTCACTCCGCGGGAGTCGTCTACTTCACTTGGATGTCCTGCGCGTCGTCACTCCGCGGCACGCGTCTATATCACCCGGACGCTTCGCGCGTCGCCACTCTATGGGACGCGTCTACGTCACTCGCATGCCCCGCTCGTCGCCACTCCGCGGGACGCGACTACATCACTCGGACGCCCTGCGCGTCATCACTCCACGGCACGCGCCCCTACTTCACACGGACGCCCTGCGCATCGTCACTCTGCTGGATGCGTCTTCATCATTCGGCCACTCCGCGTCGCCACTCAGTTGGTCACCTCATAACCATTCGGCCGCTCCGCGTCACCAACCGGTTGGTCACCTCATAACCATTCGGCCGCCCCGCGCGTCGTCATCGGTTGGTCACCTCATCACCACTCGACCGCTCCGTGGGTCGCCAATCGGTTGGTCACCTCATAACCATTCGGCCGCCCCGCGCGTCGCCTTCGGTTGGTCACCTCATCACCACTCGACCGCTCCGCGTGTCGCCAATCGGTTGGTCACCTCATAACCATTCGGCCACCCTGCGCGTCGCCATCGGTTGGTCACCTCATCACCACTCGACCGCTCCGCGTGTTGCCAATCGGTTGGTCACCTCATAACCATTCGGCCGCCCCGCGCATCGCCATTGGTTGGTCACCTCATCACCACTCGGCCGCCCCGCGCGTCGCCATCGGTTGGACACCTCATCACCACTCGGCCGCCCGCGCGTCGCCACTTGGTTGGTCACCTCATAACCACTCGGCCGCCCCGCACGTCGTCATCGGTTGGTCACCTCATCACCACTCAGCCGCCCCGCGCGTTGCCACTCGGTTGGTCACATCATAACCATTCGGCCGCCTCGCGCTTCGCCATCGGTTGGTCACCTCATCACCACTCGACCGCTCCGCGCGTCGCCAACCGGTTGGTCACCTCATAACCATTCGGCCGCCCCGCGCGTCGCCTTCGGTTGGTCACCTCATCACCACTCGACCGCTCTGTGTGTCGCCAATCGGTTGGTCACCTCATAACCATTCGGCCGCCCCGCGCGTCGCCATCGGTTGGTCACCTCATCACCACTCGACCGCTCCGTGTGTCGCCAATCGGTTGGTCACCTCATAACCATTCGGCCGCACCGCGCGTCGCCATCGGTTGGTCACCTCATCACCACTCAACCCTTCGCGCGTCGCCAATCAGTTGGTCACCTCATAACCATTCGGCCGCCCCGCGCGTCGCCATCGGTTGGTCACTTCATCACCACTCGGCCGCCCCGCGCGTCGCCACTCGGTTGGTCACCTCATAACCACTCGGCCGCCCCACGCGTCGCCACTCGGTTGGTCACCTCATCACCACTCGGCATCCCCCAGTGGGTGACTTAGCTGCGAATCTTTTTCGCCTAAGTTCAAGAAATCCTACCGAGTGATGAGTCAGCCTCTCACTCAGGGGCTTAGCGGCGAATCTTTTTTGCCTAAGTTCAAGAAATCCTACCGAGTGATGAGTCAACCTCTCACTCGGGGGCTTAGCTGCGAAAC
Organism: Triticum urartu; assembly: GCF_056163025.1. NCBI lineage: Eukaryota > Viridiplantae > Streptophyta > Magnoliopsida > Poales > Poaceae > Triticum > Triticum urartu. Next base: position 193,592,694 of record NC_141874.1, on the reverse strand, counting down.
TGTTTCGCCTAAGTTCAAAAATCCTACCGAGTGGAGAGCAAACCTCCCACTCGGGGGCTTAGCTGCAGTCCAGTACTCGCCTAAGTTTGAAAAAATCCTACCGAGTGGAGAGCAAACCTCCCACTCGGGGGCTTAGCTGCAGTCCAGTACTCGCCTAAGTTTGAAAAAAAATCCTACCGAGTGGAGAGCAAACCTCCCACTCAGGGGCTTAGCTGCAGTCCAATACTCGCCAAAGTGTTTGAAATCCTACCGAGTGGAGAGCAAGCCTCCCACTCGGAGGCTTAGTTGCAGTCCAAGGACTCGCCTAAGTAGCCAAAATCTGACTGAGACAAGAGCAAACCTCTAACTCAAGGAGCTGCATCACAAGTATAATGTGTGCTCCATCCCTATCTGCAAGGACACCGAGACGAAGGTCGACTGTCACCATCGCCTCGTCACCACTCGGCCACTAACGCGCCTTCAAACAACTAAGTCATTTTACATTCTGTTATTTCCATCTTCCCGAGTGTCCCGTAATTCACACATCACGTTCACTCGGAGGCCACGCCACCGAGTGTACCTCTATGCTCGGCTGCTTATTTTCACATACTTGCTTAGTACTGGTTATGTGACTCCCGAGTCCAACTTCCATTTTTTCGCATACATCATTCATGAACACCATGTGTCGTTCTTCATTTCGAGTTTGCATCGGTCCTCCGGGGCTGCAACTTAGTCGAAACACTACACTTTCATTTTATTTGAGCCATTATTCCAATGAGTTCAATCGGATCCGTCACTTCGACAAGTTCGAACGGATCCTTTGCTCTTTCAAACTCTTGCTGGTTAACCAGCAAGCCCCTTGCACTCCCAGCGGGTGTCTATGGGTGTTATTCACACAAATCATTTCAGCACACATCAAATTTCCTCGAGAAATTATTTCGTTGGCTTGTGTCATTTTTTACACAAGTTACATGATCACTCGACGGCCCTATGCGCCAACTTCATCGCTGCTCGGACTTGGTCACCATACCGGTCCCAATGCACCACAACACCGACCTTGTCGCTCTGTTGACTTCAAACACATCCGGTCAACCCCTCTACGGAATCCTCTTCATTGTATCAATAATATAGACCTCGTCAGGCATGAGACAGATATGTCCCTTTTATAATCAAACTTCACACTTCACTCCTTTGCGAGTTTGCCTCTTTCGAGCATCACTCGGAAGCTTCTCCTCATCTTTACCCGAGTCCGACTCAATGAATTGCAAATCATCCATTCAAAACTATATTTCTCATATTCCGACATGTCCATTGTCGAAGCCTGTAGTACGCTCGGGGGCTACGCCGCACTCGGGGACTGCATCTCATTTGGAATGACACTCTCCTGAGTGGTCGAGTACTTCATCACCAGTCAGATCCTTCACTTCAACAAGCACATTCAATCCGCCACTTTGACAAGTTTTATAATCACTCAGGACGCTCTGCGTGCCATCTTCATTCCTACTCAAACTCAGTTGTCACGTCGGTCTTGTTGCGTTGCAACTACACTACATCAACCTCATCACTGCATTATTTTCGAAAGTATCTGGCTAACTCCTTCGAAGACAATTTCAGCCACTTGGCTGGACACGCAATCTTTCACTCGGCTGCCCCACGCGTCATCACCTGGCCATGCCACGTGTCGTCACTCGGCCACTCCGCGCATCACCACTTGGCTAGATACGCATTCCTTCACTCAGCCACCTCGATCATCCTCACTCGGCCATCCCGCACGTCACCACTCGGTTGTGCACGTCTTCACCACTTGGCCGCTCCGCGCGTCGCCTCTCGGTTGTGCATGCCTTCACCACACGGCCACCCCACGCGTCACCACTTGGCTGGACACGTAGTCATTCACTCGGCCACCTCGTGCATCCTCACTCGGCCGCCCCGTGCGTCGCCACTCGGTTGTGCACATCTTCACCACTCGGCCGCTCCGTGCGTCATCACTCGGTTGGTCACCTCATCACCACTCGGCCGCCCCGCGCGTCGCCATCGGTTGGTCACCTCATCACCACTCGCCCGCCCCGCGCGTCTCCATTGGTTGGTCACCTCATCACCACTCGGCTGCCCCGCGTGTCGTCACTCGGTTGTGCACATCATCGCCCCTCGGCCACCTCGTGCGTCACCATCAGTTGGACATGTCTTTACCTCTACACCCCCAGCATGGGAATGACTAAGTTACTCATATGATCAAACCTCATATCACACTCTGTAGCAAGCTTACCTCTTTCGAGCATCACTCGGGGGCTACGCTTAGCCATTGGCCATGCTGCCCTCAGGGGTTACGCCCATTCGATCAACCCATTGATCACATCAGGAGTACCTTTCTGACCATACATGCTCGTTCCGTTGAAAATTTATAAGGGTAGGTACCGTTCACTCGGACGATCGTCCAAGTCATTTATTGAAGTCATCTTTAGGACTGCAAAAAGGTGAAACGATGGTACTCTATGGATACACTTGGCCCTTATCCTAGGCTCCAAGGCGTCAGTTTCACAAACTTGGACTCAGAGATGGCATGCGCTGGTGTTCCCCCGGGATGATGAGTGGCATCTCTCCGGAGAGTCAGCCCACACACTAGCCTCGCCACTCGGGTTTCATGGCATGTCGATGTCAGACCACTAGTCTATCTCCTCCGGGAGACATACGAATGCCACCAAGTTTTTCCTTGCAGTCAACATACCCAGATTAGTTGGGAAGCACATCCACTCGGACAAATACCCCTTTCACGCAAAATCTAACGGTCAATATAAGAAGTACTACTGGAACGACCACTCCCTGGAGTGTCCAGCTTTTTTCTACAGTCGGCAGTTTCAAAGCCGAGTTCATTCACCGTGCCGAGAGAACGAAGATTCACGTGCTTGACCAAGTTCTAGGCTGAATTTATTCCGTGCCGAGTGCACGAAGATCAGTCCGACTGACTCAGCTCCAGGCTGAGCTTATTTACCATGTCAAGCGTCTGAAGATGCATCTGATTCACTCAATTTCATCCTAAAAGATATTTACCGTGTTGACTGCATGGAGGTTTACCAGGAGACTTAAACCCTCTGCCCGACTCATTTATTCCGACAGAGTCTCAGGGACTACACCCAGTGGGTGCACTCAGCGTGCCCCCACTGGAAGAGAACTCAGAAAGAAACATTTTTGCTCGGTCAAGACCAGCTCCAAATCACTCAAGTATTACTCGACTTCCGAGTCGAGGAGAAAAAAGCTAGACCAATACCATATTCTCAAGTACTACTCGACCTCTGAGTCGGAGAGGAACAAGTTCAATCGGTACCGGCCAAGAAGATTTTTACTTTTCTCAGACACCCGCCGACTGCCCGCAGTCGACGGCGGTCTCGGGGACTACACCCAGTGGGTGCACTCAGCGTGCCCCCACTGGAGTAATCTCCACTCGGTACGACCTGACCAGTCCGAGTGATGAACAACAAACAAACAAGTTCTAAAGGCTCCCGTCGGCTACCAAAAAAATTGCTATAAGCTGAGTTTAACGCTCCTCTGTGGACCTGTCTTGAGCCTTATTCTAGGACTCAAAGCGTGAAACTCATAAGTTTGGATCAAGAACCGACTCGTATTGACGTTCCTCCAGGATAAGAATGGCATCTCTCCGAGAGAACAGTCCATGCGTCAATCTTGTTGCCCGGATTTAATGACACATCCATACTCTGATCACAAGTTAACCTCTTCCGAGAGATGATCGAATGTCACCAAGTTGCTCCTCGTGGGCACTTACCCCAGATCAGTCGGGAAGCACAGTACCAGAATCCATTGAGATTTTGTTCAAACCTTGGTTGTCTAAAAGCACGATGACAAGTACCGAGTATTTCCGTAATCACTCGGACCAAATTGTGTCTTTCACGAACTCGTTCTGCAAAATCGCAATCGATTCGGGGGCTAATGTTGGGGATACACATAATAGGTAGGCCCACGAATGGTCGAAATATCATAAAGCATGGGGTCCACACAACATGTGGGTCCAGATAAATTTTATATAGGCATACTATCCACTTGGACAAGCAGCATACTATCCACTCGACCAAGCAGCATACCATCCACTCGACCGTACGACTCACTCGGATATATGAAGACCAGCAGACAGCAAAGCAGTCGGCATCATTCTCATAGCGAGGGCTTGGTAGTGGGCTGGTATTATGGCATTCATGCCCCACTTTGTAACATAGGAGGTGAGGGGGTGGCGCACTCTATATAAGCCACCCCCCACCACTAGACGAGGGGGTTTTTTCTTCCACCTCTCTCTCTTTTCACCATTAGTCTCAGGACTTAGCTCAGGCATGGGATCCATTCCCTTCTCTCACACATTGTAATCTCCGGATACATACTCAGATAATGCAAAGCCTCTCCGGAGCACGAGACGTAGGGCTGTTATCTCCACCGTGAGAGGCCCGAACTCGCTAAAACCACCATGTTACCCATATGCATCTCGATAGATCATGCTCCGTTACCCTATACCTTATTATTGTCGGAATCGTTCCCACGACAGGACCAATGTGTACCAGTGATATTTTAGAGTGTAGATTCACTTATTTTGCTCCGTATGTAGTCACTTATTAAAATCCCTAGAAAGACCTATATTTAGGAACGGAGGGAGTATATATATATATAGGGTGGGTCTATTATGATAACACCCCTTAAGAGTCTTATTCTGCACATCCATCTCTTATTCTGATAACACTCTCGACCCGCACCCACACAGCCAGCCGAGCCATCTAAAACAAACCTCACCAACCCCGCCCACATACCCCATCTCCCTCCTCCTCTGCCACGATTCCCCTCCCCCAGATCCACCTTCTGCTCTTCCAGGGCGCGCCGTCCCATCCCCACTGGGTTTCTTCCCACACCGATGCCGCCTCACCCCCAACCCGCTTCTTGCCCCGCCGACGCCGCCCCATCCCCATCCGGCTCCTCCCACGCCAGTTCCGCCGCTGCCAGGCAACGACGTTCCCGCGCCCAACTCCTCCTCCTCCCTGTGGTCATGGCGCCACCACGTCCCGTCCGGTGCACTTGAATTTTTCTTTTGCAGTTCATTGTGAAAATCCTTGGCCTGGCCACGCCCCGCCTTTTCCTGTTGCTTCGTTTGCGGCGAGGACGGCTTCCTCTCTCTGCCATGTCAAGCTTCGACCTCCACTACTTGCGCCCGGAGTGCAAACTCCCTTCGGCGAGGAGCGAGGTCCAATCCTAGCGGGCACGCGATATTGTTCGATGCGCGTGGCCGTGCAATGCAGTTGATGCCCCGTGTGCAGCTCACTAACATGGTCCGATAGAAAATTTGGTTTTGTGCGATTCCAGTGGAGTGTGCATCATCTAGTTCCACCTTTTCCTCACTTCTAGCCGGCGTATATGGCCCAGGTGGTGCTTTCTATTGACCGTGAGCACCGTGCACAGGGCACATGGCCCATCGCCCCCGACCCTCAGGGGTTTAATATAATTTTACAGTGAAAATGTTTATGTTCTTTTTTACAAATATATGTGCAGTTTGTTGTAAATCCCTCTATGGTTCACTTTGTGAAAAAGAGAGAGAAAATAATTACATCGATATTGTAGTGCGATTTTGGTTGCGCGGCGGTGCATTTTTAGTGGTTATGCAGTGCCGGGTGCACACACATGCACTCCGTTTAAACATCAATTTTCTTGCGAACACACCTCAATTGTATGTCAGTGTGCCCCTTAGTGGTTCACTTTGTAAAAAAAATCCCCATGGGAGGTTCACTTCTTTTTCTGATGCAATTTGTTTTGTGTGTTGGACGATTGAAAAAGGTAGTTCAATCCATTTGTGTAGCAGATCATTACCCCTCTCTATGAAGTGCAATTTGTTTCGTGTCTCAAAATTCAGTGGACCACATCAACACTTGCAGTGCGTTTGATCCTCGGATGTGGTTCACTTTTCAGAGTGATGTTATTTGCTCGCCGCAACATGAAAGTGCGAAAAAATTAAGCGAACCAATAAGATAGTAATGCGGTTCACTTTGATATATGTCGTGGTTCACTTGCCCTTGTCTCTGTGGTCCACTCTCGTTAATAAAAAAGTTGAAAAAAACAAAAACTCGTCCGACAAAAGAAATTATGCAGCTCGCTTGCCCATCCGATGCAGTGCGGTTTTCATTCTGAATCAGTGCGGTCGGCCGTATGATGTTGTTCATCCCAAAGTGCAAAAAAAATATTACGAAAGCGAAAAAAAGTAATGTTGTTCACTTCTTGATAGTGTTGTGGTTCATTTACACCCGATGTGAATTGCACTCTACTTTCTTGTCCTTAAAAAAATTACGTTTGAATAAAATAAACTATGCCGTTCTCTAACACGTCTGATGCAGTGCGGTTTTCAGTCGGATGAAGTACCCACGTCGATTTGGGTGTCGCGAAAAAACAGTGTCCGCATTTCGGTAAATTTAAAACTGCTCTTAAACCGTAAGGAATTAGGGAGAGTGTTCTACATGAAAAATTTGTGTATCGTCGATATCTTTCCAACGGCATATCATTTGAATCATTTCGACAACCGATTTGTAAAAATTTCGCGAAAAACGGCCGCTGTCACTCGTCATCCATCGTACGATTTTTAAAATTAACTTAAAACCGTGAGGAATCTCAAAAACATTTCAACATATAAAAGTTGCGTCTCGTCCATAGCTTTTCAACGGCACATTACACGCCTCGTTTCGACAAACGGTAAAAAAACTGGAGCGAAAACAGTGCCGAAAATTTAAAAAATAAATAAAAAACAGAATTCCGCGATTTAGTAAATTTGAAACTGCTCTTAAACCGTAACGAATTAGAGAAAACAATAATTATGAAAAATATGCGCCTGGACGATATCTATCCAACGGTGTATCATTTGCCTCATTCTGACGAGCGGTTTAGAAAAAAACGCGAAAAAACGCTCGCTGCCACTCATTGTGGGCTGCACCGTTTTTGAAACTGCTCTTAAACCGCGGGGAATCTCGAAAAGTGTTCAACATGGCAAAGTTGTGCCTAATCCGTAGCTTTCCAACGGTATATTACACGCCTTGTTCCGATAAACGGTTAAAAAATTAGAGCGAAAACAGTACCAAAAAAACACTACGCGCGGTTTTTTCCGACGCGAAGTTCACTAGTCTCTATAATGCAGTGCTCTTGCTAAAGAAAGTGCAGTGCGCTCGCGTTGAGAATGCAATGCGGAAGTGTTATCAGAATAACTATTCTAATAATATTATCAGAATAGACGGGTTATATATATATATATGTATATATAGGGTCGCGCTATTCGTCACCCTGGGTGAGGAATAATTATTCTTCACCCCCCCCTCTATTTTACCATCAATGCACCGTAATTTTATGTTCCATAAGTTTTTTCTTATTTTCAACGCAAAAGGGACCGTAAGAAAATATATAATCGCCGTAAAAAATATTTTATGTTATGTAAAATTACAAACGTAAAAACATAGTCTAAAATACACATAAACTGCAAATTTTCTTGTTTTTATGACCTATATTTTTATTTTCTTATGTCAAATTTTACATAGTGAATCAATATGAATGTAACTATTTGAATTCCAAACATAATTTGTTTATGAAGCGATCATAAGATTACCTCGGGTGAAGAATAACTTATTCTGCACCCTGGGTGATGAATAGCAACACTATATATATATACCACACAAACACACACAGAGAGAGAGAGAGAAAGAGCGCTATCTTTTGACACTTATAAATTCAAAACTACCATCTGGTTAGAGTCATCACTCTCACTTATCAGCCGTTTCTGCTCGTGATAGCTGTGGTGTTTGCCTACCACGAGGCGTAAGTAAACACCAGGGTGCGCAACTTGGTGGGGTACTCGCTCGCTCTCATCATCGCAAGCACATTTTTAGAAACTCAATGTTATGAATCATTAAACATTGACTACTCGATTCCACTCTCCTGCGTCGTAGCTGGATCTTGAGACGTCGGGAAGATGTGGACTTGCGACCTTCATCGGCATGTGTATAATTTTGTCTGTGTTCGGCATCGCGGAAGGTCACATAGAAGGTGCCATGACCGGTGACCTGTCCTTGATGGGCCCGGAGTTCATACACGTGCCATTTCTTGTGCCAAAACATACAGGGTTTTCGTACTAGCTAGGGAGTTTGTTTCTGTGCAGGAGACATTTCCTTTTCTTTGATGAATAGTAGATAGTAATTTGATATAATTTGTTTGGATCTAGTCATTTTCTGCTGGCACGGCTGCCTCGGGCGCAATAACGTCGGCCCTGAGGCTCATTAGGAAAGCGGCTTTTGAGAAATCCAGAGGCGGCCTTCGCAAGGGAGCTAGTATGCCGCATCAAACCCCCAATTCATTCGCTGAGTTTCTGCTAGATATGATGGTTTATCCACCCACCTGTGCTGCTCCTCACTCATACAAGTTGTTAGAGTTGTGTGTCGAATATTATTGTACAAGGTACGTAGGTTACAGTTGCACTTGGAGTCGTACGGTGTGTAGACATGATATGAAGTCGTGTACAAGTAGGACACTTGTGTCCTAGGCCTAGTAGAGCATCTACAGCCGGACCTCTCAAACCCGACTCATATGCCCGAACGAGCCGCCCGTCCAATTCCCGGTCTCGATTTTTTGACCCAAACAGGCCCCTCAAACGACCCTCAAACGCCCGAGCTGACCGGCACCCCCATATCCAGCCCAAATATGGGGCGGATATGGGGGCGCCCGGGCACGCCTGCCACGTCTGACCCGACAGCCCGACCCCATCCCAAATTGCACCAAATCCACCAAACCCTTCCTCCTCCTGCCGCCCTCCAACCATTCCCGCGCCTAGACCCTCGCCATCCTCCACTCTTACTCCCAATCCTCACCTCCGGTCCCGATCCACCGCCGAGATGTCGTCCACCCCGACCCACACCGCCGCGACGGAGACGTGGTCTGCCTCGTCCGTCGCGACGTGATTTCATCGGCAACAACTTGCAAGGCGGAGAACGTCGCCCGCAAGTTGTGGCGACACCGACAATGAGAGAGGGAGGTGGCGGCAGCATTGCACGGAGGTCTGGACGTGGCGGAGCAGCTGTCTCCTCCGCTGCGCCCGGATCCCCGCACCCCTTCCTTCTGAGCGCCTACGCGGATTACGCTGTCCGACCCCCTTGGAACATAGGATGACCCGACCACCGGCTGGGCCATTCCGGATTGCTTTCTGCCCACATAGATGCCAGCGGTCGACGTGTGTGACTCCCCGTAGCTCGTTCAGACACGGATGAGCACGTGCTCCGGCAGTGCCTGGGTTGCCCTCAACATGTTCGATGGAATGACCGAACAAGTCGATGCATTTTCTTTGCTCATGTCCGATCATATTTTAGCATAGACCACTAGTTAATTTTGCTCATGATGAATGCTTGCAAATCTTAATCATGTAGGAGGTGTTCTTGTCAAACATGATCAATGACAATGAAGATCCGACCGAAATGGAGTATGAATTGGAGGCCACCACCGCATTTGAAGTGGGGACAAAAGCCGATCCCAGCCCGAGCAAGAAGAAGAAGACCAAGATGTCGAAGGCAAGAGGTCTGGCATTCTCAAGATTTGAGGACATCTTGTTGGTCAAAGTTTGGTTGGCCATAACGATGGATCCAATATGCGGCACCGAGCAAAAGGGGAACACTGTTGGGAACGTAGTAATAATTCAAAATTTTCCTACGTGTCACCAAGATCAATCTAGGAGATGCTAGCAACGAGAGAGAGAGAGAGAGGGAGCACATCTTCATACCCTTGAAGATCGCTAAGCGGAAGTGTTACAAGAACGCGGTTTGATGGAGTCGTACTCGCGACGATTCAAATTGCGGAAGTTCCGATCTAGTGCCGAACGGACGGTGCCTCCGCGTTCAACACACGTACATCCCGGGGACGTCTCCTCCTTCTTGATATAGCAAGGGGAGAGGATAAGTTGAGGGAGAACTCCAGCAGCACGACAGCGTGGTGATGGAGGAGCTCGTGGTTCTGCGGCAAGGCTTCGCCAAGCACTACAGAAGAGGAGGAGGAGTTGGAGAGGGGGAGGGCTGCGCTAGGGGAAGGGTATGGCTGCCCTCCCACCCCCTCACTATATATAGGGGAAGAGGAGAGGGGGCGCCCTAGGGTTTCCCCTAGGGGGCGGCGGCTAGGGTAGATTGGATCTCCCTAGGGAAACCCTAGGGAGACTTGCCCCCCAAGCCAAGCAGGTGGAGGTGCCCCACCTCCCGAAGTAACATGGGAAAAGGGTGTGGGGGCGCATAACCCCTTAGTGGGCGGGTTTTCCCCCTCCCCTTGGCCCATGAGGCCCTGCAACACTTGTCGGGGCTCCCGAAACACCTTTTGGTCATGTTGGCCATAGCTTGGTACCCCCGGAACACTTCTGGACTCCAATACCCTTCGTCCAATATATCGATCTTCACCTCCGTACCAATCCAGAACTCCTTGTGACATCCAGGATCTCATCCGGGACTCCGAACTACCTTCAGTAACCACATACTATTCCCGTTACAACTCTAGCGTCACCGAACCTTAAGTGTGTAGACCCTACGGGTTCGGGAACCATGCAGACATGATCGAGACACCTCTCCGGTCAATAACCTATAGCAGGATCTGGATACCCATATTGGCTCCCACGTGTTCCACGATGATCTCATCGGATGAACCATGATGTCGAGGATTCAATCAATCCCGTATACAATTCCCTTTGTCTATCGATATGTTACTTGCCCGAGATTCGATCGTCGGTATCCCCATACCTTGTTCAATCTCGTTACCGGCAAGTCTCTTTACTCGTTCCGCAATGCATGATCCCGTGACTAACTCTTTAGTCAAACTGGGCTCACTATGATGATGCATTACCGAGTGGGCCCAGAGATACCTCTCTGTCATACAGAGTGACAAATCCCAGTCTTGATTTGTGCCAACCCAACAGATACTTTCGGAGATACATGTAGTGCACCTTTATAGTCACCCAGTTACATTGTGACGTTTGATACACCCAAAGCATTCCTATGGTATCCAGGAGTTGCACAATCTCATGGTCTAAGGAAACGATACTTGACATTAGAAAAGCTCCAGCGAACGAACTACACGATCTTGTGCTATGCTTAGGATTGGGTCATGTCCATCACGTCATTCTCCTAATGATGTGATCCCATTATCAACAACATCCAATGTCCATGGTCAGGAAACCATAACCATCTATTGATCAATGAGCTACTCAACTCGAGGATCACTAGGGACATGTTGTCATCTATGTATTCACACATGTATTACGGTTTCTGGTTAATACAATTAAAGCATGAACAACACACAATTATCATGAACAAGGAAATATAATAATAACCATTTTATTATTGCCTCTAGGGCATATTTCCAACAGTCTCCCACTTGCACTAGAGTCAATAATCTAGTTACATTGTGATGAATCGAACACCCATAGAGTTCTGGTGTTGATCATGTTTTGCTCGTGGAAGAGGTTTAGTCAATGGATCTGCGATATTCAGATTTGTATGAACTTTACAAATATCTATGTCTCCATCTTGAATATATTTACGTATGGAGTTGAAGCGACGCTTGATACGCCTGGTCTTCTTGTGAAACCTGGGCTCCTTGGCAAGGGCAATGGCTCCAGTGTTGTCACAGAAGAGAGTCATCGGGCCCGACGCATTGGGGATAACTCCTAGGTCGGTGATGAACTCCTTCATCCAGACTGCTTCCTGTGCTGCCTCCGAGGCTGCTATGTACTCCGCTTCACATGTAGATCCCGCCACGACGCTTTGCTTGCAACTGCACCGGCTGACTCATCCCGACTCTTTTTTTTTATTTGGGCCTTTTGTCTCTCTTTTTTATGGCCTCCCTTTTTTTAGTATAGAGTGTTATCCCAACTTGTGGGGGAATCATAGTCTCCATCATCCTTTCCTCACTGGGACAATGCTCTAATAATGATGATCATCACACTTTTATTTACTTACAACTCATGAATTACAACTCGATTCTTAGAACAAAATATGACTCTATATGAATGCCTCCGGCAGTGTACCGGGATGTGCAATGAATCATGAGTGACACGTATGAAAGAATTATGAACGGTGGCTTTTCCACAAATACAATGTCAACTACATGATCATGCATAGCAATATGACAATGATGGAGCGTGTCATAATAAACAGAACGGTGGAGAGTTGCATGGCAATATATCTCGGAATGGCTATGGAAATGCCATAATAGGTAGTTATGGTGGCTGTTTTGAGGAAGGTATATGGGTGGTTTATGGTACCGGCGAAAGTTGTGCGGTACTAGATAGGCTAGCAATGGTGGATGGGTGAGAGTGCGTATAATCCATGGACTCAACATTAGTCATAAAGAACTCACATACTTATTGCAAAAATATATTAGTTATAGAAACAAAGTACTACGTGCATGCTCCTAGGGGGTAGATTGGTAGGAAAAGACCATCGCTCGTCCCCGAGCGACACTCATAAGGAAGACAATCAATAAATAAATCATGCTCCAAGTTCATCACATAACGGTTCACCATACGTGCATGCTACGGGAATCACAAACTTTAGAACAAGTATTTCTCAACTAGCATGGCTCTAATATCACCATCTCCATATCTCAAAACAATCATCAAGTATCAAACTTCTCATACTTTTCAATGCACTTTATATGAAAGTTTTTATTATATCCCTCTTGGATGCCCATCATATTAGGACTAATTTCATAAACAAAGCAAATTACCATGATGTTCTAAATACTCTCAAAATAATATAAGTGAAGCACGAGAGTTCAACTATTTCTTCAAAATAATACCACCGTCGTGCTCTAAAAGATATAAGTGAAGCACTAGAGCAAATGACAAACTACTCCAAAAGATATAAGTGAAGATCAATGAGTAGTCGAATAATTATGCAACTATGTGAAGAGTCTCTAACATTTAATAATTTCAGATCTTGGTATTTTATTCAAACAACAAGAAAAACAAAAGAAAATAAAATGACGCTCCAAGCAAAACACATATCATGTGGTGAATAAAAATATAGCTCCAAGTAAAGTTACCGATGAACGAAGACGAAAGAGGGGATGCCTTCCGGGGCATCCCCAAGCTTAGCCTCTTGGTTGTGCTTGAATATTTCCTTGGGGTGCCATGGGCATCCCCAAGCTTAGGCTCTTTCCACTCCTTATTCCATAATTCATTGAGTCTTTACCCAAAACTTGAAAACTTCACAACACAAAACTTAACAGAAAACTCGTAAGCTCCATTAGCAAAAGAAAACAAGACAAAACTTAACTGTAATGAACTCATTCTTTATTTATATTGGTGTTAAACCTACTGTATTCCAACATCTCTATGGTTTATAAACTCTTTTACTAGCCATAGATTCATTAAAATAAGCAAACAACACATGAAAAACAGAATCTGTCAAAAACAGAACAGTCTGTAGTAATCTGTAACTAACGCAAACTTCTGGAACTCATAAAATTCTCAAATAAATTGGTGGACTTGAGGAATTTGTCTATTAATCCTCTGCAAGAATAATCAACTTAATATCACTCTCCAGTAAAAAATGGCAGCTAATCTCGTGAGCGCTAAAGTTTCTGTTTTTTTACAGCAGGATCACATAAACTTCCCCCAAGTCTTCCCAAAGGTTCTACTTGGCACAAACACTAATTAAACATAAAAAATCAATCATAACAGAGGCTATATAAATTATTTATTACTAAACAGGAACAAAAATAAATTTGGGTTGCCTCCCAACAAGCGCTATCGTTTAATGCCCCTAGCTAGGCATGATGATTTCAATGATGCTCACATAAAAGATAAGAATTGAAACATAAAGGGAGTATCATGAAGAATATGACTAGCACATTTAAGTCTAACCCACTTCCTATGCATAGGGATTTTGTGAGCAAACAACTTATGGGAACAATAATCAACTAGCATAGGAAGGCAAAACAAGCATAACTTCAAAACTTTAAGCACATAGAGTGGAAACTTGGTATTATTGCAATTCCTACAAGCATATATTCCTCCCTCATAATAATTTTCAGTAGAATAATGAATGAATTCAAAAATATAACTATCACATAAAGCATTCTTTTCATGATCTACAAGCATAGAAATTGTATTACTCTCCACATAAGCAAAATTCTTCTCATTCGGAATAGTGGGAGTATCATAAGAAACTCGAATACTATAAATTGTTTCCATATTAGAAGAGTAATGTTCAGAAAAGGGGTAATCATAATCATGATAAGTTTTATAAATATAATCATCACTACTTTTTATAGCATACGTGGCATCACAATAATCATCATAAGTAGCAACTTTGTTCTCATCATAATCGATTGAAACCTCTTCCAAGATAGTGGAATCATCACTAAATAAAGTCATGACCTCTCCAAATCCACTTTCATAATTATCATAATAAGATTCAACATCCTCCAAAATAGTGGGATCATTACTTCCTAAAGTTGACACTCTTCCAAACCCACTTTCATCAATATAATCATCATAAGTAGGAGGCATGCTATCATCACTATAAATTTGCATATCAAAACTTGGGAGACTAAAAATATCATCTTCATTAAACGTAGCATCCCCAAGCTTGGTAAAAACATTAATTGCAGCAAATATATTCTAAAAAACATCATCTTCATCAAACATAGCATCCCCAATCTTGGGCCTTTTCATATCATAAGCATAATCACTCTCATCATTAATAGTATGGATATCACCAATAGTATAGCAATTATCATATTCTTCCAAGAAAGTGCCAAAAAGATTTTCAAGATCATAAGAAGTATCATTATCTTCCCAATCATAATCATCACAACAAGCAATAGGCATAACGAGATCATCATCAAGTGCATCATCTTCCACAATTATATTTTCATGAGGCACAACAGTAATAGGAGCAGCATTATTTGGGAGAGATATCTTTTTACCTCTCTTCCTTTTTCTTTTCTTCTTCTTCACCACATCATGTGTGGGTTCAATCCTCTTTTTGGAGCACCTTATTAATGAGATTGGTTGAATAGAAGGCTCCTCCTCGTTACCTGATTCATCATAAGAAATAATAGGAGGATATTGGGAAGTATCTTCCCTTTCATTAGTATTCTCTTCATCTTCTATTTGTTTTCTTTTCTTTATGTAGTTGGAAATATAAGATTTTTCAATACAATTCACCACACAATACATATAAATTTCCTCTAGATCAAAACCAAGAAGTTTATCACGGGCAAATACTGGAAGATAGTTAGTTATACGTTTCATTTCTTCATAACCCATAAGCAAACTAAGTTCATTATGATGTGCAAGAGAAATCAAGTCAACACAATTTTTGGAAACGATTAGATCATGAAACAATTTGCATCGGATGGTTAAATGACCACGTTCATTGCAAAGTTCACAAGTACGGCCAAGAAAATTTAAATTTTCAGCACAAACATCTAGCCTTTCTTGCAACCATTTAGTTTCTAAGTACTTATGCCTCTTGCAAATTATATCTTCCCTAATTGGTGTGTACTCGCAAACTCTATGCACTCCACAAAAATCGACATGCTTATAAGAGACATTTTCATCATAACTAGTGCAATCATCATTAGTACTATGGATATTCAAAGAGTTCATACTAATAACATTGCAATCATGCTCATCATTCACAGATTTAGTGGCAAACATTTTAATGCATTCTTCTTCTAACGCTTTGGCACAATTTTACTTTCCATCATACTCACGAAAGATATTAAAAAGATGAAGCGTATGAGGCAAACTCAATTCCATATTTTTTTTGTAATTTTCTTTTATAAACTAAACTAGTGCTAAAACAAGAAACAAAATATTCGATTGCAAGATCTAAAGATATACCTTCAAGCGCTAACCTCCCTGGCAACGACGCCAGAAAAGAGCTTGATGTCTACTACACAACCTTCTTCTTGTAGACGTTGTTGGGCCTCCAAGTGCAGAGGTTTGTAGGACAGTAGCAAATTTCCCCCAAGTGGATGACCTAAGGTTTATCAATTCGTGGGAGGCGTAGGATGAAGATGGTCTCTCTCAAGCAACCCTGCAACCAAATAACAAAGAGTCTTTTGTGTCCCCAACACACCCAATACAATGGTAAATTGTATAGGTGCACAAGTTCGGCGAAGAGATGGTGATACAAGTGCAATATGGATAGTAGATATAGGTTTTTGTAATCTTAAAATATAAAAACAGCAAGGTAACTAATGATAAAAGTGAGCACAAACGGTATTGCAATGCGTTGAAACAAGGTCTAGGGTTCATACTTTCACTAGTGCAAGTTCTCTCAACAATAATAACATAATTGGATCATATAACTATCCCTCAACATGCAACAAAGAGTCACTCCAAAGTCACTAATGAAGGAGAAAAAATGAAGAGATTATGGTAGGGTACGAAACCACCTCAAAGGTATCCTTTCTGATCTATCTATTCAAGAGTCCGTAGTAAAATAACATGAAGATATTCTTTCCGTTCAATCTATCATAGAGTTCGTACTAGAATAACACCTTAAGACACAAATCAACCAAAACCCTAATGTCACCTAGATACTCCAATGTCACCTGCAGTATCTGTGGGTATGATTATACGATATGCATCACACAATCTCAGATTCATCTATTCAACCAACACAAAGAACTTCAAAGAGTGCCCCAAAGATTCTACCGGAGAGTCAAGACGAAAACGTGTGCCAACCCCTATGCATAGGTTCATGGGCAGAACCCGCAAGTTGATCACCAAAACGTACATCAAGTGGATCAATAGAATACCCCAATGTCACCACGGGTATCCCACGCAATACATACATCAAGTGTTCTCAAATCCTTAAAGACTTAATCCGATAAGATAACTTCAAAGGGAAAACTCAATCCATTACAAGAGAGTAGTGGGGGAGAAACATCATAAGATCCAACTATAATAGCAAAGCTCGCGATACATCAAGATCGTACCAACTTAAGAACACGAGAGAGAGAGAGAGAAAGAGAGAGAGAGAGATCAAACACATAGCTACTGGTACATACCCTCAGCCCCAAGGGAGAACTACTCCCTCCTCGTCATGGAGAGCACTGGGATGATGAAGATGGCCATCGGAGAGGGATTCCCCCCTCCGGCAGGGTGCCGGAACGGGTCTAGATTGGTTTTCGGTGGCTACGGAGGCTTCTGGTGGCGGAACTCCCGATCTATTGTGTTCCTCGAAGTTTTTAGGGTATATGGGTATATATAGGAGGAAGAAGTACGTCGGTGGATCTCCGGGCTGTCCACGAGGCAGGGGGCGCGCCCAGGGGGTGGGCGCACCCCCCACCCTCGTGGGCAGCCCGGGACTCTCCTGGTCCATCTCCGATACTCCGTGGGCTTCTTCTAGTCCAAAAATAAGTTCCGTGAAGTTTCAGGTCAATTGGACTCCGTTTGATTTTCCTTTTCTGTGATACTCCAAAACAAGGAAAAAACAAAAACTGGCACTGGGCTCTAGGTTAATAGGTTAGTCCCAAAAATCATATAAAATAGCATAAAAATGCATATAAAACATCCAAGGTTGATAATATAATAGCATGGAACAATAAAAAAATAGATACGTTGGAGACGTATCATGGAGCACTGGAGCTTGCATACCTTGTCAGCATTCTTAGGATCGACAAACCTTCTGGCTGCATCATATAAAATTCTTCCTTAAGGAAACCATTAAGGAATGCCGTTTTGACATCCATTTGGCATATCTCATAATCGTAGAATGCGGCAATTGCTAACATGATTCGGACGGACTTCAGCTTTGCTACGGGTGATAAGGTCTCATCGTAGTCAACCCCTTGAACTTGTCGATAACCCTTAGCGACAAGTCGAGCCTTATAGATGGTCACATTACCATCCGCGTCAGTCTTCTTCTTAAAGATCCATTTATTCTCTATGGCTTGCCGATCATCGGGTAAGTCTGCCAAAGTCCATACTTCGTTTTCATACATGGATCCTATCTCCGATTTCATGGCTTCAAGCCATTTGTTGGAATCCGAGCCCGCCATCGCTTCTTCATAGTTCAAAGGTTCACTATTGTCTAACAACATGATTTCCAGGGCAGGGTTTCCATACCACTCTGGTGCGGAACGTGTCCTCGTGGACCTACGAAGTTCAGTAGCAACTTGATCCGAAGTTTCATGATCATCATCATTAACTTCCTCTCTAGTCGGTGCAGGCACCACAGAAACATCTTCCTGAGTTGTGCTACTTTCTGGTTCAACAGGCAGTACCTCATCAAGTTCTACTTTCCTCCCACTTACTTCTTTCGAGAGAAACTCTTTCTCTAGAAAGGATCCATTCTTGGCAACAAAGATCTTGCCTTCGGATCTGAGGTAGAAGGTATACCCGATAGTTTCCTTAGGGTATCCTATGAAGAAGCATTTTTCCGACTTGGGTTCGAGCTTTTCAGGTTGAAGTTTCTTGACATAAGCATCGCATCCCCAAATTTTCAGAAACGACAGCTTAGGTTTCTTTCCAAACCATAATTCATACGGTGTCGTCTCAACGGATTTTGACAGAGCCCTGTTTAAAGTGAATACGGCAGTCTCTCAAGCATAACCCCAAAATGATAGCGGTAGATCAGTAAGAGACATCATAGATCGCACCATATCTAATAGAGTCCGATTACGACGTTCGGACACACCATTTCGCTGAGGTGTTCCAGGCGGCGTGAGTTGTGAAACAATTCCACATTTCCTTAAGTGTGTTCCAAACTCGTGACTCAAATATTCCCCTCCACGATCTGATCATAAGAACTTCATTTTCCTGTCACGTTGATTCTCTACCTCACTCTGAAATTCCTTGAACTTTTCAAAGGTCTCAGACTTGTGTTTCATTAAATAGACATACCCATATCTACTTAAGTCATCAGTGAGGGTGAGAACATAACGATAGCCACCGCGAGCCTCAACGCTCATTGGACCGCACACATTAGTATGTATGATTTCCAATAAATTGGTTGCTCGCTCCATTGTTCCGGAGAATGGAGTCTTGGTCATTTTTCCCATGAGGCATGGTTCACACGTATCAAATGATTCATAATCAAGAGACTCCAAAAGTCCATCTGCATGGAGTTTCTTCATGCGTTTGACACCAATGTGACCAAGGCGGCAGTGCCACAAGTATGTGGGACTATCATTACCAACCTTACATCTTTTGGCATTCATACTATGAATATGTGTAACATCACATTCGAGATTCAATAAAAATAAACCATTGACCAGCGGGGCATGACCATAAAACATATCTCTCATATAAATAGAACAACCATTATTCTCGGATTTAAACGAGTAGCCATCTCGCATTAAACGAGATCTTGATACAATGTTCATGCTCAAAGCTGGTACTAAATAACAATTATTGAGGTTTAAAACTAATCTTGAAGATAGATGTAGAGGCAGCGTGCCGACGACGATCACATCGACCTTGGAACCATTCCCGACGCACATCGTCACCTCGTCCTTTTCCAGTCTCCTCTTATTCCGCAGCTCTTGTTTTGAGTTACAAATATGAGCAACCGCACTGGTATCAAATACCTAGTAGCTACTACGAGTGCTGGTAAGGTACACATCAAGAACATGTATATCATATATACCTTTGGTGTTGTCGGCCTTCTTACTCGCTAAGTACTGAAGGAAATATGCCCTAGAGGCAATAATAAAGTTGTTATTTATATTTCCTTATATCATGATAAATGTTTATTATTCATGCTATAATTGTATTAACCGGAGTGTCCCTAGTATGCCTCTACTTGACTAGCTCGTTAATCAAAGATGGTTAAGTTTCCTAGCCATGGACATGTGTTGTCATTTGATGAATGGGATCACATCATTAGAGAATGATGTGATGGACAAGACCCATCCGTTAGCTTAGCATAATGATCGTTCAGTTTTATTGCTACTGCTTTCTTCATAACTTATACATGTTCCTTTGACTATGAGATTATGCAACTCCCGAATACCGGAGGAACATCTTGTGTGCTATCAAACGTCACAACGTAACAGGGTGATTATAAAGATGCTCTACAGGTGTCTCTAATGGTGTTTGTTGAGTTGGGATAGATCGAGATTAGGATTTGTCACTCCGTGTATCGGAGAGGTATCTCTGGACCCTCTCGGTAATGCACATCACTCTAAGCCTTGCAAGCATTGTGACTAATGAGTTAGTTGTGGGATGATGCATTACAGAACGAGTAAAGAGACTTGCCGGTAACGAGATTGAACTAGGTATGAGGATACTGACTATCGAATCTCGGGCAAGTAACATATCGATGACAAAGGGAACAACGTATATCGTTATGCGGTTTGACCGATAAAGATATTCATAGAATATGTGGGAGCCAATATGAACATCCAGGTTCCGATATTGGTTATTGACCGGAGATGTGTCTCGGTCATGTCTACATAGTTCTCTAACCCGTAGGGTCCGCACGCTTAACGTTCGGTGACGATCGGTATTATGAGTTTATGTGTTTTGATGTATCAAAGTTTGTTCGGAGGCCCAGATGAGATCGGGGACATGACAAAGAGTCTCGAAATGGTCGAGACGTAAAGATCGATATGTTGGAAGGCGGTTCCGAGTGATTCGGGTATTTTTGGAGTACCAGAGAGTTACGGGAATTCGTATTGGGCCTTAATGCGCCATACGGGAAAGGAGAGAAAGGCCTCAAGGGTGGTCGTGCCCCTTCCCCATGGACTGGTCCGAATTGGGCTAGGGAAAGGGGGCACCCCCTTCCTTCCTTCCCCTTCTCCCTTCCCTTTTTCCTATTCCATGTGGGAGGTGGAATCCTACTAGGACTAGGGAGTCCTAGTAGGACTCCACACTTTGGGCGCGCCCTATGAGGGTGGCCTCCTCCTCCCTCTATCATTTATATACGTGGCCAGGGGGCACCCCATAGACACACAAGTTGATCATTGATCTCTTAGCCGTGTGCGGTGCCCCTCCACCATAAGCCACCTCGGTCATATAGTAGCGGTGCTTAGGCGAAGCCCTGTTCCGGTAGCATCATCATCACCGTCATCATGATGTCGTGCTGACGAAGCTCTCCCTCGACACTCAGCTGGATCGAGAGTTCGTGGGATGTCACCGAGCCGAACGTGTGCAAATCACGAAGGTGCCATACTTTCAGTACTAGGATCGGTCGATCGTGAAGACGTATGACTACATCAACCACGTTGTCATAACGCTTCCGCTTACGGTCTACGAGGGTACATAGACAACACTCTCTCCTCTCGTTGCTATGAATCACCATGATCTTGCGTGTGCGTAGGAAATTTTTTGAAATCTCTGCGTTCCCCAACGGTGGCATCAGAGCCAGGTTTATGCATAGATATTATATGCACGAGTAGAACACAAAGGAGTTGTGGGTGTGGGTATATACATATTGCTTTCCGTCACTAGTTGTTTCTTGATTCGGCGGTATTGTTGGATGAAGCGGCCCAGACCGACATTACGCGTACGCTTACGCGAGACTGGTTCTACCGACGTGCTTCGCACACAGGTGGCTGCTGGGCGTCAGTTTCTCCAACCTTAGTTGAATAAGATTCAATGAACAGGGTTCTTTCTGAAGATCAAAAAGCAATCACTATACCGCGTTGTGGTTTTTGATGCGTAGGTAAGAACGGTTCTTGCTCAGCCCGTAGCAACCACATAAAACTTGCAACAACAAAGTAGAGGACGTCTAACTTGTTTTTGCAAGGCATGTTGTGATGTGATATGGTCAAGACATGATGCTAAATTTTATTGTATGAGATTATCATGTTTTGTTAAAGTTATCGGCAACTGGCAGGAGCCTTATGGTTGTCTCTTTATTGCATAAGATGCAAGCGCCATATAATTGCTTTACTTTTATCACTATGCGATAGCAATAGTTGCAAAAGCAATAGTTGGCAAGACGACCATGTGACGAAACGTTGATAAAGATCAAGATGATGGAGATCATGGTGTCATGCCGATAATGATGGAGATCATGATGGTACTTTGGAGATGGAGATCAAAGGCACAAGATGATGATGGCCATATCATGTCACATATTTTGATTGCATGTGATGTTTATCTTTTATGCGTCTTATTTTGCTCAGTATGACGGTAGCTTTATAAGATGATCCCTTACTAAAATTCCAAGGTATAAGTGTTCTCCCTAAGCATGCACCGTTGCGACAGTTCTTCGTGCTGAGACACCACATGATGATCGGGTGTGATAAGCTCTACGTTCGCATACAACGGGTGCAAGCCAGTTTTGCACATGCAGAATACTCGGGTTAAACTTGACGAGCCTAGCATATGCAGATATGGCCTCGGAACACTGAGACCGAATGGTCGAACGTGAATCATATAGTAGATGTGATCAACATAGAGATGTTCACCATTGAAAACTACTCCATCTCACGTGATGATCGGACATGGTTTAGTTGATATGGATCACGTGATCACTTAGATGATTAGAGGGATGTCTATCTAAGTGGGAGTTCTTAAGTAATATGATTAATTGAACTTAATTTATCATGAACTCAGTCCTGATAGTTTTTGCATATCTATGTTGTAGATCAATAGCTTGCGATGTAGCTCCCTGTTTATTTTTTGATATGTTCCTAGAGAAAAATAAGTTGAAAGATGATAGTAGCAATGATGCGGACTGGGTCCGTGATATGAGCATTATCCTCATTGCTGCACAGAAGAATTATGTCCTTGATGCACCGCTAGGTGATAGACCTATTGCAGGAGATGCACACGTTATGAATGTTTGACAAAGCTCAGTATGATGACTACTTAATAGTTTAGTGCACCATGCTTTACAACTTAGAACCGGGACTTCAAAAATGTTTTGAACACTAAGATGTTCTAAGAGTTGAAATTGGTATTTCATACTCATGCCCGTGTCGAGAGGTATGAGACCTCTGACAGTACTTTGCCTGCAAGGTGGAGGAGAATAGCTCAACCAGTGAGCATGTGCTCAGATTGTCTGGGTACTACAATTGCTTGAATCAAGTAGGAGTTAATCTTCCAGATAAGATAGTAATTGATAAAGTTCTCTAGTCACTATCACCAAGTTACTAGAACTTAGTGATGAACTATAATATGCAAGGGATGACGAAAGTAATTCCCAAGCTCTTCGCGATGATGAAATCAGTGAAGGTAGAAATCAAGAAATAGCATCAAGTGTTGATGGTTAACAAGACCACTAGTTTCAAGAAAAGGGCAAATGGAAAGAAATAGGAACTTCAAATAATAAAGGCAAGCAAGTTGCCACTCCCATGAAGAAGCTCAAAGCTAGACCCAAGCCTGGAACTGAGTGCTTCTACTGCAAAAGAAATGGTCACTTGAAGTGGAACTGCCCTAGATACTTGGCGGATAAGAAGGATGGCAAAGTGAACAAAAGTATATATTTGATATACATGTTATTGATGTGTACTTTACTAGTGTTTATAACAACACCTCAGTATTTGATACTAGTTCAGTTACTAAGAGTAGTAACTCGAAACAGGAGTTGCAAAATAAAGAGAGACTATTTAAGGGCGAGGTGATGATGTGAGTTGGAAGTGATTCCAAGGTTGATAAGATCACCATCGCACACTGCCTTTACCTTCGGGATTAGTGTTGAACCTAAAATAAATGTTATTTGGTGTTTGCGTAAAGCATAATATGATTGGATCATGTTTATTGCAATATGGTTATTCATTTAAGTCAAGGATAATTTTTATTCTGTTTACATGAATAAAACCTTCTGAGGTCATACACCCAAGGTGAATGGTTTATTGAATCTCGATCGTAGTAATACACATATTCATAATATTGAAGCCAAAAGATGCAAAGTTAATAATGATAGTGCAACTTATATGTGGCACTGCCATTTAGGTCATATTGGTGTAAAGCGCTGCAACCTCTTGAGCACTGCGTTGGTTTTCCCTTGAAGACGAAAGGGTGATGCAGTAAAGCAGCGTAAGCATTTCCCTCAATTTTTTAGAACCAAGGTATCAATCCAGTAGGAGACCACGCACGAGTCACCTTGTACCTACACAAACAAATAAGAACCTCACAACCAACGCAATAAAGGGGTTGTCAATACCTTCACGGCCACTTGCAAGAGTGAGATCTGATAGAGATGATAATAATAAGATAAATATTTTTGGTATTTTTATGATATAGATTGAAAGTAAAGATTGCAAAATAAAATAGATTGGAAACTTGTCTGATGGAGAATAGACCCGGGGGCCATAGGGTTCACTAGTGGCTTCTCTCAAGATAGCATACGTATTACGGTGGGTGAACAAATTACTGTTGAGCAATTGATAGAAAAGCGAATAATTATGAGAATATCTAGGTATGATCATGTATATAGGCATCACGTACGTGACAAGTAGACCGACTCCTGCCTGCATCTACTACTATTACTCCACACATCGACCGCTATCTAGCATGCATCTAGAGTATTAAGTTCATAAGAACAGAGTAACGCCTTAAGCAAGATGACATGATGTAGAGGGATAAACTCATGCAATATGATGTAAACCCCATCTTTTTATCCTCGATGGCAACAATACAATATGTGGCGTTTCCCTTTCTGTCACTGGGATCGAGCACCGCAAGATTGAACCCAAAGCTAAGCACTTCTCCCATTGCAAGAAAGATCAATATAGTAGACCAAACCAAACAGATAATTCGAAGAGACTTGCAAATATAAACCAATCATACGTAAAAGAATTCAGAGAAGATTCAAATATTGTTCATGGATAAACTTGATCATAAACCCACAATTCATCGGATCTCGACAAACACATCGCAAAAGAAGATTACATCAAATAGATCTCCAAGAGAATCGAGGAGAACTTTGTATTGAGATACAAAGAGAGAGAAGAAGCCATCTAGCTACTAGATATGGACCCGAAGGTCTGAGGTAAACTACTCACACATCATCGGAGGGACCATGGAGTTGATGTAGAGGCCCTCTGTGATCAATGCCCCCTCCAAAGGAGCTCTGGAAAAGGCCCTAAGACGGGATCTCTTGGGTACAGAAGGTTGCGGTGGTGGAAATAGGGTTTCGTGGTGCTCCTGGATGTTCTCGGGGTATATGGATATATATAGGAGGAAGAAGTAGGTCGGTGAAGCAACGAGGGGCCCACGAGGGTGGAGGGCGCGCCCAGGGGGTGGGCGTGCCCCCTTCCTCGTGGCCTCCTCGATTGTTTCTTGACGTCCACTCCAAGTACCCTGGATCACGTTGTTCCAAAAATCACGCTCCCGAAGGTTTCATTCCGTTTGGACTCCGTTTGATATTCCTTTTCTACGAAACACTGAAATAGGCAAAAAAACAGCAATCTGGGCTAGGCCTCCGGTTAATTGGTTAGTCCAAAAAATAATATAGAAGTGTAAAATAAAGCCCATTAACATCCAAAACAGATAATATAATAGCATGGAACAATCAAAAATTATAGATACATTGGAGACGTATCAAGCATCCCCAAGCTTAATTCCTGCTCGTCCTCAAGTAGGTAAATGATAAAAACAGAATTTTTGATGTGGAATGCTTCATAACATATTTCTCAATGTAATTTTTCTTTATTGTGGCATGAATGTTCAGATCCGAAAGATTCAAGATAAATGTTTAATATTGACATAAAAATAATAATACTTCAAGCATACTAACTAAGCAATCATGTCTTCTCAAAATAACATGGCCAAAGAAAGTTCATACCTACAAAATCATATAGTTGGTTCATGCTCCATTTTTGTCACACAAGAATGCTCTCATCATGCACAACCTCGATGACAAGGCAAGAAATTGTTTCATACTTTAGTAATCTCAGACTTTTTTCAACTTTCACGCAATACATGAGCATGAGCCATGGATATAGCACTATGTGGAGAAGACAAAAAGGAGAAAGTCTCACATCAACACGGCTAATCAATGGGCTAGGGAGATGCCCATCAATTGATGTCAATGCAAGGAGTAGGGATTTCCATGCAACGGATGCACTAGAGCTATAAATGTATGAAAGCTCAACAAAAGAAACTAAGTGGGTGTGCATCCAACTTGCTTTCTCACGAAGACCTAGGGCACTTGAGGAGGCCCATTGTTGGAATATACAAGCCAAGTTCTATAATGAAAAATTCCCACTAGTATATGAAAATGACAAAACAAGAGACTCTCTATCATAAAGATCTTGGTGCTACTTTGAAGCACAAGTGTGGAAAAAGGATAGTAGCATTGCCCCTTTTTTATTTTTTATTTTTGGGGGGCCTTCTTTTTTTGGCCTTTTTCTTTTTTTTATTTGTTGTGGGACAATGCTCTATTAATGATGATCATCACACTTCTATTTATTTACAACTCAATGATTACAACTCGATACTAGAACAAGATATGACTCTATATGAATGCCTCCGGCGGTGTAAAGGGATGTGCAATGACTCATGAGTAACATGTATGAAAGAATTATGAACGGTGGCTTTGCCACAAATATGATGTCAACTACATGATCATGCAAGGCAATATGACAATGATGATGCGTGTCATAATAAACGGAACGGTGGAAAGTTGCATGGCAATATATCTCGGAATGGCTATGGAAATGCCATAATAGGTAGGTATGGTGGCTGTTTTGAGGAAGATATAAGGAGTTTTATGTGTGATAGAGCGTATCATATCAGGGGGTTTGGATGCACTGGCGAAGTTTGCACCAACTCTCAAGGTGAGAAAGGGCAATGCACGGTACCGAAGAGGCTAGCAATGATGGAAGGGTGAGAGTGCGTATAATACATGGACTCAACATTAGTCATAAAGAACTAACATACTTATTGCAAAAATCTACAAGTCATCAAGAACCAAGTATTACGCGCATGCTCCTAGGGGGATAGATTGGTACGAAAAGACCATCGCTCGTCCCCGACCGCCACTCATAAGGAAGACAATCAAATAACACCTCATGTTTCAAATTTGTTACACAACGTTTACCATACGTGCATGCTACGGGACTTGCCAACTTCAACACAAGTATTTCTCAAATTCACAACTACTCAACTAGCACAACTTTGATATCACTATCTCCATATCTCAAAACAGTCATCAAGTATCAAACTTCTCTTAGTATTCAATGCACTTATATGAAAGCTTTTTATTATGCCTAAAAGCAAATTGCCATGTTGTTCTAAAGGACTCTCAAAATAATATAATTGAAGCATGATAGATCAATTATTTTTATAAAATAAAACCACCACCGTGCTCTAAAAGATATAAGTGAAGCACTAGAGCAAAAACTATATAGCTCAAAAGATATAAGTGAAGCACATAGAGTATTCTAATAAATTCCTATTCATGTGTGTCTCTCCCAAAAGGTGTGTACATAAAGGACGATTGTGGTAAACTAAAAATCAAAGACTCAAATCATACAAGACGCTCCAAGCAAAACACATATCATGTGGCGAATAAAAATATAGCTCCAACTAAAGTTACCGATGAACAAAGACAAAAGAGGGGATGCCTTCCGGGGCATCCCCAAGCTTAGGCTTTTTGGTGTCCTTGTATTTTACCTTGGGGTGCCTTGGGAATCCCCAATATTAGGTTCTTGCCACTCCTTGTTCCATAATCCATCAAATCTTTACCAAAAACTTGAAAACTTCACAACACAAAACTTAACAGAAAATCTCGTGAGCTCCGTTAGCAAAAGAAAAGAAAACACCACTTCAAGGTACTGTAATGAACTCATTCTTTATTTATATTGGTGTTAAACCTACTGTATTCCAACTTCTCTATTGTTTATAAACTCTATTACTAGCCATAGATTCATCAAAATAAGCAAAGAACACACGAAAAACAGAATCTGTCAAAAACAGAACAGTCTGTAGTAATCTGTAGGTTTCGAATACTTCTGGAACCCCAAAAATTCTAAAATAAATTTATGTACATGAGTAATTTATCTATTAATCATGTGCAAAAAGAATTAACTAAATATCACTCTTTAGTAAAAAAATGGCAGCAATTCTCGTGAGTGCTAAAGTTTCTGTTTTTTACAGCAAGATCAAAAAGACTTTCCCAAAGTCTTCCCAACGGTTCTACTTGGCACAAACACTAATTAAACACAAAAAAACAACCAAAACAGAGGCTAGATAAATTATTTATTGAATAACATCAAGGAAAAACATTGGGTTGTCTCCCAACAAGCGCTTTTCTTTAAAGCCTTATAGCTAGGCATAAGATTTCAATGATGCTCACATGAAAGACAAGAGTTGAAGCACAAAGAGAGAATCATAAAACACGTGACAAACACATCTAAGTCTAACATACTTCCTATGCATAGGCATCTTATAGGCAAACAAATTATCAAGGCAAGCAAAAACTAGCATATGCAAGGAAGTGGAAAGAAACAATAGCAATCTCAACATAACGAGAGGTAATTTAGTAACATGAAAATTTCTACAACCATATTTTCCTCTCTCATAATAATTACATGTAGGATCATAAGCAAATTCAACAATATAGCTATCACAAAACATATTCTTAACACGATCCACATGTATGCAAAGTTGACACTCTTCCAAAATAGTGGGATTAACATTAACTAAAGTCATGACCTCTCCAAACCCACTTTTATCAAAAACTTCATAAGATTGAACATTCTCCAAATATGTGGGATCTAAAGTTGACACTCTTACAAACCCACTTTCAATAATATTGCAAACACTATTATCAATCTCATATTCATCATGGGGCTTAAATAAATTTTCAAGATCAAAAGAAGAATCACCCCAATCATGATCATTGCAACAAGTAGTGGACATAGCAAAACTAGCATCCCCAAGCTTAGGGTTTTGCATATTATTAGCACAACTGACGTTCATAGAATTTATAATAACATCATTGCAATCATGCTTTTTATTCAAAGATCTATCGTGAATCACTTCATAAAGCACTTCATCACAATTTTCAGATTCACGAATTTCAAGCAAAACCTCATAAAGATAATCTAGTGCACTCAACTCACTAGCAATTGGTTCATCATAATTGGATCTTTTAAAAAGATTAGAAAGAGGATGAGGATCCATATCAATAGATTTTTAGCAAGCGAAGATGCAAGCAAATAGAAGGCAGATGGTAACACGAGCAAACAGAAGGACGAACGGAAGAGGGGCGAATAAAATGGCAAAGGTAAAGTGGGAGAGAGGAAAACGAGAGGCAAATGGCAAATAATGTAATGCGAAGGATAAGAGTTGTGATGGGAACTTGGTATGTCTTGACTTGGCGTAGATCTCCCCGACAACGGCGCCAGAAATCCTTCTTGCTACCTCTTGAGCACTGTGTTGGTTTTCCTTGAAGAGGAAAGGGTGATGCAGTAAAGCAGCATAAGTATTTCCCTCGGTTTTTGAGAACCAAGGTATCAATCCAGTAGGATACCACGCGCGAGTCACCTCGTACCTACACAAACAAATAAGAACCTCGCAACCAACGTGATAAAGGGGTTGCCAATCCCTTCATGGCCACTTGCAAGAGTGAGATCTGATAGAGATGATAATAATAAGATAAATATTTTTGGTATTTTTATGATATAGATTGAAAGTAAAGATTGCAAAATAAAATAGATTGGAAACTTGTATGATGGCGAATAGACCCGGGGCCCATAGGTTTCACTAGTGGTTTCTCTCAAGATAGCATAAGTATTACGGTGGGTGAACAAATTACTGTCGAGCAATTGATAGAAAAGCGAATAATTATGAGAATATCTAGGTATAATCATGTATATAGGCATCACGTCCGTGACAAGTAGACCGACTCCTGCCTACATCTACTACTATTACTCCACACATCGACCGCTATCCAGCATGCATCTAGAGTATTAAGTTCATAAGAACAGAGTAACGCCTTAAGCAAGATGACATGATGTAGAGGGATAACCTCATGCAATATGATGTAAACCCCATATTTTTATCCTCGATGGCAACAATACAATACGTGTCGTTTCCCTTTCTGTCACTGGGATCGAGCACCGCAAGATTGAACCCAAAGCTAAGCACTTCTCCCATTGCAAGAAAGATCAATCTAGTAGGCCAAACCAAACTAATAATTCGAAGAGACTTGCAAATATAAACCAATCATACATAAAAGAATTCAGAGAAGATTCAAATATTGTTCATAGATAAACTTGATCATAAACCCACAATTCATCGGATCTCGACAAACACACCGCAAAAGAAGATTACATCAAATATATCTCCAAGAGAATCAAGGAGAACATTGTATTGAGACCCAAAGAGAGAGAAGAATCCATCTAGCTACTAGCTATGGACCCGAAGGTCTGAGGTAAACTACTCACACATCATCGGAGGGGCCATGGATTTGATGTAGAGGCCCTCCGTGATCAATGCCCCCTCCGGCGGAGCTCCGAAAGAGGCCCCAAGATGGGATCTCTTGGGTACAGAAGGTTGCGGCGGTGGAAATAGGGTTTCGTGGTGCTCCTGGATGTTCTCGGGGTATATGGATATATATAGAAGGAAGAAGTAGGTCAGTGGAGCAACGAGGGGCCCACGAGGGTGGAGGGCGCGCCCAGGGGGGTGGGCGCGCCTCCTTGCCTCATGGCCTCCTAGATTGTTTCTTGACGTCCACTCCAAGTCCCCTGGATCATGTTTGTTTCAAAAATCACGCTCCCGAAGGTTTCATTCCGTTTGGACTCCGTTTGATATTCCTTTTCTACGGAACACTGAAATAGGCAAAAAATAGCAATCTGGGTTGGGCCTCCGATTAATATAATATAAAAGTGTAAAATAAAGCCCATTAGCATCCAAAACAGATAATATAATAGCATGGAACAATCAAAAATTATAGATATGTTGGAGACGTATCAAGCGCATGAAGAAACTCCATGCTGATGGGCTTTTGGAATCACTTGATTATGGATCATTTGGTGCTTGTGAACCATGCCTCGTGGGAGAGATGACTAAAACTCCGTTCTCTGGCACAATGGAGCAAGCAACTGACTTATTGGAAATAATACATACTGATGTATGCAATCCGATGAGTGTTGAGGCTCGCGGCGGGTATCATTATTTTATGATCTTCACGGATGATTTGAGGAGATATGGTATATCTACTTGATGAAACATAAGTCTGAAACATTTGAAAAGTTCAGAGAACTTCAGAGTGAAGTGGAAAATCATCGTAACAAGAAAATAAAGTTTCTGCGATCTGATCGTGGAGGAGAATCTTTGAGTTACGAGTTTGGTCTTCATTTGAAACAATGCAGAATAGTTTTGCAACTCACGCCACCTGGAACACCACAGCGTAATGGTGTGTCCGAACGTCATAACCGTACTTTATTAGATATGGTGCAATCTATGATGCCTCTTACCGATTTATCACTATCGTTTTGGGGTTATGCATTAGAGACAGTTGCATTCACGTTAAATAGGGCACCATCTAAATCCGTTGAGACGACACCATATGAACTTTGGTTTAGCAAGAAACCTAAGTTGTCGTTTCTTAAAGTTTGGGGCTATGATGCTTATGTGAAAAAGTTTCAACCTGATAAGCTCGAACCCAAATCGGAGAAATGCGTCTTCATAGGATACCCAAAGGAGACTATTGGGTACACCTTCTATCACGGATCCGAAGGCAAGATATTCGTTGCTAAGAATGGATATTTTCTAGAGAAGGAATTTCTCTCGAAAGAAGTGAGTGGGAGGAAAGTGGAACTTTATGAGGTAATTATACCTGCTCCCTTATTGGAAAGTAGTTCATCACTGAAATCAGTTTCAGTGATTCCTACACCAGTAAGTGAGGAAGTTAATGATGATGATCATGAAACTTCAGATCAAGTTACTATCGCACCTCGTAGGTCAACCAAAATACGTTCCACACCAGAGAGGTACGGTAATCCTGTTTTGGAGGTCATGTTACTTGACCATGACGAACCTACGAACTATGAGGAAGCGATGATGAGCCCAGATTCCGCGAAATGGTTTGAAGCCATGAAATCTTAGATGAGATCCATGTATTAGAACAAAGTATGGACTTTGATTGACTTGCCCGTTGATCGGTGAGCCATTAAGGATAAATGGATTTTCAAGAGGAAGACAGACACTAATAGTAGTGTTACTATCTACAAAGCTCAAATTGTCACAAAAGGTTTTCGTAAAGTTCAAGATGTTGACTACGATGAAATTTTCTCACTCGTAGTGATGCTTAAGTCTATCTGAATCATGTTAGCAATTGCCACATTTTATGAAATCTGGCAAACGGATGTCAAAACTGCATTCCTTAATGGATTTCTTAAAGAAGAGTTGCATATGATGCAACAAGAAGGTTTTGTCAATCCTAAAGGTGCTAACAAAGTGTGCAAGATCCATCGATCCATCTATGGACTGGTGCAAGCATCTCGGAGTTGGAATATATACTTTGATAAAGTGATTAAAGCATATGGTTTTATACAGACTTGCGGTGAAGCCTGTATTTACAAGAAAGTGAGTGGGAGCACTACAGCATTTCTGATAAGTATATGTGAATGACTTATTGTTGATCGGAAATAATGTAGAATTTTCTGGTAAGCATAAAGGAGTGTTTGAAAAGAGTTTTTCAAAGAAAGACCTCGATGAAGCTACTTACATATTGAGCATCAAGATCTATAGAGATAGATCAAGACTCTTGATATATTTTCAATGAGTACATACCTTGACAAGATTTTGAAGTAGTTAAAAATGGAAAAGTCAAAGAAGGAGTTCTTGCCTGTGTTGCAAGGTGTGAAGTTGAGTAAAGACTCAAAACCCGACCACGGCAGAAAATAGAAAGAGAATGAAAAGTCATTCCCTATGCCTCAGTCATAGGTTCTATAAAGTATGATATGCTGTGTACCAGACCTATTGTGCACCTCACCATAAGTTTGGCAAGAGGGTACAATAGTGATCCAGGAGTGGATCACTGGACAGCGGTCAAAAATATCCTTAGTGGAATAAGGAAATGTTTCTTGGTTATGGAGGTGACAAAGAGTTCGTCGTAAAGAGTTACGTCGATGCAAGCTTTGACACCAATCTGGATGACTCTAAGTATCGATCTAGATACATATCGACAGTGGGAGCAATTAGCTAGAGTAGCTCCGTGCAAAGCATTGTAGACATAGAAAATTTGCAAAATACATACGGCTCTGAATGTCGCAGACCTGTTGACTAAATTTCTCTCACAAGCAAAACATGATCACTCTTTGGGTGTTAATCAAATAGCGATGTGAACTAGATTATTGACTCTAGTAAACCCTTTGGGTGTTAGTCACATGGAGATGTGAACTAATCACATAAAGATGTGAACTATTGGTGTTAAATCACATGACGATGTGAACTAGATTATTGATCTAGTGCAAGTGGGAGACTGAAGGAAATATGCCCTAGAGGCAATAATAAAGTTGTTATTTATATTTCCTTATATCATGATAAATGTTTATTATTCATGCTAGAATTGTATTAACCGGAAACTTAGTACATGTGTGAATACATAGACAAATAGAGTGTCCCTAGTATGCCTCTACTTGACTAGCTCGTTAATCAAAGATGGTTAAGTTTCCTAGCCATGGACATGTGTTGTCATTTGATGAACGGGATCACATCATTAGAGAATGATGTGATGGACAAGACCCATCCTTAAGCTTAGCATAGTGATCGTTCAGTTTTATTGCTACTGCTTTCTTCATAACTTATACATGTTCCTCTGACTATGAGATTATGCAACTCCCGAATACCGGAGGAACACCTTGTGTGTTATCAAACGTCACAACGTAATTGGGTGATTATAAAGATTCTCTACAGGTGTCTCCGATGGTGTTTGTTGAGTTGGCATAGATCGAGATTAGGATTTGTCACTCCGTGTATCGGAGAGGTAACTCTAGGCCCTCTCGGTAATGCACATCACTCTAAGCCTTGCAAGCATTGTGACTAATGAGTTAGTTGCAGGATGATGCATTACGAAACGAGTAAAGAGACTTGCCGGTAATGATATTCAACTAGGTATGAGGATACCGACGATCGAATCTCGGGCAAGTAACATACCGATGACAAAGGGAACAATGTATATCGTTATGCGGTTTGACCGATAAAGATCTTCTTAGAATATGTGGGAGCCAATACGAACATCCAGGTTCCGCTATTGGTTATTGACCGGAGATGTGTCTCGGTCATGTCTACATAGTTCTTGAACCCGTAGGGTCCGCACGCTTAACGTTCGGTGATGATCGGTATTATGAGTTTATGCGTTTTGATGTACTGAAGTTTGTTCGGAGTCCCGTATGAGATCGGGGACATGACGAGGAGTCTCGAAATGGTCGAGACGTAAAGATCGATATATTGGAAGGCTATATTCGGACATCGAAAAGGTTTCGAGTGATTCGGGTATTTTTTCAGAGTACCGGAGAGTTACAGGAATTCGTATTGGGCCTTAATGGGCCATATGAGAAAGGAGAGAAAGGCCTCAAGGGTGGTCGCGCCCCTTTCCCATGGACTGGTCCAAATTGGACTAGGGAAAGGGGGTGCCCCCTTCCTTCCTTCTCCTTCTCCCTTCCCTTTTTCCTATTTCATGTGGGAGGTGGAATCCTACTAGGACTAAGGAGTCCTAGTAGGACTCCACACTTTGGGCGCGCCCTATGAGGGCCGGCCTCCTCCTCCCTCCATCCTTTATATACGTGGCCAGGGGGCACCCCATAGACACACAAGTTGATCATTGATCTCTTAGCCGTGTGCGGTGCCCCCCTCCACCATAATCCACCTCGGTCATATCGTAACGGTACTTAGGCGGAGCCCTGTTCCGGTAGCATCATCATCACCGTCATCATGCCGTCGTGCTAACGAAGCTCTCCCTCGACACTCAGCTGGATCGAGAGTTCGTGGGACGTCACTGAACCGAACGTGTGCAGATCACGGAGGTGTCGTACTTTCAGTACTAGGATCGGTTGATCGTGAAGACGTATGACTACATCAACCATGTTGTCATAACGCTTCCGCTTATGGTCTATGAGGGTACGTAGACAACACTCTCCCCTCTTGTTGTTATGCATCACCATGATCTTGCGTGTGCGTAGGATTTTTTTGAAATCACTGCGTTCCCCAACAAGTACTTGGGGCAGTTCCGCTTCCAGTGACCATTTCCCTTGCAATAAAAGCACTCAGTCTCAGGCTTGAGTCCATTTTTTGGCTTCTTCCCGGCAACTGGCTTACCTGGTGTGGCAATTCCCTTGCCGTCCTTCGTGAAGTTCTTATTACCCTTGCCTTTCTTGAAACTAGTGGTCTTATTCACCATCAACACTTGATGTTCCTTATTGATTTCCACCTCCGTTGATTTCAGCGTTGAATATAACTCAGGAATGGACTTATCCATCCCTTGCATATTGAAGTTCATCACAAAGCTCTTGTAGCTAGGTGGAAGCGACTGGAGGATCCTGTCAATGACCGAGTCATATGGAGGATTAACTCCCAGCTGAGACAAGCGGTTGTGCAACCCAAACATTTTGAGTATATGCTCGCTGACAGAACTGTTTTCCTCCATCTTACAACTGTAGAACTTGTCAGAGACTTCATATCTCTCGACTCGGGCATGAGCTTGAAAACCATTTTCAGCTCTTGGAACATCTCATATGCTCCGTGCTGCTCAAAACGCTTTTGGAGCCCCGATTCTAAGCTGTAAAGCATGCCGCACTGAACCATGGAGTAATCATCACTACGCGACTGCCAGGCGTTCATAACGTCTTGAGTTGCTGGGAAAATGGGTGCTTCACCTAGCG
The DNA here is from genome assembly GCF_056163025.1 of Triticum urartu. Lineage (NCBI taxonomy): Eukaryota > Viridiplantae > Streptophyta > Magnoliopsida > Poales > Poaceae > Triticum > Triticum urartu. The sequence goes on along the minus strand of NC_141874.1, from coordinate 193,556,919 downwards.
GTGCTTCAAGGACATATGCTTTCTTGGCAGCTATGCGGATGATCCTCAAGTTACGGACCCAATCCGTATAGGTTCTACCATCGTCTTTCAACTTGGTTTTCTCTAGGAACGCATTGAAATTGAGGGCAACATTGGCGTGGGCCATTGGATCTACAGGCCATTGGATCTACAAGATAGATTGTAAAGACAAATTTAGACTAAGTTCATGATAATTAAGTTCATCTAATCAAATTATTAATGAACTCCCACTTAGATAGACATCCCTCTATTCATCTAAGTGATACATGATCCGAATCGACTAGGCCGTGTCCGATCATCACGTGAGACGGACTAGTCATCAACGGTGAACATCTCCATGTTGATCGCATCTACTATACGACTCATGTTCGACCTTTCGGTCTCTTGTGTTCCGAGGCCATGTCTGTACATGCTAGGCTCGTCAAGTCAACCTAAGTGTTTTGCATGTGTAAATTTGGCTTATACCCGTTGTATGCAAATGTTAGAATCTATCACATCCGATCATCACGTGGTGCTTCGAAACAACGATCCTTTGAAACGGTGCACAGTTAGGGGAAACACTTCCTTGAAATTTTGTGAGGGATCATCTTATTTATGCTACCATCGTTCTAAGAAAATAAGATGCAAACATGATAAACATCACATGTAAATCATAAAAGTGACATGATATGGCCAATATCATCTTGCTCCTTTTGATCTCCATCTTCGAGGCGCAGCATGATCACCTTCGTCACCGGCATGACACCATGATCTCCATCATCATTATCTCCATCATCGTGTCTTCATGAAGTTGTCTCGACAACTATTATTTCTAATATTATGGCTAACGGTTAGCAATAAAGTAAAGTAATTACATAGTGTTTTCCATTGACACGCAGGTCATACAATAAATTAAGACAACTCCTATGGCTCCTGCCGGTTGTCATACTCATCGACATGCAAGTCGTGAATCCTATTACAAGAACATGATCAATCTCATACATCACATATATATAATTCATCACATCCTTTTGGCCATATCACATCACATAGCATACCCTGCAAAAACAAGTTAGACGTCCTTTAATTGTTTTTGCATGTTTTACGTGGCTGCTATGGGTTTCTAGCAAGAACATTTCTTACCTACGCAAAAGCCACAACGGTGATATGCCAATTGCAATTTACCCTTCATAAGGACCCTCTTCATCGAATCCGATCCGACTAAGGTGGGAGAGACAGACACCCGCTAGCCACCTTATCCATCAAGTGCATGTCTGTTAGTGGAACCAGTCTCACGTAAGCGTACGTGTAAGGTCGGTCCGGGCCGCTTCATCCCACAATACCGCTGAATCAAGATAAGACTAGTAACGGTAAGCAAATCGACCAAATCATCACCCACAACTACTTTGTGTTCTACTCGTGCAAAAAATCTACGCATAGACCTAGCTCTGATGCCACTGTTGGGGAACGTAGTAATAATTCAAAAATTTCCTACGTGTCACCAAGATCAATCTAGGAGATTCTAGCAACAAGAGAGAGAGGGGGATTGCATCTTCATACCCTTGAAGATCGCTAAGTGGAAGCGTTACAAGAACGCGGTTGATGGAGTCGTACTCACGGCGATTCAAATCGCGGAAGATCTGATCTAGCATCGAACGGACGGCGCATCCGTGTTCAACACACGTACATCCCGGGGATGTCTCCTCCTTCTTTATCCAGCAAGGGGAGAGGAGAAGTTGAGGGAGAACTATAGCAACACGATGGCGTGGTTATGGAGGAGCTCGTGGTTCTCTGGCAGGGCTTCGCCAAGCACTACGGAAGAGGAGGAGTAGTTGGAGAGGGGGAGGGCTGCGCCAGGGGAAGGGTATGGCTGCCCTCCCACCCCCTCATTATATATAGGGGGAAGGGGAGAGGGGGAGGCTCCCTAGGGTTTCCCCTAGGGGGCGGCGGATAGGGCAGATTGGATCTCCCTAGGGAAACCCTAGGGAGACTTGCCCCCCAAGCCAAGTAGGTGGAGGCCTGCGTCCCAAGCCAGGTGGATGCGCCCCACCTCCCCAAGTAACTGGGAAAAGGGTGTGGGGGCGCACAGCCCCTTAGTGGGCTGGTTTTCCCCCTCCCCTTGGCCCATGAGGCCCTGCAACACTTGACGGGGCTCCCGAAACACCTTTCGGTCATGCTGGCCATAGCTTGGTACCCCCGGAACACTTCCGAATTCCAATACCCTTTGTCCAATATATCGATCTTCACCTCCGGACCATTCTGGAACTCCTCATGACGTCCGGGATCTAATCCGGGACTCCGAACTACCTTCGGTAACCACATACTATTCCCGTTACAACTCTAGCGTCACCGAACCTTAAGTGTGTAGACCCTACGGGTTCGGGAACCATGCAGACATGACCGAGACACCTCTCCGGCCAATAACCAATAGCAGGATCTGGACACCCATATTGGCTCCCACATATTCCACGATGATCTCATCGGATGAACCACGATGTCGGGGATTCAATCAATCCCGTATACAATTCCCTTTGTCTATCAGTATGTTACTTGCCCGAGATTTGATCGTGGTATCCCCATACCTTGTTCAATCTCGTTACCGGCAAGTCTATTTACTCGTTCCGCAATGCCTGATCCCGTGACTAACTCTTTAGTCAAACTGAGCTCATTATGATGATGCATTACCGAGTGGGCCCATAGATACCTCTTCGTCATACGGAGTGACAAATCCCAGTCTCGATTCGTGCCAACCCAACAGATACTTTCAGAGATACCTGTAGTGCACCTTTATAGTCACCCAGTTACGTTGTGACTTTTGATACTCCCAAAGCATTCCTACGGCATCCGAGAGTTGCACAATCTCATGGTCTAAGGAAACGATACTTGACATTAGAAAAGCTCTAGCGAACGAACTACACGATCTTGTGCTTGATACGTCTCCGTCGTATCTACTTTTCCAAACACTTTTGCCCTTGTTTTGGACTCTAACTTGTATGATTTGAATGGAACTAACCCGGACTGACGCTGTTTTCAGCAGAATTGCCATGGTGTTGTTTTATGTGCAGAAAACAAATATTCCTGGAATGACCTGAAACTTTAGGGAACATCTTAGAAAAAACAATAAAAAATCCTCGCCAAAGATGAAGACCAGGGGGACCACACCCTTCTCATGAGGGTGGGGGACGCCCCCCCCCCTAGGGCGCTCCGCCCTACCGAGGGTGGGCCCCCCTAGGGTGCGCCCCCCTACCTCGTGGGCCCCCTGGAAACCCTCCGACGCCAACTCCAACTCTATATATTTGCTTTCAGAGAGAAAAAAATCAGAGAGAAGAAATCATCGCGTTTTACGATACGGAGCCGCCGCCAAGCCCTAAAGCCTCTCGGGAGGGCTGATTTGGAGTCCGTTCGGGGCTCCGGAGAGGGGGATTCGTCGCCGTCGTCATCATCAACCATCCTCCATCAACAATTTCATGATGCTCACCGCCGTGCGTGAGTAATTCCATCATAGGCTTGCTGGGCGGTGATGGGTTGGATGAGATTTATCATGTAATCGAGTTAGTTTTCTTAGGGTTTGATCCCTAGTATCCATTATGTTCTGAGATTGATGTTGCTATGACTTTGCTATGCTTAATGCTTGTCACTAGAGCCCGAGTGCCATGATTTCAGATCTGAACCTATTATGTTTTCATGAATATATGTGAGTTCTTGATCCTATCTTGCAAGTCTACAGTCACCTACTATGTGTTATGATCCGGCAACCCCAAAGTGACAATAATCGGGACCACTCCCGGTGATGACCATAGTTTGAGGAGTTCATGTATTCACTATGTGCTAATGCTTTGTTCCGGTTCTCTATTAAAAGGAGGCCTTAATATCCCTTAGTTTCCAATAGGACCCCGCTGCCACGGGAGGGTAGGACAAAAGATGTCATGCAAGTTCTTTTCCATAAGCACGTATGACTATATACGAAATACATGCCTACATTACATTGATGAATTGGAGCTAGTTCTGTGTCACCCTATGTTATAACTGTTACATGATGAACCGCATCCGGCATAATTATCCATCACTGATCCGGTGCCTACGAGTTTTCCATATACTGGTTTACGCTTATTTACTTTTCCGCTGCTACTGTTACAATCACTACAAAATACCAAAAACATTACTTTTGCTGTCTTTACTTTTGTTGCTGCTACCGCCACTATCATATTACTTTGCTACTAAACACTTTGCTGCAGATACTAAGTTTCCAGGTGTGGTTGAATTGACAACTCAGCTGCTAATACTTGAGAATATTCTTTGGCTCCCCTTGTGTCGAATCAATAAATTTTGGTTGAATACTCTACCCTCGAAAGCTATTGCGATCCCCTATACTTGTGGGTTATCAAGACTAATTTCTGGCGCCGTTGCGGGGGAGTATAGCTCTATTCTTTGAGTCACTTGGGATTTATATCTGCTGGACACTATGAAGAACTTGAGAGATCCAAAAACCAAGATCTATCCCTCAACTACGAGGGGAGGTAAGGAACTGCCATCTAGCATTGCACTTGATTCACCTTCTGTTATGAGTAAGCTAGCGACACCTACACCTGCTTCTGCTATTCGTTCTGATATGTCACATGTTATTGATGATGCCACTTCTGCTATGCATAATACTTATGATGAAACTGCTTCTATGCCTGATACTACTGTGCCCCTTAGTGAATTTCTTGATGAACAAATTGCTAGGGTTAGAGAAAAAGAAATTATTGAATCTGAATACGATGATGATAGTGATGATGAAAATATGCCTATTATCCCTGAGGGCTATCTTTTTGATATAGAATCTTCTGCCGCTATTTTAGCTTGCAAAGATAGATATGAGCTTAAGAGGTTATTAATTAAGTGGAACAAAGAATCACTTAGAGATAAAATGAAACCTGACCCTGCTTTTGCTACTTCACCTATTTGTGTTCCTGATAAGGATTGATCCTGATATAATTACTTTGGTTGAGTCTGATCCGTTTTATGGCTATGAATCTGAAACTGTTGTGGCACATCTTACTAAGTTAAATGATATAGCTGCCCTGTTTACTAACGATGAGAGATCGCGTTACTTCTATATACTCAAAATATTTCCGTTCTCATTAAAGGGTGATGCTAAGATATGGTTTAATTCTCTTGATCCTGGTTGTGTGCGTAGTCCCCAGGATATGATTTATTACTTCTCTGCTAAATATTTCCCTGCTCATAAGAAACAAGTTGCTTTGAGGGAAATATACAACTTCGTGCAAATTAAAGAAGAGAGTCTCCCACAAGCTTGGGGGAGGCTTCTCAAGTTACTTAATGCTTTGCCTGATCATCCTCTTAAGAAACCCGAAATACTTGATATCTTTTATAATGGACTAACTGATGCTTTCAGAGATTACTTGGATAGTTGTGCTGGTTCTCTTTTCAGGGAAAGAACACCGGATGAAGCTGAAATTCTATTGAATAATATGTTGACAAATGAAAATAATTGGGCACCTCCTGAGCGAGCTCCTGAGCCATCTCCTGCTCCAATTACTGAGCCTATTCCTAAACCAACTCCGAAGAAGAGAGGTGTTCTATTTCTCAGTCCCGAAGATATGCAAGAGGCAAAGAAATCTATGAAATAAAAAGGTATTAAAGCTGAAGACGTTAAGAATTTACCTCCTATTGAAGAAATACATGGTCTTAATATACCGCTTGTTGAAGAAACATATGATCTTAATTATTTATTTACCGAAGAACCTCCTGATCCCGATATCCCGACACAGGTAGTAAAGGTAAATTCTCTCTATAGATATGATAAAGCTGAAGTCCCGCCTACTAAAATTGCTAGTCAGTGCTTGGATGAGTTTGATAACTTTATGTTTAAGCAAGACGACTTCAATGCTTATTTTGGTAGACAATTAAAAGAAAATGCTTATATGATTAGATGCTTGGGTGATTATATGGCTAATATTAAAGGTGAACTTAAACTTGTTAGCAAACATGCTTCTATGGTTACCACTCAAGTAGAACAAGTACTTAAGGCTCAAAAAGAAGTGCTTAATGAAATGAATAGTAAGAAAAATGATTATGCTGTTAGAGTGGCTACTAGAACTGGTAGAATGACTCAGGAACCTTTGTATCCTGAAGGCCACCCTAAGAGAATCGAGGAAGATTCTCAAAGAAATAATATTGATGTTCCTAGTTCTTCTAAAAAGAAGAAGAAGAAAAATGATAGAACTGTGCAAACTTCTAGTGAACCTATTGCTGAACCACCTGATAATCCAAATGATATTTCTATGTCTGATGCTGAAACACAATCTGGTAATGAACATGAACCTAGTAAAAATATTAACGATGATGTTCATGATGATGCTCAACCTAGTAATGATAATGATGTAGAAATTGAACCTGCTGTTGATCTTGATAACCCACAATCAAAGAATCAACATTATGATAAAAGAGACTTTGTTGCTAGGAAACATGGTAAAGAAAGGGAACCTTGGGTTCAGAAACCCATGCCTTTTCCTCCGAAACCATCCAAGAAACAGGATGACGAGGATTTTGAGCGCTTTGCTGAAATGATTAGGCCTATCTTTTTGCGTATGAGATTAACTGATATGCTCAAAACAAATCCTTATGCTAAATATATGAAGGATATCATTACTAATAAAAGAAAGATACCGGAAGCTGAAATTTCCACCATGCTTGCTAATTATACTTTTAAGGGTGGAATACCAAAGAAACTTGGAGACCCCAGAGAACCTACTACACCTTGCTCCATTAAAAATTATATTAAAACTGCTTTATGTGATCTTCGAGCCGGTGTTAGTGTTATGCCTCTCTCTTTATATCGTAGACTTGACTTGAATAAGTTGACACCAACTGAAATATCTTTGCAAATGGCTGATAAATCAACTGCTATACTTGTCGGTATCTGTGAGGATGTGCCTGTTGTGGTTGCAAACGTTACTATTTTAACGGACTTTGTTATTCTTGATATTCCCGAGGATGATAGTGTGTCTATTATTCTTGGAAGACCTTTTCTTAATACTGCAGGGGCTGTTATTGATTGCAACAAAGGCAATGTCACTTTTCATGTTAATGGTAATGAGCATACGGTACACTTTCCGAGGAAACAACCCCAAGTTCATAGTATCAATTCTATTGGGAAAATTCCATCGATTATATTTGGAGGTTTTGAATTTCCTCTTCCTACTGTCAAGAAGAAATATGATATACTTATTATTGGGGATGTGCATATCCCCGTTGAGGTAACTTAGTGTTATTCGAAATTTCTCCGGTTTCATGATTATCGGAATGCGTTTGTTAACAAGACTTGATCAACCTTATTAGTAGATTCTTTTTGATGAGCATGAGATGGATGAAACTAGAAGCACAACCTTCTGTACCCCACTTTTACTTTCTGTTATTTATATTAAATAAAGTAAAAATAGTATTTTTCACTCTGTTTCCTGACTTATCCGTGCAATATAAAAATATCCCGAAAATAAAAGTCCTCGGAATGCCATGCCAATTTAATATGATTTTTTTGGAAATATTTGAGGATTTACTGTGCAAAAATTACCGCGGGAGGAGCCGCCACCTGGCCACGAGGGTGGTGCCCCCCCTAGGGCGTGCCCCCTGCCTCGTGGGCCCACGGTGGCCCTCCTCCACTTATCCCAACACCCATCTTCTTCCTATGTCTCACACAAACCCGAAAAACCAACTCAAGCACGAGTTCCAGCCACTTTTGCTACAATTTTCGATCTCCTTGCTCAAAGCACCTCTCGCAAAACTGCTTGGGGAGATTGTTCCTTGGTATGTGACTCCTCCATTGGTCCAATTAGTTTTTGTTCTAGTGCTTTATTATTTGCAAATTTGTGCTGCATAGGTGACCATGTTCTTGAGCTTGCATGTCAAATTTATATGGTTCTAAGTAGTTCTAATGCTTGATATAGGCTCTAGGCACTTGTAGAAAGAGTTGCTATCAGTTTTATTAAAGTTGGTTCACTTTTGTTTGAAGTTACTAAAAATTTCAGAATTTTTCAGAGAAAAACAATATGTTTAGGAAGATGTTCCAAGCTGGTTCCTCTAAGAAGCAAGGACCCAGGATTGCTATGCGCGATGCTGACGAGGATCCACCAAGAGACGCTCCAGTACGGCCTTGCGAATGGCCGTCGGAAAATTTTATGGACCGTGCGAGAATTAAAGAAGAATTCAAATCATATTTGTGCAATGCCGGTCTTGAGGATTTTGAGGCTAACAAATGCCCCCAGTATCATGATCTCACAAGTTCATTTGTGAGGAGGTTTGAGTATTCATCTTCGCGTAATTCTCCTTCAGTCATGTTTGATCTTTATGACAAATCTTATACCATGGACCTAGAGGAGTTCACTCTTTCATGCAAACTTCCATCATGGGGTAGTGTTAGGGATCCCCCTAAATCTGAATTTAGAAATTTTCTTGCTAGTATAACTGTAGGGGAATCTAGAGATATAACGCAGGCTACCATAGGGAGCATTCACTTTCCTGCTATACATTATTTTGCTCTCTTCATCGGTAGATGCATAAATGCGAAGGATGAAGCATGTCACATGTGTGTCCCTGATCTTAGCATTCTTAGGAGTGTTGTGTTAGGAGACCAATCTTATCATATGGGAGCCATTGTAGCTCGTAGGTTGCATCATAATAGGCATAATGGAGATTTCTTTGGAGGAATTTATGCAACCCGCTTAGCTCATTTTCTTGAGATAGACATTCATGAGGGTGATATGGAGTTGCCTCCTGCATATTTAGATTATGACTCTATGGCTTCGCACCAGTTTGTCGAGAGGCCTGAATCACCTCTCTTATATCGCTTAATTTTTGATAAACGATGTGTTTTCCGTATTACTCTCCCTGCTCCTGCCTTCTTTGATTCACAGGCAAAAGGAAGATATGTTATTACCAGAGAGGAGGCAGAAGAGTACGAGAGGAGAGCGGAGGCAGCTCGACTCCACGCTGCAGCACAGCAGGCGATAACCGCTGCACATCAATATGATCCCAACTATTCCTCCTCATCACAGTACGACCCCAACAACTATTATTATGGATATCCGCCAGGCCAGCCATGGCCATGGACCAACTTAGGCCAAAAGCCTAAGCTTGGGGGAGTACGTATATCTCACCGACATTACATTTATGCTCACACACACTCATTGCTAGATGTCGGTGCTCATACTTTTTCACTGTAATATCCATGCTAGTTTATTTTCTTTTTCCTGTTTTCTTCTTGTGTGTTTGTTAAACCTTAAAAAAATTAGTAGTAGTTTATTTTTCTGCTGTAGTAGTAATAATTAAAAAGAAAACCCAAAAATATTTCCCGTTCTTCTTTTGCTTGTTTGGAGCTTTCCCGTGTAAATAGTTTTATTTCTTTTCTTTGGGGGTCAGTGGGAGAAGACCATAATTAAATTGTTGAAGTGGCTCTTATATGCATTATTGATTGATTTAACCAAGAGCCCATATTACCTTGTCTTCTCCTGTTTATTGAATGCTCGCAGATTCCAGCTTAGTCCAATGCACGTGCACTCTTATTATTATTCACACCGTTCGGTCGTGCAAGTGAAAGGCAATTATGATGATATATGATGGACTGACTGAGATGAGAAAATCTGGTATGAACTCGACATCTTTCGTTTTTGTAAATATGATGAGTCCCTCATTCTTGATTCAGCTTATTATGAATAAACATGCTTGCAATGACAATTAGAGATCATAGTTGCTTGTGCCATGCTTGATTAGCTATGAGTTATAATGATTTACCTTGTACGCCAACATGCTATTGAGATGATTATGATGTGGTATTATGGGGTGGTATCCTCTTTTGAATGATTTAAGTGACTTGACTTGGCACATGTTCACGCATGTAGTTGAAACAAAATCAACATAGCCTTCACGATATTTATATTCATGGTGGATTATATCCTACTCATGCTTGCATCCAATGTTTATTAATTTTAATGCATGTACATGGCTGTTGTCGCTCTCTAGTTGGTCGCTTCCCAGTCTTTTGCTAGCCTTCACCTGTACTAAGCAAGAATACTGCTTGTGCATCCAATCCCTTAAACCCCAAAGTTATTCCAGATGAGTCCACTATACCTTCCTATATGCGGTATCTACCTGCCGTTCCAAGTAAATTTGTATGTGCCAAACTCTAAACCTTCAAATAAACATTCTGTTTTGTATGCTTGAATAGCTCATGTATCAACAAAGGCTGTCCTTATCTTCCGTGCCGACCAATCACGGTTTGCCATGTGGCGACTGCTCACTGGTCGGAACCGCCCCGGAAGGGCAAAAACACAAGGTGAGTGAAGTGAGCTGGGCAAAACCACAATTGTTGAAAAAATAGGGGCAAATCAGTCGAGCATGACCCAACTAGGGGCACGAATACAAAAATCCCTATTCTCAAGAGGAGTGGACTCCGCTCCTCACTCACGAGAAAATGGCTGGTCACCGGGATACCCAGTCCCATGCCTTATGCAAACTAAATCAAAATTAATTGCAAACAAAAGTCCCCCTGGGACCTGATGTATGTTGGAGGCACTCGTTGTTTCGAGCAAGCCATGGATTGATGATTGTTAGTGGAGGGGGAGTATAAACTTTACCATTCTGTTTGGGAACCGCCTATAATGTGTTTAGCATGGAAGATATTGCCATCTCTTAGTTGTTACGTTGACAATAAAAGTATACCGCTCAAAATACAATTTATCTCTATTTCAAAACCGAGCTCTAGCACCTCTACAAATCCCTGCTTCCCTCTGCGAAGGGCCTATCCATTTACTTTTATGTTGAGTCATCACCCTCTTATTAAAAAGCACTAGCTGGAGAGCACAGCCGTCATTTGCATTCATCACTGTTAATTTATATTGGGTATGACTATGATTGGATCTCTTTTACCATGAATTACAATGTCTAGTCAGTCCTTGATCTTTAAAGGTGCTCTGCATTTATGTTTTGCGGTCTCAGAAAGGGCTTGCGAGATACCATCTTGTTATATCATATTATGATTGTTTTGAGAAAGTGTTGTCATCCGAGATTTATTATTATGACTTGCTAGTTGATTATGCTATTGATATGAGTAATTGTGAGACCTAAGAATTATTGCAAATGTGGTTAGTTATGATCTATGCTAAAAACTTGAATGCTGGCTTGACATAGTTACAACAACAAGAGCAAACAGAGTTTGTAAAAGTTTTTTCTTTCTTTCAGTTTGTCAACTAAATTCCTTGAGGACAAGCAAGGGTTTAAGCTTGGGGCAGTTGATACGTCTCCGTCGTATCTACTTTTCCGAACACTTTCACTCTTGTTTTGGACTCTAACTTGTATGATTTGAATGGAACTAACCCGGACTGACGCTGTTTTCAGCAGAATTGCCATGGTGTTGTTTTATGTGCAGAAAACAAATATTCTCGGAATGACCTGAAACTTTACGGAACATCTTAGAAAAAACAATAAAAAATCCTCGCCAAAGATGAAGACCAGGGGGCCCACACCCTTCTCACGAGGGTGGGGGGCGCGCCCCCCTACCTCGTGGGCCCCCTGGAAACCCTCCGACGCCAACTCCAACTCAATATATTTGCTTTCGAAGAGAAAAAAATCAGAGAGAAGAAATCATCGCGTTTTACGATACGGAGCCGCCGCCAAGCCCTAAAACCTCTCGGGAGGGCTGATCGGGAGTCCGTTCGGGGCTCCGGAGAGGGGGATTCGTCGCCGTCGTCATCATCAACCATCCTCCATCACCAATTTCATGATGCTCACCATCGTGCGTGAGTAATTCCATCGTAGGCTTGCTGGACGGTGATGGGTTGGATGAGATTTATCATGTAATCGAGTTAGTTTTGTTAGGGTTTGATCCCTAGTATCCATTATGTTCTGAGATTGATGTTGCTATGACTTTGCTATGCTTAATGCTTGTCACTAGGGCCCGAGTGCCATGATTTTAGATCTGAACCTATTATGTTTTCATGAATATATGTGAGTTCTTGATCCTATCTTGCAAGTCTATAGTCACCTACTATGTGTTATGATCCGGCAACCCCGAAGTGACAATAATCGGGACCACTCCCGATGATGACCATAGTTTGAGGAGTTCATGTATTCACTATGTACTAATGCTTTGTTCCGGTTTTCTATTAAAAGGAGGCCTTAATATCCCTTAGTTTCCAATAGGACCCCGCTGCCATGGGAGGGTAGGACAAAAGATGTCATGCAAGTTCTTTTCCATAAGCACATATGACTATATACGGAATACATGCCTACATTACATTGATGAATTGGAGCTAGTTCTGTGTCACCCTATGTTATAACTGTTACATGATGAACCGCATCCGGCATAATTATCCATCACTGATCCGGTGCCTACGAGTTTTCCATATACTGGTTTACGCTTATTTACTTTTCCGCTGCTACTGTTACAATCACTACAAAATACCAAAAACATTACTTTTGCTATCTTTACTTTTGTTGCCGCTACCGCCACTATCATATTACTTGCTACTAAACACTTTGCTGCAGATACTAAGTTTCCAGGTGTGGTTGAATTGACAACTCAGCTGCTGATACTTGAGAATATTCTTTGGCTCCCCTTGTGTCGAATCAATAAATTTGGGTTGAATACTCTACCCTCGAAAGCTGTTGCGATCCCCTATACTTGTGGGTTATCAGTGCTATGCTTAGGATTGGGTCTTGTCCATCACATCATTCTCCTAATGATGTGATCCCGTTATCAACAACATCCAATGTCCATGGTCAGGAAACCATAACCATCTATTGATCAACGAGCTAGTCAACTAGAGGTTCAATAGGGACATGTTGTCATCTATGTATTCACACATCTATTACAGTTTCCGGTTAATACAATTAAAGCATGAACAATAGACAATTATCATGAATAAGGAAATATAATAATAACCATTTTATTATTGCCTCTAGGGCATATTTCCAACAAACACCTATTGGACGAAGATTTGGAAGGAGTATCACGAGCAAAAGGGGTATGTGGAGCTGCAACCTATCGTGACCACACGCAATGTGGCATCTCTCCAACATCTTTCGGGATCATTCAAGGGGAAGTGAACAAGTACGTCGGCTACTACTCACAAGTGACCAAACGCCCTCAAAGTGGGATGGGAGTCGCAACTCACGTAAGCTCGATTGTCTCATCTAGCCGTCTGATACGTCTCCATCGTATCTACAATTTTTTATTGTTCCATGCCAATATTCTACAACTTTTACATACTTTTGGCAATTTTTTATACTATTTTTGGGACTAACATATTGATCTAGTGCCCGGTGTCAGTTCCTGTTTGTTGCATGTTTTTTGTTTTGCAGAAAATCCATATCACACAGAGTCCAAACGGGATAAAAACTTACGGGGATTTTTTTGGAATATATGTGAATTTTGGGAAGTGGAATCAACGCGAGACGATGCCCGATGGACCCACGAGGGTGAGGGGCGCGCCCTGGGCCCTCGTGGCCACTCCGTAAGGCAGTTGGTGTCCTTCTTTCTCCGCAAGAAAACCAATATCCGGATAAAATCGTGTCAAAATTTCAGCCCAATCAGAATTACGGATCTCCGGGAATTTAAAAACGGTGAAAGGGCAGAATCAGGGAGTGCAGAGACAAAAGGAAACAGAGAGAGAGAGAGAGAGATCCAATCTCGAAGGGGCTATCGCCCCTCCTCCGCCATGGAGGCCATGGACCAGAGGGGAAACTCTTCTCTCATCTAGGGGGAAGGTCAAGGAAGAAGAAGAAGAAGGGGGGCTCTCTCCCCCTCTCTCTCGGTGGCGCCGGAACACCGCCGGGGCCATCATCGCGACAACGATCTACACCAACAAATTCACCGCCGTCATCACCAACTCTTCCCCCCTCTATGCAGCGGTGTAACCCCTCTTTTACTAGCTGTAATCTCTACTTAAACATGGTCCTCAATGCTATATATTATTTCCCAATGATGTATGGCTATCCTATGATGTTTGAGTAGATCTGTTTTGTCCTATGGGTTAATTGATGATCGTGATTGGTTTGAGTTGCATGTTTTATTATTGGTGCTGTCCTATGGTTCTCTCCGTGTCACGCAAGCGTGAGGGATCCCCGTTGTAGGGTTTGCAATATGTTCATGATTTGCTTATGGTGGGTGGCGTGAGTGACAGAAGCACAGACCCGAGTAAGTAGGTTGTTTGCGTATGGGAGTAAAGAGGACTTGATGCCTTATAATGATATGGTTGGGTTTTACCTTAATGATCTTTAGTAGTTGTGGATGCTTGCTAGAGTTCCAATCATAAGTGCATATGATCCAAGAAGAGAAAGTATGTTAGCTTACGCCTCTCCCTGAAGTAAAATTGCAATAGTGATTACCGGTCTAGTTATCGATTGCCTACGGACAAATAACTTTCTTGTGACAAAAAGCTCTCTACTAAACCTAACTTAGTTGTGTATTTATCTAAACAACCCCTACTTTTTATTTACATGCTCTTTATTATCTTGCAAACCTATCCAACAACACCTATAAAGTACTTCTAGTTTCATACTTGTTCTAGGTAAAGCGAACGTTGAGCGTGCGTAGAGTTGTATCGGTGGTCGATAGAACTTGAGAGAATATTTGTTCTACCTTTAGCTCCTCGTTGGGTTCGACACTCTTACTTATCAAAAGAGGCTACAATTTATCCCCTATACTTGTGGGTTATCACCGTCCATTGTATATGCTTCTTGTGTTTGAATTCTCGTGCTCATACATGTGTTGTTTGCTAGAAGGCGGTGGCGGCCACTTTGTATCATGAGGTGGAGAAGAAGCCATTTGCTTTTAGCCATTGTTGGGTCATATTGAATGGCAAGCCGAAGTGGAACCAACTTTTGGCTGACCTCAAGTCCGGCAAGAAGAGGAATGATGGCTCAAGCTCCATCCAATAAATTGGGTTGGACGATAAAGAGGACGATGTTGTTGTGACGGATGGAAAAGGCACCGTGCCAAAGGACAACCGCCAAGTCATGGGAAACAAGTGGGAGAAGGCACGTGCCGCCCGTGATGCCGTGGCTACTGAAATGTCGTCCACATGCACGGGCATTTTTTGGTGAGGAAGAACAAGATGGAGGAGAGGTACAAGATCATGTTGGACGCGCAAAAGAAAAGGATGGAGTGGGACTGGAAGAGGGCGAAGAAGAAGCTCGAAATTGACAGGGAGAAGATCAAGTTGGAGAAGCAACAAGCGGCAATCAAATGGGATCTCGAGAAGGCTAAGACATTTGGCGACATAGAGCTTGAGAAGGAGAGGCTGCAACTCGCTCGGGACGCGGAAGATGCGAGGTTCATGTTGGCGGACGACACCCTCTATGATGAGCATGCGAAGATTTGGCTTGCGGACAAGAAGATGGCGATCAACGACCACAGGAAATACGCGATGGCGAGGGCGGCTGCGGCCTGGATGCAGGCGGAGGAGGCAGCTCAGATGCAGGCGAAGAAGACAGCCTGGATGAAGGCGGCGGAGGAAACCCGGATGCAGACGGAGGAGGCTGCCCGGATGCATGCGGAGGAGGATGAGCAGGTCACATTCGGCCTGGAGGAGGAGGAGGAGGACGCATTTTGCTCGGAGCAGGCGCCCAGCCAGTGCTCCGAGGCCATCCGTCACGCTCGGACATTGATTTCATTTTGCCATGTCCGGTTTGTTGAACTATGATTTGCTTTGCTTTGTTTCGAACTTTGGCATTCGGGCAGTTTGTACCATATGATCTACGTGCATGGATCCGAAGATCGGAATTTGCGGTATGTCGATGTGCGGCACAACATTTGAGGGGTGCCCGATCAGTGCCCGCGGACGCGCCGGGGCGTGTCCACGGGCGTTTGAGGGGCCGGATTTGCCAAGTCTGGCTGTAGATGCTCTTATGTAATAAAATGATAGACACTCAATGTAACCTATGCCAACATAATAACACAGGCACGTGGGGGAGCCGGCGGTGTGTGCCGGCGCCCGGGCGGCCGGGGTGCGGTATTATAGTGGTGTCATGGGGAGGAGCGCCCGTAGTCAGGCCCGAGGGATATAGGCATATCGGTGAACCTCGTTAACAAATCTTGATGTCGTGCTCATGTGATTGCTTAGCCTTCGATAGATCAACTATGCGCCTCAGATTAATTCTAACAAATGGTATCAGAGCAAGGTTACAAATAGATTGCGGATCGTTGATTTAGAGGAACAATATGCATCCGGAGTAGGTTGTCGCTCATTACAGTGTGTTCCTCTGTGGGATCTGATCACACATGGAAGCGACGGCACGGCATGAAAGGCGAGAGCCAGATCAATTCGCATAGGGAGGTCAAGACACCAGGCGCAGAGTACGCTGTTGGCGATGCCGCGAGTTGGGCCATGTATGGAGCCTGGCGATGTGCCAATCTCGGCGAATTGCGGGTTTACCGTGTACGCAGGCTACAATAGATCAATTATGCAGCAGCAAGGCGGTGGTGTGGAGCGATGTAGGTGTGTGCGAATTCAGGATAGTGCGGTGCTAGTGGGCCGAGGCGCAGAGGCCCAGGTGGCAGGTGGCCTAGCAGGCCGAGGCCAAGTCATGCGTGAGGCTGTGGGTGGAAGCTTCCTTCCAGGCGCTCGGACGTCCGCGCGGTAAGACAGAGGTATGTGGCTTACCCTAATTGCTGCTCTTTGCGGCAAGTTGTTGCTGTTTCGCAGAAGGGATCGAGCGATCATTCGCGGGGTGGGCCGGCCCATTTAGCGCTTCAGGATACCTGTTTTGGGAACCTTCTATGATGTTTCTATCCGGTTTTTTCCGGTTTTGGGAACCTTCTAGTAGGTTCCTGAAACCGGTTTTTTCCTGTGCAATTTGTTTTTCGTTTTCCTTTCTTCTATTTCTCTTCTTTGTAGTTTTTTCTTTTCTTTCTTTTTTCTTTTTCTTTTTATTTTCTTGCACCTTTTCTTTTTTCTATTTCAAAATTATTTTAAATTCCAAAAAAATGTTTTCTTCTGAATATCCAAAAAACTAGAATTTCAAATTTTGTTCTCTTCAATTGAAAAAATGTTTGGAATTCTAAAAAGTTTAAAAATTCAAATTTTGTTCGCTTTTCGAATTGTTTCCTAAAATTCATAATAATTTAGAATTTCAAAAAAGGTCCGCATTTTAAATTTTCTTCAAAAAATAAAAAGTATTCAAGAACTTCAATACAATTATTCTTGTTTTTAAATTCTGTTCGCATATTAAAGAATGTTCATGATTCAAAATTTGTTCATAAATGCAAAAATTGTTTGTATTTTAAAATCTTGTTCACAAATCCAAAAATATTTGACAACTTTAAAAAATGTTCCTATTATCCAAATTTGTTCACAACTTCAACAAATGCTACAGTTGTGAAAAAAATTCTGAACTTTTAAAAAATGTCACATTGAAAAATTCATGAATTCAAAAAATGTGCGCGGGAATTGCAAAAAAGGTTTTGTGTTTTGGTAAAAGTTGTCCGTAATTTTAAAAAAAGTTCACCTTTTAAAAAAATATTGTTTTTCAAGAAATGTTTGCATATTCAAAAATTTGTTCAGAATTTCGAAAAATGTTCTCCTATTCAACTTTCTTCCTTTTTTCCATAAAAATAACGAGTTTCACAACTAATGTTCGCGTTTCAAAATTTTAGAAAAAGATCAAATCTTCAACGGCTTATGGTATCTTTTCAGAACTTTCACAACTTTCCAGAAAATGTTCAGAATTTCAAAATTTTGTTTGCATTTAATCTGTTTATTCACAAATTTACATAATGATTGGGAATTCCAAGAAAGTTCTCACTTTCAAAATATGTTCAAAAATTTGAAAATTCATCTTTTTGAAAATTAGTTCTCAAATTTAAAATATGTTCAAGGAATTTGAATAAATGTTCTCATTTGTAAAATTTGTCATAAATTCGAAAAATGTTCTCTAATTTCAAAAAATGTTCCAGCTTGTCCAATTTTGTTCACATATTCCAAAAATGTTCATGTTTTTTGAACTTTTGAAAAAATGTGTTTTGAATAAATTGTTCGTAATTTCAAAAAATGTTCATGTTTTGAAAAAAATGTTCATAATTTCTATAACTATTTGTGTTTTCAAATTTTGTTCACAACTTTAGAAAATATTCAGGTATTTCAAATCATGTTCCAGCTTTTCCAAAAAAAAATCACATATTCAAATCTATATGCTGCAGTACACGTACAGAAAATAACATGCAAGGGAAATATCCCGCAATAGAGAGTTCTTAAATATAATCGCGATGCGGTATTGTTCAAATGCATCCATTTAGTCCGGTGGTTAGCAGAGCTTGTTGAACACACCTCGGGGTCCTTATAGGTTCGATTCCTGGTGGCGTCATTTCTGGTTTTGCGTTTTTTACCGCTGTAGAACACACCTCGGGGTCCTTATAGTGGGCCGGCCCAGTCGGACGCCTCCTGTGTGCGTCACGCTGGTGCGCCGCAAAATGCGGCACATAGGACCTCTCGAGGTACGTGGCTGTACGTGAGGCCAGGATTGGGGCTAGCTTGTTAGTGTGTGCCACGGTAATCTTTTACCGCTGTAGACACACCTCGGGGTCCTTATTGTGTGTGTCACGCTGACTATGCGCCGCAAAATGCGGCACATAGGACCTCCCGAGGTACGTGATTGTACGTGAGGCCAGGATTGAAGCTAGCTTGTTAGTGTGTGCCACGGTATTTTTTACCGCTGTAGACACACCTCGGGGTCCTTATAGTGGACCGGCCCAGTCGGACGCCTCCTGTGTGCGTCATGCTGGCTATGCGCCGCAAAATGTGGCACATAGGACCTCCTGAGATACGTGGCTGTACGTGAGACCAGGATTGGAGCTAGCTTGTTAGCTGTGCCACGGTATATTAGCTGCTGGAGGCAGGTGAGATTTTGTTAAGGAAAAAAAGGTCCATGACGGTACATGCGAAGCTATGAGCAGATGAAGACAAGGAAAATAAATTTACTTATGAACACACCTCGGGGTCCTTATAGGTTCGATTCCTGGTGGCGTCATTTCTGGTTTTGCGTTTTTTACCGCTGTAGAACACACCTCGGGGTCCTTATAGTGGGCCGGCCCAGTCGGACGCCTCCTGTGTGCGTCACGCTGGTGCGCCGCAAAATGCGGCACATAGGACCTCTCGAGGTACGTGGCTGTACGTGAGGCCAAGATTGGGGCTAGCTTGTTACTGTGTGCCACGGTAATCTTTTACCGCTGTAGACACACCTCGGGGTCCTTATTGTGTGTGTCACGCTGACTATGCGCCGCAAAATGCGGCACATAGGACCTCCCGAGGTACGTGATTGTACGTGAGGCCAGGATTGAAGCTAGCTTGTTAGTGTGTGCCACGGTATTTTTTACCGCTGTAGACACACCTCGGGGTCCTTATAGTGGGCCGGCCCAGTCGGACGCCTCCTGTGTGCGTCATGCTGGCTACGCGCCGCAAAATGTGGCACATAGGACCTCCTGAGATACGTGGCTGTACGTGAGACCAGGATTGGAGCTAGCTTGTTAGCTGTGCCACGGTATATTAGCTGCTGGAGGCAGGTGAGATTTTGTTAAGGAAAAAAAGGTCCATGACGGTACATGCGAAGCTATGAGCAGATGAAGACAAGGAAAATAAATTTACTTATGAATGAAGATGCTATTTTACTTATGAATGAATAAAAGAGAAGAAGTTTATAAAAAAAGACAAGGAAAAGAAATTGTGCATACAGATAATCAGGGTCAGTTTTGCATGGAAGGATTTTTCTTCTAGTGGGTCTAGTTTGCCAGGAGGGCTTGGAGCATGTGCGGCAAGAATGACGATGTGTGTAAAAGGCCCAGAGGAGTCCGGAGCGCATTGTGTCAGGATCACCGATTAAGATAGCCCGCAAAATTGCCGCGATAGCTGCGCTATAGCTACCCGGGAGCCTTGCCGCTACGCTATGTTTGCTGCCGCGAAATCCTCGACATATCCCTCTAAATGCTCAGAAATCAGCAAAATCCTCCAAAAATTATCTCTCCCATCAAAAAAATCTCCGCTATTTGCCGCGATTGCCCGCTATGGCCGCCGCTATAGCTGCTGGGAGAGGCCACCGCGAAATCGTTTCTCCCGCGATTTAATCTATGGTCAGGATCATGCAAATGCGTCAAGCAATGCACAAAGATGTGCGGGGCGGACACGGCGCAGAGTGGAGCATGGTTGTAGTCGGACATACACGACTAGGATCGAACTAGCCAGTTTGATGGATCGACATGGATGTCAGTCAAAGCAGAATATGGCGGTGATTTCAACGACGACGACATAAGAGCGTGATGCTAATGGTGGCCACCTTCTGGGCGTGAAAACGCATGGTGTAGGCCAGAGGGCTTGTGTGGCTTCGACAAAACTATGACGCTGAGTTGATTTAAGGCAGTGTACACATGAGAGCTTTGAAGCCAGGCATTTATGCATTTTGCCTATGAAAAATATATGTAGCGATGTTGTCTCCTTCACCTTTCGCAATGATGATGTCGGGAATATAAACCCTAGGGAAATCATGACTAATCTCCTCTTCTTATTGGCGTGGTTAGAAATGGCGGCAACAACGAAACCTCTAATGAAAATGATGGTAGACACAGTGGTCACTTGTTGGCCCTGAAGAGGGTCTTTGTGTGAGAGGTGG
This sequence comes from Triticum urartu, assembly GCF_056163025.1. Taxonomy (NCBI): domain Eukaryota; kingdom Viridiplantae; phylum Streptophyta; class Magnoliopsida; order Poales; family Poaceae; genus Triticum; species Triticum urartu. Next base: position 193,536,267 of record NC_141874.1, on the reverse strand, counting down.
AGTTGCATGTTAATCGTTTGTTATTAATGGTGATGAACTGATTATTATTGCATGCCACAGTTTGATGGTGAATATGACCGAAACATGAAAAAAAATTACCTTACTCCAAATTTTTTCATTAGAGGTGAAGTTTTGGTGCCCAAATATTGATGATCCACCCAAATTTATGTCCAAATTTTTTCATTAGAGGTGAAGTTTTAAAACCCTTCACCTCTATAAATTTGATGACTTATACACCTAGACAGAGGGAGTACTTAATACCCTTCGTAGTGGCGCCTTCACTGATCTCAAATGTAACAACAGCTTGCTCCCTATGGTTACTCGTGTGCATCATACCACACAATCTAGGACGGAGCGAGTTGTTGAGCAGACCAGGGAAGGACCACGACAGAAGTACTTTCTTTTCAGCTGCCCTCTCTTTTAAAAAGAGGTCTGGATTTTTTTTTTTGCAGAGAAGAAACTATAGTTGGCCAATACTACAATATTAAAATCTCAGTTTTTAGGGGCAACCAAACAACTCATTGTAAATAAAATTATGGTAACCTTCAAAACTGTAGTATTAAGGCGCACAAAAACCGTAATCATCTATTTGCCTGCAGAGCACCAACACCAAAAGGAAATAAGAAAATAAAGAGGAAAGATGAAAAGTGTTTTTCAGTTTGGAACAAGTCTGGATGACATGCGGGCCATGGGTTTGATCACCATCCTTTGCCTATGAGCCACAGCCAGTCAAGAACAGCCCCTAAACATATGCCCGCCAAGAGGCAGAACACGAGCAGGTTTCCGAGAGCATTCTGTTCTGGCCCCTGGACAAAGACACCAAGCTACAACTCAGTCAGTAGTAGCACCGCCATAAAAAAAGGAAGGAAACAGAGCCCTTTTTTTTGCGAAACAAAGGAAACAGAGCCTTGGGCCTCCATGCAATGTCTAACGAGTTGTAGCTACTGGCTAGCGTGGAATGATTGTGCAACGCTAACCTTGTACGGCTTCGGCGCCTCGGTCAGGACGCAGACGGTCAGGCACCCGTTGCTGAGTCCCAGAACCGATACGAGCAGGATCATCCAGGCCTCCCCTCCGTACCTGGCGGCGCAGTAGAACGCCGGGAGGAGCAGGTACCGGGCGAGCACCGCGGCCAGCAGTCCCCTCCGGGACGTCACCTTGATGATCTCCACCAGAGGCACGTATCTCCCGGCCAGGTCCGAGCCGTTGTAGGTCGCGATCAGCACCAGCGCGTACCTGCGCGCGTTTCCATTCCATCGTTCCTAGTAAGAGTAGTAAGCAAAATTTGGATGCATGCCAAAATGGGATGGTGGCTTAATTACCAGGAGCCCAGGCTGTGTGATCCGAGGTCTTCGGCGAGAAATCCCGGGAAGATGGACAGCGTCAGCAGGTAGATGAGGAACATGTCCAAGGCGTAGTCCATGTTCTGCATAAGGAGCTGCTTGTTGCTCAAACGTTCAAGGATGGCTGGGTCGTCTTCAGCCTGAAACGTACGTATGGATCTTTCATTTGCCGTCGGGCGGGAACCAGATTACAGGTTAAGGGGACATATGAACAGTTGTGTACAGATGTGCCGATAGTTTAGGCTGTCCCTGGAGGCCAGCGGCAGCAAGGTCGGCAACGACCGTCAGTGATCCCTCGGAAGCCGCCTTTGCACGGTAGAATTTCACTATTGGCAGCTTGGGGAAGACGTGGGCGTACAGCACGACGCACAGCAGCTCAAAGAAGCATGATGCGGCGAAGAACAACACTGGAACTTATATGAATGAGCAGCAGCACAGCTCGGTGGATATGGATAAACCATCGTACTAGCAGAAACTCAGCGAATGAATTGGAGGTTTGATGCGACATACTAGCTCCCCTGCGAAGGCCGTCTCTGGATTTCTCGAAGACCGCCTTTGTAACGAGCCTCAGGGCCGACGTTATTGCGCCAGATGCAGCCATGCCAGCAGAAAATGACTGGATCCAAACAAGTTATATCAAATTACTGTCTCCTATTTCTCAAAGAAAAAAAAATGTCTCATGCACAGAAACAAACTGCCTCGCTAGTACGAAAACCCTGTATGTTCTGGCACAAGAAATGGCACCTGTATGAACTCCGGGCACATCAAGGACAGGTCCCCGGTCATGGCACCTTCTACATGACCTTCCGGGACGCCGAACACCGCCACAACCGTACACACGCCGATGAAGGTTGCGATTCCACCTCTTCCCGACGTCGCAAGATCCAGCTACGGCGCAGGGGAGAGGAATCGAGCAGTTAATGTTTAATAGTTCAGAACACGGAGTTTCTGAAAATGTGCTTACGATGATGAGAGCGAGCGAGCCGAGGAAGAAGAGTGAGTACCCCACCAAGTTGCGCACCCTGGTGTTTACTTTCGCCTCATGGTAGGCAAACACCGCAGCTATCACGAGCACAAACGGCTGATAGGTGAGAGTGATGACTCTAACCGGATGGTAGTTCTGAATTTACAAGTGTCAAAAGTTAGTTCTCTGTGTGTGTGCGTGTGTGTGTGGCATACTCGATGTGGAAGAAGAACAGCATTCATATACTAGTAAAAAGTTTGTTATACTGGGAAGAGGTGGACGAGGTGATCTTCGATGGTGAGCATGCTGTTGTACCCGAAGAGGCATCCGTTTCCCAGAAACCAGCAAATGAAAACGCCCAAACTCTTGCCCTGATCAGCGCATGCATATCATATATACTGTATGTGTTTGCAGAAATAAATAGATGTTCGAGGTGATTCAAGGGAGCGAGCAATCAAGCACGGAATTATCTCAGGAGGAAAATGATGATCCATGATGCAACAAACCTCCTGAGTTGTGTGCACCCCGCGATGGTCAACTTCGCCGTACGCCATGCCTGGTTTGCTTTGGTGGCCCAGTAGAACGAGAACAAGCGACACAAATGAGAAAAGAAAGACTTTGGGTCGACGGCTAGCATCGAAAGCGTCGTGAAAGGAAAATACTAATAAGAACCCTAGCTAGCATATGCGCTTAGGATAATCAGACGACACAGCTACGCCTCTTTCTCGGTTAGAATAGAACATCCAGGACAGAAGTACTAGTCCGTGAAACTAACTGCCGCGGTAAGCCGCATGTCATCTAATCCACAACGTATTTTCCTTTCTTTTCTTATAAGAGCATCTACAACCAAACCCCTCAAATCTTCATATACATCCAGACGAACAACCCGATCAATAACCGGTTACAAAATTGCTACGCACCCAACCGGCTCCCTCAAACTGGCCGGGCATCCCGCAAATCAAGCGCATATGTGGGGCGGTCCGGACATACTTAGACGTGTCGGATCCAGCACATATGTAGGACAGTTCGGACATACTCAGACGTTTCGGATCCAGCCCATATGGGGCGGTCAGGATGCGTCGGATCCGGCACATGCTGGCCCATCCAGCTCCCACTCGTCCGCACGATACCCACCTCAGACCAAACCCTAGCCAAAATCCACTCTTCTCGATCGCTCCTTTCCACTGCCTAGACAATTATTTTTCAAATTCATAATTTTATAAATTTGAAACATCCTTTAATTCGCATTTTAAAAACTCACTACCATTTTTTAATTCATGTACATTTTTTAAAATCCAGGAACACTTTGTAAGAATTTGAGGACATTTTTAAAATTTCCTAAAAATTTGTCCACTTTTTTTGAATTTTAAACATTTTTAATTCCATTAAGAATACAAAAATGAAAACAAAAATTAAAATGAGAAATGAGAAAAAACAAAAAAGAAAAAGAAAAGAGAAGAACAGAGGCCCTGCCCTGCACAAGGCCAGCCCAAAGCGCGCGGGTGGGTGAGCCGTTGACAACAGATACTGTACGCACCTTGAAGGAAAATAATGTAGGATAACTATATGGTCTCAGTCGTCGATTGAGATTTAGCAATTCCGATAGTCAAGCGAAGCTATAACGTCTGTCGCTCAACCTGAGGTCGCCGTCCGGCCTCCACCACTGCTGGAGCTCGTGTGCGGCCAGCGACTGCTGGACAGGTTGGCGTCTCTATCCATGCTCGAGTTCTTCCACAGTGTCGCGGATGGCAGGAGGTGCGGCCGCTCTTTCTCCTTGCCGAGCGTGAAGAAGAGCATGTCACGGTACGACAGCGTGGTGGCCGACTTGGCGCCACGGCAGCGCTCCTCCAGCTGCTGCTGCTGCTCGAAGTAGCCTATGAAGCCCTGGCAGATGACGTCCCTCTCGTGCACGTACAGGTTTGGCGCCCACGGGGACAGCCGCTCAAACAGCCTCTCCATGAGCTTCCGGTGGGGGCTGAGGACCAGCCAGAGCCCGACCTTGACGAGGTTGCTCTTGGCGAGCAGCTCCCTCCTCGCACCCTCGGACGGGAGCACCATGTCGATCGCCGGAATCGGCGACACGTGCGGCGGGTTGAAGAGGAAGGTCGGGAGGCTGCGGCCCTGCTCCGCCATCATGGTCCGCCCTACCTCCAGCGCCCCGCGAGCCACACGGCGCCGCCGCTGTCGGAGCGCTTGGCGATGGTCGCGAGGAGCGTGTCCACAGCCCGGTGCGCATGCTCGGAGCGCTTGGAGTCCGAGAGCGTGTTGGCCATGATCTTGAAGTCGAGGAACAGGTCGTGTATCGCCTTGGGGTGGGGCAGTCCCTCGGAAGGCCACGATGTACTGCGGAGCAGAAGGATGGCGGTGTCCGCCCGCCACGGGGACGTGCTCGTAGATGGCGTCGAAGATGAGCTTGTCGCACTTGCGCCTAAAGGATTCCTCTGTAAGCACGCCGCTGAGGCGGAAGTGGAAGCTCTCCCACCACGGCGGCGCGCGCGAGCACCTCCTTGTGCACCCTGCACATGGTTCTGTTGTTCTCGAGGACGTAGGTGCCCTTCACGATGCAGGCGGCCACGTAGGCCGATCCCCACGCTTATGGTGCTTCATAAGATCGTCCTGCTGGATATGAGAGGACGACCCCCTCCCCTCCGGCCGAACCTCCCCTCCAGCCACCCCCCTTCCTCCCGCCGCCGCCAAAAGCTTATGCCGGGTGAAGCCCGCACGGATCTGGCGGCGGCGGGCCATCGTTCCTCGTGCAGACTGCTCGTGGGCCGGGGGAGCTCCGTGGGGCGGCGGGCGGTTCGGCGTGACTCCGGCATGCGTCGCTTCTGCTGGTGGTGGTCGGAGATAGTGGGGCCGATGCGTTCGCGGCTCCCTTCCGCTGGCCTTCCCCGAATCAGCGTCTCCCTACTGTGTTGGCGACCGGTGGGCGTCGGGGATGGCTGCTGGTTTCGGTTCAGATGTGTCCAGCGGAGGTCGCTGTGAGGCGCGGGGTGGCGGTGCTCGCCCTTCCCCGAGGCGCCACCGTCCGCTCTAGCTTGTGGTTCTGCCTTCTGGCGGCGCTGGCGTGGGCGGCGCGCCTATCGGCTTCGGCTTGGCCCGATCCGGTGGGGAGCGGCGGGGGGCAAGTTGGATCCTGCCGGATCTGGCCTGCGGCAACCCGGATTTGGTCATGTGTGGCGATGGGGCTGCAGTGGCCCTTCTCTGTGGTGGTGCAGGGAGCGGTGCTGCGAGATCAATTCGATGCTTATTGGAGGTGGTCTGCTCATTTGGGCGAAAGCCCTGCTCCTGCCGGAGCCGGCGCCGGCGACGACTGCGGGCGCCACTAACCTCCTTGGAGGCGGCGCTGTCATGGTGACTACCCCTTCACATCCCAGGGGAAACCCATGTTCCAAGTCCGTCTGGAATGGACGATGGCGACGCACATTGTGTCGCATCCCTTGTTGAAGGCATCGTCTGGGGTAGGCTCGGTTGGTCTTTATGGTGGCTGCTCGCTACAGGTTTGACGGTTGTGGTGGTGTGGACGGCTTGGTGCTGATGGTGGTTTGTGCTTTGTTGGCGAGGAGGTGGTGCTCTGTATGCGAGATCATGGCTCAGCTTTGCTCTGGATTGGTTCTGATTTTCATCCGAAGCCGGGTTAGCGGGGTCGTTATCCTACTCAATGGATCACCTCGTTCCCATATGACACCTCTACCTCTGCTGGGTGTTGTTGGGTGGTGACCAGACGGCCAACGTTCAAGGCTCTCCTTGCTTGGTCAGATGAAGATGTAAGTTGAGGTCCTCCTCCCGGAGGGTTGTGCTGATGAGATTTGTGATGGCGGTTGGTGGTGTTGGTGCATCCAACTTCAGATCGTCGAAAGGCCTTCTTCTCCCTGTGTGCCCTTTTCTCGGCGGGTCTTCCAGTGGTTCTGTTGGATGTGTGTGTGTGTGTGTGTTTTCGGTTGCATCTCTTGTCTTGTTTTCCCCGTCTACTCTGGTTCATTTGAACCTATCTTGTATGGAGCCGCGAGTCTTCTAGGCAAATTCGATTGAATATATTCAGGTGCGGATCCTTCCCTCCCGGTGGCCATTCAAAAAAAAGATCGTCCTGCTGTTGATCCCCACCGTCAGCACCACCATCATTGTCTTTGCCTTCGTTAGTGTCCTTTGCCATCGGGTACCCCTCGATCTCAATCTTAAGATCATAACTCAAACCCTCATAAAACCAGGATAGATAAGACGGCACCACATCCACATCAATCACTGCAACACGCATCCTCGCAATGCCATGCGTGCGAGTGGAAGGCAATCAACTTCCTCGATTTTCTCAATAAGAGATCTAATGCTTCAAGTCTCGAGGAAGTCATTGAGCAGTTTGGGGGGAACCCCCAAAAAATCTGACCCAAATCTGAATCAGGGGATGCCCAACTGGCATGTTTCGCTTCCACTCCTCAAGCTCAAGGAAGCAAGAATTGTCAGGCACTCTGCTCATGCCGAAGTGATTAATCCTCTCAAGATCAACTTTCGTAGGGTAGTCGACCTTAAGCTACTCATAGTGGGGAGTAACATACACTAGTATCATGCATATGATACTAGTATATGATACTACCTCCATAGTGCATAGTATCATAGATGGCCATATTTATGTTGGGGAACGTAGTAATTTCAAAAAAAAAAATCCTACGCACACACAGGATCATGGTGATGCATAGCAACGAGAGGGGAGAGTGTTGTCCACGTACCCTCGTAGACCGAAAGCGGAAGCGTTAGCACAACGCAGTTGATGTAGTTGTACGTCTTCACGATCCGACCGATCCAAGTACCAAACGTACGGCACCTCCGAGTTCAGCACACGTTCAGCTCGATGACGTCCCTCGAACTCCGATCCAGCCGAGCTTTGAGGGGAGGGGAGTTTCGTCAGCACGACGGCGTGGTGACGATGATGATGTTCTACCGACACAGGGCTTCACCTAAGCACCGCTACGATATTATTGAGGTGAATTATGGTGGAGGGGGCGCCGCACATGGCTAAGAGATCAATGATCAATTGTTGTGTCTATGGGGTGCCCCCTCCTCCGTATATAAAGGGGGGAGGAGGAGAGGGCCGACCAAGGGGAGAGGCGCGCCCAAGGGGGGGCAATCCTACTCCAAGTAGGTTTGCCCCCACCCCCCTTTCCTATTCCAACTAGGAGAAGGGGGAAGGAGGAGGTGCAGAGAAGGAAGGAAAAGGGGGGCGCCCCCTTCCCTTTCCCAATTCGGATTGGGGCAAGGGGGGCTGCGCGCCACCTCTTGGCCTCCCTCTCTCCTTTCCACTAAGGCCCATAAAGCCCAATAGCTTCCGGGGGGGGGGGGTCCGTTAACCCCCGGTACTCCGATAAATATCCGATAACCCTCGGAACCATTCCGGTGTCCGAATATAGTCGTCCAATATATCAATCTTCATGTCTCAGCCATTTCGAGACTCCTCGTCATGTCTATGATCACATCTGGGACTCCGAACTATCTTCGGTACATCAAAACACATAAACTCATAATATAACCGTCATCAAACTTTAAGCGTGCGGACCCTATGGGTTCGAGAACTATATAGACATGACCGAGACACGTCTCCGGTCAATAACCAATAGCGGAACCTGGATGCTCATATTGGCTCCCACATATTCTACGAAGATCTTTATCGGTCAGACCACATAACAACATACGTTGTTCTCTTTGTCATCGCTATGTTACTTGCCCGAGATTCGATCGTCGGTATCTCAATACCTAGTTCAATCTCGTTACCGGCAAGTCTCTTTACTCGTTCCGTAATACATCATCCCACAACTAACACATCAGTTGCAATGCTTGCAAGGCTTATAGTGATGTGCATTACCGAGTGGGCCCAGAGATACCTCTCCGACAATCGGAGTGACAAATCCTAATCTCGAAATAGGCCAACCCAACAAGTACCTTCGGAGACACCTGCAGAGCACCTTTATAATCACCCAGTTACGTTGTGACATTTGGTTGCACACAAAGTGTTCCTTCGGTAAACGGGAGTTGCATAATCTCATAGTCATAGGAACATGTATAAGTCATGAAGAAAGCAATAGCAGAATACTAAACGATCGTGTGCTAAGCTAACGGAATGGGTCAAGTCAATCACATCATTCTCCTAATGATGTGATCTCGTTAATCAAATGACAACTCATGTCAATGGCTAGGAAACATAACCATCTTTGATCAACGAGCTAGTCAAGTAGAGGCATACTAGTGACACTCTGTTTGTCTATGTATTCACACAAGTATTATGTTTCCGGTTAATACAATTCTAGCATGAATAATAAACATTTATCATGATATAAGGAAATAAATAATAACTTTATTATTGCCTCTAGGGCATATTTCCTTCAATTTATTGCCATGCATGACACAAAGTAGCATAGCATTTAACATGATACGGTATCTACATATGTTACTCTAACCATCGCTCTCTTATTTAATTGTGTGCCACATAAGCATGTTTGCTAGTCCCAAGTGCATGTTACCAGTTATGTTACCCCCACTATGTCCAGCCTTATACAACTGCTCGTCAATCCGCACTAAGGACTGTTGAAACGATGCGGAGACCAACCTCCGAAGCTGCAAAATGACTTGGTCCTCAGTCAAAGTACCATGAGTAACCCGATTCAACCCCGTCCTGGCATTCTCGAGACACGGCCTGCACGAGTTCATATGTATCGTTGATCAAAACGAACCGACACGTATGTATCGTTGCTATTAAGGATAAAACGATGGGGGTCTATTTCTACATAAATAGATCTTGTCTACATCATGTCATCGTTCTTATTGCATTACTCCGTTTCTCCATGAACTTAATACACTAGATGCATGCTGGATAGCGGTCGATGTGTGAAGTAATAGTAGTAGATGTAGGCAGGAGTCGGTCTACTAATCTTGGACGTGATGCCTATATAATGATCATTGTCTGGATATCATCATGATTATTTGAAGTTCTATCAATTGTCCAACAGTAATTTGTTCACCGACCGTTTGCTTTTTTTCTCGAGAGAAGCCACTAATGAAATCTACGGCCCCCGGGTCTCTTCTTTATTATATTTTCCTTTGCGATCTACTTTCCTTTGCTTTTATTTTCAAATCTATTAAACCAAAAAGTTAAAAATATCTTGCTGCAATTTATTTTATTTGGCGTTCGATCTATTAATCTATTACAACTTCACCCCGTCTCCGTGCCAAATTCTGGCACCGTTATCCGAAAGGGATTGACAACCCCTTTTAACATGCCGGGTTACGAGTATTTGTTATTTGTGTGCAGGTGTTGTTTATGTAATGTTGCTTGGTTCTCCTACTGGTTCGATAACCTTGGTCTCATCACTGAGGGAAATACCTACTGTTGCTGTGCTACATCATCCCTTCCTCTTTGGGGAAATACCGACGTAGTTCTATCAGGCATCAACCACCGCCTCTTACTCGGATCGAGTTGAGGATGATCGCTTGCTCCGCCTCGAACTGCACCGCCGCCTCTGCTACTTGAACGTGTTGGAACTCGGCCTCCACCACCTGCATAACAAAGTTGATAGAGTCAACCTCAATCCCAGCGCATCCTCCTCCTCCTCCTCATCCTCCGACACCTCATCTTCCCATGGCACCTCCTCATCCTCCCTCCAATACATCCTCCTGCTCCGCCGCAATTTGAGTGGCGCGGCGCTTATCGACGACAATCTCTGTCTGGCACTCAGGCATGATAATCTTGTAGTAGGTTATTTTCTTTCGGACCATGGCAATGACGAAGTTAGAGCGTAAGGGGAAGCAGACGGTGGGAGTGGTGGCTAGGGTTTCCCTGGCCAACTGGCTTAATAGTCAAACTTGGACCCTCGAATGGCGAGCCAAAGTGGCTGCATGAATGTGTTTTAACCAAATCGAAGGAGGGAGATATAATGATTGAGTCTTATGCTCACAGTATCTGATGAACTCCATTTTATCCTATTGAATCCTAAAATTTTGATTGAAATCTTTACTCGTATCACTGGCTTTCTTGGCTAAAACACACACACTATCATGAAGTGTAACACTGCATGGTGATGCTTTCATGGACCCACTCAACTATGACAGAAGACACAATTCATTTCGGTCACCGTCATTTTCTAACAAGCCAAAGTTAGCACTCGTGTCACACGATAGTAGCACTACGGAGGACATCCATGCACTAACTACTGGCGCTCAAATCTTTGATCTTCTATCCTTTCAATGCAACGGGAAACTAAATGTGTCCGCCAAGAGTAGATAAATGCAACTAGCTGTAAAAATATTGTTTGCTTTTCAGTGTTTTCCTTTTCAGTCTTGACGGGAAACCACCAGAGAACAGCTAGATAAACGATGGACTGGAGACGACATCTGATCCTACCCAACGGGCACGCGGCTCACTCTACAAAGGAGCCCCCCACGCCACCGCCTCTCCCTCACCTGCTCCTCCTTCCTCCTTGTGCCATCCTCCGCTTGCATACCGGCCCACGCCAATCTCTCCTTCGCTCGCAAAGCAAGATTCCACCCCTTCTCTCCATGGAGGAGGCCAAGACCATCGTGATCGACGAGGGGAGCATGAACGCGAGCGCGTCTGCCTCCAGCTACGACATCCCCAAGAGCGTCGCACCCCTATCCTGGGTGATCCTCGGCACAGTGGCGCGCACCGCCTCCGACCTCCCTCCCTAGCTGGACCTCGCCCTCGCGCTCAAGACGCCCCCGAGGATCACCGTTCTCGACATTCCCAAGGCCATGTTCCTTTCGTCGCTCACCTTCCATAACCATCCATCGGTACTCGTCGCCAACCCCCCGGCCTCCTCCTCCTGGATGCCAACCAGGTCAACCTGACAAGCCGCCCTCTTGTCGAAGTACCTAGCTGCTAGTGCGAGATCTTTTGGAGCCCTATCGCCACGGGCATCTTCGTCCTCAGCGCCTTGACGGCCATGGCCGTTTTCCATCAAAAACCCTAAGCGCATGAAGCACAAAGGTCATCTCGGCCTCCTGGCTTCCCCCAATGGTGACGGACACTACATGGTCATGAAGCTCCAAACTCAGGAGAATCAAACTGTGGTTCTATGCTTCTCCTCTCAGGTCGGCCAGTTGGTCCAGAAGAATCTCCTCTGACCCCTCCCACCCCGGACCCTCACCAGGGCTGATTCAGACAATTTTTAGACCCAGGCGTAGTAAAAGATATATCTTTATAATAAACTTTTGTACTTATTTAAGCTAGTTGTATAATATTATAGCTTTAATTAGCATACTTTTATATTACTTAGCTAGCATAGTCAACAACATAAAAGTTCGGTAACTTTACAGTGTTTTCTGTTTGATATGCAGTTTAAATGTATATCGCAATTTTTTTTGCTTCTCTAAATTTAATTGTATAATATAAAAAGTTCTCTTTGAATTAATTTTTAAAATTTTTATTAACTATATAGTGTATAAATATATGTTCCATGTGTGTGTGTTCATATACATTAATATAATTAAATATCATGATGGAGATTTGTAAAGCATACAATCTAGCAAAATATTAATATTGGTTTCTAGCGTATTATTAGGTAAGCTTATATAAACGTCTAGGGTATGCCAAATGTGTCTTGCAACTTGGGTTCATTAACAAATTGGTAACATATGCATGACTTGTACTTGTACTTCAAATAACACAGTTATTGGAATTATCGAAGGACATAGAAAATTACATACTCTACTTACACACATATGATTTGATATTTGATAAGCTCATCTAGATGTGACTAGTTTAATGTGGGGTATACAAATGCTTCCACTAGTTTATAAAATAAAAAGTTATTCATTAACTTGAATATAGAAATCTAGTTAATATATATTTCATTATGACATGCATGACGTATTGACGTATGAATTTGCTCCTAGATTATATACACTATTAGTATGCGGTGTGAATTTGCTCCCCTGAAAATTGAATCTTCTTAGGTAAATCTTCCAGACATACGGGCACTGATGGACCTCAAGGATCCATGGCTGCTCTGCTTCATCGTGAGCAACCGCGAGTGAATTTCGTGTTTTGACCCTTTTTGCAAACAAAATCAAGATCTGACCCCCGTTTGAATTTTTTTCGGGATTTGACCCTTTTGCTACCGCCAAAGCCCCTGGCGGTAGGGTTAGACAGGCTACCGCCAGATTCCCTGGCGGTAGGGTGTGACGGAGGCGGACGGGGGCTGTCACCGCACGCTGACGTGGATAAGTACCTTACCGCCAGACACCCTGGCGGTAAGCTGTCTAACCCTACCGCCAAGGGCTTTGGCGGTAAGGTGTGGTAGGGTTTTGCCGTGCATGCCTTCTGTAACGAGATATGCAAGCGCCCTGGCGGTAGGTTCACCCTACCGCCAGGACTCACGGCGGTAGGCTGTCTGACCCTACCGCCAGGGCGCCTGGCGGTAGGGTCCTATGTTTCGTGTAAAGTTTCGTAGACATAAGAAGTTTGATCACATCCAAATAGTTTGACCACAATTTCATAGACATCCAAATAGTTTGATCACAATTTCATAGAAATATGCAAGGGCCCTGAACATAAGAAACAATAAGCACAATTTCATAAACATATGCATAATTAGTTTTGCCATTATGGATTAAGAAACAAGTACCAAATAACATAGTTTGATCACATCGAAATAGTTTCACGAAGCCAACATAAGAAGTTTAACAAGTTCAACGGTCATCGACCACATAAAAGGTTTCATCCATAGGTAGCAATCAAACATGACGATCATCAGCAGCCACACGCATATATAGTTTAGATGATATCGATGACGATCATCATCTTCAAGCCTTGATGGTTGGTGTTGCTGATAGTAATAAGGATGGCCTGTCCAACATGAAGATTCTTGTCAACGAGGAAGCTCTTCCACCCATCTATGCTTAAATGTGTGCGACCGTCCGTGTCCACGCCGTACGCACAAGTAGTGACGGGGCCCCTTGCGGTAAGGCGTATTCCAGCATAGCCTTCTTCATCAGCCTTGATGCCACAACTCTCAGATAGGCTCTTTGGCAATTTTTGAATAAGAAAAACATATCAATTAATAAGTATGGATTATCTAAACTATTAACAATTCCTTGGATTCTACACTAATAACATACCATGTCATGTCGATCGATCATGGTACTTGTCAGACGGGTCACGAATGGCGCCCCGATCAAGTCAGCACGTGGTAGGAAGTTGTCCCATAGGTTGCACACCTCCTGTTCGCTCAGCCTCACTCTTTGAGCACAGATGGCTTCCTCAAGTGGGTCTTCATAGTCATCATCCTCATCAAGTGGTGGTGGTGGCGCCATATTCCTTATATAAGCATTGATTGGATAAAGTTAATTAAACAAACATCACATATGGAGATATATAGCAAGACAAATATCTACAATATTCACACAAGAAATCATCACATATGGCTATAAGAAAGACTAAACCTAGGGTTCATACATTTGCAACTATATGAAATAGAAATACACACATTTTCACACTATGCATTAACCACCTACCAATTTTGCAAAACATCCATCTTCACAAATTTGCAATACATTAACCATCTACGAATTTTGTTATGCCTTCATCCTCACAATCTTGCATTCAACATACAGAAAGATTTCTTATAAAATTCATATATACATAACAAAACAAAATGGACCAACATATATGCATTCACCAACATATCCTCACATATCTTGCAATTGTTTCACCCACACATCCTCACATAGGCCTACTACTAAATCATATACTCCTAAACAACTAAAACATCATAAAAAAACCAACACCAAAACCTAGGCTGCACCTAGTGCCAAAAATAGCTTCAAAAATAAAAAAACCATTGCGAAAACTGATTGGGGGGAATGGAGGAGCTTACCGGCCTCTTCGATTTGCCCCAAAGATCCGTGAAAATAGTGAAGGGAAGAGGGAGATCGAGGGAGGGGATCGGGAGGAGGAGAGAGGCGGCGCTCGACTCTGTTCAAGTCGAGGGGAGGAGGAAGAATGGGCTGGTGGGTGGGGTAGAGCCCGCCCGCAGCATTAGTTGCCTCTTCGGTACCTACCGCCACCACCTCGGGCAGTAGGCCACCGAACCCTACCGCTGCAGACAGTGGTGGTAGGCCCTTTTCCCCGTCAATACGCGCCGACGGCCGTCAGTCGCCGTTAGAGGGCCTACCGCCACTGCTGATGGCGATAGGACGTGCAAACCTACCGCCGGCCCTCCTGACGGTAGTCAAAAGGGTCAAATCACGAAATAGTTTCAGACAAGAGTCAGATCTTGAATTTCTTTGCAAAAAGAGTCAAAACACGAAATTTTGGCAGCAACCGCATCTTCAGCTTCAAACATGATTGCCACACGGCGCCTCTGCTTCGCTCACGCACGCCCCGCGTCCTGTACGCTGGTATGGCAGTCGCCCGCGCAGTCCTGCGCTGGCCTGTCGTCGCGGCCGCGTGGCCCGCGACCACTCATGGTCTCGCGCGGGCATGTTTGGCGGCTGGAGCACCCCCGTTGGTGCCCATCGATGCACACCATGTTCCGTGCAACTTTGCGTGTACATGGCTGGTCGTACACGTTCCACTGGTCTTGGCTCCTCGCATGCTCAGGTGTGGCTGCTCTTGTGCATACGCGTTCGGCGGCCTCCCTGTACATCGTTTTGTCCGCTCGACTGCGCGCTTCTGTATCGTCCGGCCGCGTGGAGGCATCCGCGGGTACCTCATCATCTGTTGCACCTTCCGTCTGATTAATTGCATTTGCGCGTCTCCGCCGGATTCTACGTCTCTCTGTCGATTGAGCAACAGGTTACCGCTGCATCACCCTGTCGGGCTATAGCGCCGCCGCCTCGTCGTTCTTCCCGCGGCTGCATCGACCGCCGCGCTGCCGCGGCTCGTGGTCCACCGCCGCCTCGATGACATCCGTTCCAGGCCGTTTCTGTGGCTGCACCGACCCCGCGCTGCCGCTGCATTGCCCCATCGGGTTGTAGCGAGCATGGCACGCGGTCCCTGCTGCCGCCCCGTGGCTCTCCCCGCGTTTGCACCGATCCGCGTGCTGCCGCTGCGACGTAGCTGCGGGCCGTAGTGCCGCAGCCCGCGGTCCACCACCGCCCCGAGGCCGTCCGATTTAGGCCGCCCCTATGGTTGTACCGACCCTCACACTGTCGCCGCGTCGCTCCATCGCGCCGTAGCGAGTATGGCACGCGGTCAACGCCGCTGCCCTGAGGTCTTCCCAGCCGTCTCCCCGACCCGCGTGTTCTCGCTGCATCGTCCCTTTGGGCCGTAGTGCCGCGGCACGCGGTCCACTCGATTGTCCCCGCGCGTTGACTTCTACGTGGTATGGGTCATACCGCCTCCCTAGGTGTGGGAACACTGTTGTCCGCGCCGGTCTTCGTCACGTTGTCGGATTCTTCCTCGCCTACTTCGAGCATCACTGCTGCGCTCCTAACCTAGCCGCCGGCGCCGCCACCTCCGCCGCCGCCGCTCTTCTTCCCGGCCCACGGCGACTACCTCGACACCAGCCACCCCGACTCGACATCGGCCACATTCTTCGCGGCTACCTCGATCACGGCTATACCACCCTACACTCTCAGCTATCTCGACAATGGCACAAAGGGCTATCGCTTTGCTTGAGCAACCTTGTCGGTTTCCATTCCAGACACGATTTTCGTGATGCATCGACTGTTACGACTGTGGGGGATGTCCATCGGCTTACCTTCGGATTCTTCTTCAATCTCACCGTCTGCGTCACTACCGTTGTGACTGCGGGGGATGTTGAGTATATTGATTATTAAAAAGTATAGGATAGTCCAGGATTTGTTCATGCCTTGTCTTGTACTCCAAATTAATCATTAAACTCGTATATATATATCCACAAGACTCAAGCAATAAGACAATCGATTCCATCAATCCCTCTCTCTCCCTCTTAATAGTTGTGACCTGCGAGCGCATGGAGCTCACGATGCAAATGCCCAGCCGCTCCGTTCGGCCCTGGTTACTTCCAAATGCTCTTACCGCAGGTAACCACTCGTTCGTTCTTTTCGTATGAGAATGCATAGCCTTTGATTGCCTTTTATGCATTGTGGTTTTTTCTTGTCTTCATTCTGCACATGTTCCTGTTGGTCCTTGTGAAGTATGGGGGTAAAGCACATCAACGTGAATATTACTTGAAAATGCTCAATATTGTACTATCACGAATCACATGATCTAGAGCATGCAGAAGGAGTTATTCTCTTCCTTTTCAATTCGAATTATTATGATTTCACAAAAAAAATTGAATCATTATGAAAAGGAAATATGTCTTGGGTTGATGAGTATTTGTTTGCCTAGTCAATTTTGATCATCGGTCCGTCAACTTATACCCCCTCCATCCGAAAAAGCCTGTCTTTCATATGGATTTATCTAGCACCAAGTTAATGCTTAGATACATCCATTTGCGAAACAAGTTTGGGAAAAACTTTTTCGAACGGATGGAGTATATAGTTAGAGCATCTCTGGCCGTGCCCCCAACATGCCCGCCCCCAAGGCCCTTTTTCATCACCGGCGCAGAAAATACGGTCCAGTCGCGTCTCTAGAAGCCCAATTTTCGCCGGTTAAGGCCGATTTTGACGCCGGCGGACCCAGGCCGAACCCGGCACGCTGGGGGGTGCCCGGGGGCGCTGGGGGAAACGGTTTTGGCGCATAAAGGAGTGGGTCCACGGAGTCAGCGACTAGCTGCTTTCGTCATCCTCGTCGCCTCGGTTCCCGCGGGAATTAATGCCAAGGCTGCCGCTTTGCCGCGCCGGTCAGCCTTCCATTGATGCCTCACAGGCGGCGCAGTGAAGGCACGGCGACGCGCGTCCCGCCTGCTCCCGCCACGCGGCACACGATGACAGCTCTCCCATCGCCCATCCGCGGCTATAAAAGTCGTCCTCCCTCGCCGGTGAACACAAGCTCTCGCCACCGACGCCCTTCTCTCTACCTCTCGCCGCCGACGCCTCTCTCTCCCACTCTCTCCCCCACCGACGGCAATGGCCGAGCGCTCTCCAGGCGAGGGCGGTGGCGAACGGTTTCGGCCGCCGCCATCTACACGAGGATGAGGCGCTCCTCCTCTATGAGGCCGACTACCCGGCGCCCCCGAACATGCGAGTGCCGGGTACCTGGAGGCTCAGCGCCGGCGGTGTCCCGGTGCCGCCCGCGCCCATCGGAGCGGCCCGGCACGCCGAAATCGCACGCATCCGGTCTTCGTTGCCGATGCCACAGCGGAACCAGCCGAGGTACGCCCCCGACAGCAACGCGTTGTGGACGTCGTACTTCGAGATGCGCCACGTGGAGCAGATCGCCGCCACCAACGGCGTCGAGCCCGGCGGCCGCCTCAACTCTGAGGGACGGCGCCTATGGTTGGGCGTCCCAGGCCGCACCCTCGAGGCCATCCTCGAGTACATCGAGGCCGGTAACATGCTGCGCCTAGAGTACCAGGCGCCCCCTCCTCTCGCCGCCGCGGCAGTTCCTAGACACTGCGGCGAATGGAGACGGCAACATCTTCGTCGTCGGGCTCTGGCTCTCTGTCCTCTAGCTCGCCGGCGCTTCGTCCCGTCTAGCCAGAGCCGCAGGAGACGCCACTTGGGCGCCGCACCCGCGACGGCACCCTCGTCATCAACGAGGGCGGCCGCCCCTCTCCTTCTTCCTACCGCCTCGTCCGGCCGAAGACCAAGCCGGGTTTGCTCCCCATGATGAAGGAGCACGAGGCCATGGCCGCCGCCGACGAGACCGCCCTCAAGTGGGCGAAGGCGGACTACATCCGCGAGCAGATGGAGCACCAGCGCCGGGCCTTCGAGGAGATCGCCACTCGGCGCCGTGGACGGAGGAGGGCGAGGTTGTCATCCTCGATAGCGACGACGAGGATGCGCCCGGGCCGTCCAACTCCCCGCGCATCAGCGACGCTGGTCAGGGGTGCAGCAGGGACGGTGGCGACGATGATGGCGACGACGGCGACGGCGGTGACTACACGCGGTTCTACTGACTCCTCGACATGTAGAAGGCGGGAGGCGGCGGTGGCTTGGTGTACTCATTTTTAGTTTGCGTTTTTAATTTGTGTTTTTAAATTTTTGTACAAATATCAATGAAAATCGCCTAGTTTGAACGAAATTGTGTCGTGTTTGGCCAATTTTACGTTTCAAAAAACGGCATCTACGGACAACCTGGGGGCGGTGGCTGGGAACCTGACGGCCCCACACCGAAATTATCACCGGTTCGCCCCTAGGCGGTGCTATCTCAAGCCCCTGGGGGGCCGAATGGCTGGAGACGCTCTTAGTGCTATGTGTATATTGGTGAAAGATTGTGGATGTCGCCTAGAGGGTGGGTGAATAGGCGCTATAAATAATTACGGTTTAGGCTTGAACAAATGCGGAATAAACCTAGCGGTTAATTTGTGAAGCACAAAACCTACAACAACTAGGCTTACCTATGTGCACCAACAACTTATGCTAACCAAGATAAACTACTAGGTGATAGCAAGATATATGACAAGAAACAATATGGCTATCACAAAGTAAAGTGCATAAGTAAAGGGCTCTGGTAAGAGATAACCGAGGCATGCGGAGAAGACGATGTATCCTGAAGTTCACACCCTTGCGGATGCTAATCTCCCTTTGGAGCGGTCTGGAGGCACAATGCTCCCCAAGAAGCCACTAGGGCCACTGTAATCTCCTCACGCCCTCACACAATGCAAAATGCCGTGATTCCACTAAGGAACCCTTGAGGGCGGTCACCGAACCTGTACAAATGGCAACCCTTGGGGGCGGTCACCGAACCCGTACACTTTGGCAACCCTTGGGGGCGGTCACCGGTACCCGTCAAATTGCTCGGGGCAATCCCCACAACCTAATTGGAGACCCCGACGCTTGCCTGGAGCTTTACACCACAATGATGAGCTCCGAACACCACCAACCGTCTAGGGCGCCCAAGCACCCAAGAGGAACAAGCTCAAGGGTACCAATCACCCAAGAGTAATAAGCTTCTCAACTTGTAACTTCCACATATCACCGTGGAGAAATAAAATCGATGCACCAAATGCAATGGCAAGGGCACACGGAGTGCCCAAGTCCTTCTCTCCCAAATCCCACCAAAGCAACTAATGCTAGGGGGAAATGAGAGGAAGAACAAGAAGAAGAACACCAAGAACTCCAAGATCTAGATCCAAGGGGTTCCCCTCACATAGAGGAGAAAGTGATTGGTGGAAATGTGGATCTAGACCTCCTCTCTCTTTTCCCACAAAAACTAGCAAGAATCCATGAAGGAATTGAGAGATAGCAAGCTCGAAGAAGGTCAACAATGGGGGAAGAACACAAGCTCAAAGGATAAGATTCATTGGGGAAGAAGACCCCCTTTTATAGGTGGGAAAAAATCCAACCGTTATGCTCATAGCCCGCACAGAGCGGTACTACCGCTAGGGGTAGCGGTACTACCTCAAAGGGTAGCGGTACTACTACTTGCGAGCGGTACTAAAAAAATACATCCGTGCCCACCACCGCTGGACTTGAGACGAGTTTTTGGTCCGGAGCGGAAGTAGCCACGGAAGTAGCCACGGTAGTACCGCTCCCAAGAGCGGTAGTAAAAATTACATCCCCTCCAAGTGGTAGTACCACTGCAGCCTTTTTAAGGACACCAAAACTGACACAACTTCTGCAAACAGACTCTGAATTCAATGAAACCAAGTTTGTTGGAAAGCTAGTGACAAGGACTAACACAATCTTGATAGAAATAACAATAAGAAGGAAATTAGAAAAGGCCCATAATAAAATGGTGAGAACCCTTCCTCGAATAAGACCGGTAAAACCTCCAACACCGAAAACGCAATAGAAGAAGCATGTGAACTCCATATTCGATGAACTCGAGCTTGTCAAGAAGATGACCATAAGATCACAATCTCACAAGGAGAAAACCAAACACGAACCAAAAATATGATGCAAGCATATAATGGTTTGAGCTCTCTACGAACAACACGATCAAGCTACTCAGTTGAGAGCCCCCCTTGATAGTACGACAATCAATACTATAACCCGGTCTCCAAACTACCACCATGAGACCGGTAAAATAGAGAACCTATCAAGGCCAAACCTTTGCCTTGAACAAAGTCCACTTGAGCTAGATGTAGATAATCTTGACTTTCTCAAGTAGGACCACCTTTCTTGATTGCGTTGGCTCGGTGAAGACTAGTAGATTGCTCTCCCATACTCCACTATGGGTGAGCCACTCTTCGGCACATCTTCACAAGTCCATTGTAACCACAATGGATGGAAATCTTCATGCACTTGATCTCTTCGTGATGCATCACTTGAACGTGCACACTGCAACCTAACCCCACAAAGAACTCTCACGAAGACCATGGTTTAGTACACAAAGCGTAATTGACAAAGCTTACCATCTCATGGGATCACTTGATCCTCTTGGTACATCTTCTACGCTTTGTGAGTTGATCAAATTGATTCACTCTTGACTTGGTCTTGATCAACCTTGAACCTTTCCAACTCTCTTCATTTGGATGATGCCTTGAAGGTAAGCATGAATGATCACACAATTTTCTTCTTCAAGACATGCTTGCAATAAGCTAACTCTAACATGACCAATCTTTGGATAATTCCTTAATAGCACCTTGGTCAACACATAAACTCCTTGAAACCAACACATGGACTTCAAGAAATTCCTATGGACAAATCCTTCAAATATAACTCAATGCAACCATTAGCCCATAGAGAATGTCATCAACTACCAAAACTACACATGGGGGCACCACATGTCCTTTCAATCTCCCCCATTTTGGTAACTGATGACAATCACTTTCAAAAGAATTTATATAAGGAATTATGCATCACCATGCAATGCAACAACCAACGATGCATGAGTAAGAGATGCAAATACTTAGGAACAAAACCAAAGCAATGCAAAACTCTGAAAACTTCTCCACAAAACTCTCTGAAACTTCTCCCCCATTGGCATCGATTGCCAAAATGGGCGAAAAGCTTAGAAGGCCAATATAGAAAGTGTTCCTCCATAAATTATGTATTTCTCAACAAGAGAGTGGAATGTCATACACATATCCAAAAGTAAATACTTGGAGGAAGACAAACTATATTGAGGCACAAAGATTGCTAAAGAATGATATGCCACAAAGACATAACAAAGAGAGACAGAAGCAATCAAGCGCTCAAAAGATAGCAATTGAAGCAAGCAATCAACAGATATCAATTGAACCAACTAGACCAAAGATCCTATGAGCCACATGAATAAAGGATATTAAGATATGAGCAAAGGAGTGTTCTAAAGAAACTAGAGAAGCTCCCCATGATTTGTGAACAAATAAGAATTTTTGTATTTGGATACAAAGTGCACAAAATAGGATCATAGCTCCCCCAAAATCAATAGGAACTTACAACAAGTGCAAGTGAGCATATAGGAAACAAAGCCTAGCACTTGCAACAAACACATGGTTGAGCAACATGTAAAAGAGGAAACTTAAAAAAAGGTTAAACCAAAAAGAAATGTGTGAGTCTTGACAAAGCACTTGAGAAGACTAATGTAAGGATGAGCATTAAGCATCAACATAGTCTTGGATAAATGAGATACATGATGCAATACATGACCTTCCCACACACACATAACAAGCAAATGGATACACAAGCTTACTAAAAAGCGAAATAACAACCAAGCTTGTGACAACCCATGGTGAAGATAGAAAGTGAAAGCCTCATCAAGACGAGGGATACCAATTAAGGTGGAAAAAAGCCTCGTCAAGACAAACATGAGGAAAAGGATCTTCACCACACAATAGTGCATCAAGATGCAACGAGATATGACCCGCACTCAAGGCACACACTTTCACGGAGCGACCAAAGAAATAACATGAGAAAGAAATAATGGACGTGAAAGAAAGGGATATCAACTAGATATGGAAGTTCTCTCAAGTGTATAAGATTCTAGGTAGATGACGATCATGATGATATCAATCCACAAAGAAGGATGTACACACGAAATAGTTACAAAAAGGAAAGAACAGGATATCCACAAGGAAGTCATAAATATACCAATAAGATATTTGCTTGAAAGCATAGCACTTGGCTAGATATGGTCTTACTGTATATAAATGAAGTCCAACCACACATCCATCAAAGACATCACAACTAGCAACAAGAGATCATCGTTTGGATGCTTTGAGAAGGGAAACAAGTATGACAAGATATGAAATGAATATCATGACAAGATGCAACCTACACAAGGTTGAATGCAAGAGAGGAAAGCATGAATAGATACTTGTTATCGAGATAGCATTGGAAGGATGCAGAAGATACCAATTGAAGGTATTAGATAGTAAATCATTGAACATCCTAGCTTGACTCCAATAAGCACATGGTGACACCACCTTCCTTGTGTGTGAGCCGAGCATCCAATGTATCTCCAGTTGTTCCTAGAACAACAACACAAAAAAATGCTACCCAACCTCACTGGGACCAAATAGTTAGAGAACCAACAATACATAGGACAAACTCCACATAAATATGTGCATATAGATATGAAAATGAATTTCATGCACATCTCATCCAATTTGAGACTTGGTGGAGTTTCCCCTATATATTAGGTCAAAGAAAGAAAGCATGCCAAAGAGACTACATGAAGTTAATATGCATGCTCAATACTTTCAAGAACCGATACCAATTAACAAAGAAATACCTAGTGAAGAAAATATACCAAATGAATAAATCAACACTTGAAGGATATCCATAACAGATACATCGAGGAATGAGATATCCAATGATACACACTAAATAAAAGATATCAAACTCCCAAAAAAGAGGATGGTTCCAAACAAACCAAGCTCTCTACAAAGTTTCATGATGGCATAAAGTACCAAAAATAAAACGGCTTGCCTTCCACTAACACACACTTGGTAAGGATCACAAGATGGGTGTTTTATAGAAAATAGGATAGCTCCCCCAAGCATTGTGCATTATAGAGAATTTGCATTTGAATAAAAAAAGCACAAGATGTGATCACCACTTTCACTATATCTATACAAACACTAGACAAGCTTAAGGAAATAACAAGATCCACAAGTGGTATGGAATACAATGGGAGTTGACACAATCCTAGGCAAGAGATAAGGCAAATAAAAGCAAATGCCAATGTAAAGATGATAAATAATTTCTACCACACATAAGTGAGTACCAATTGTCAAAAGACAAGAAGTATTTGGATATAATTCCCGCTGGTAGATATCAAGGATATCCAACATAATCTTCACACCAAACACAAGCAAATTGCAACTTGTAGAGCTAACATGCCACCTAGGAACAAGATAATTTACAATGTCAATTCTAGGTGACAATATCTCAAATGTACACATTTTCTAGGCTTGTAATATGCACATAGCATATTACTTCCCCATAATGTGATACCAATAAAAACTTAACAAGAGGCAATAAGAGGATCCAACAAGAGATGATTAATGGACTATTTAGAATTTGAATTTCTCATGAGAAGACATACCACATAGCAACTAGATAATCTTGTAATATCAATACTAGATGGTATTCCTCATGTACACACATTTATAGGATTGTGAGGTGTACAAAGCACATCACTCCCCACAATGGGATATTCCATTAATCTCTCACAAGAGCCAACTAAGATACAAACAAGATGCATAAAGGCTCAACGTGACACACATGCACATGATGTGCAAACCAACACACACATACTTGATTACTCAAGACAAGCAATTGGAGGCACAACATATACAAACACATGCAAGGAAAAAAACCAAAACATGCAAAGGGGCAAGTAACTTTCAATGTAAACAATTTAAGTACAAGTTACCGCCAGGAGGCACATTGGATAAAAGATAGAAACTTGAAGACCCAATTGACTTGGCTTGAGATAATAAGAATGATGAAGTCCCCTTAATTCTTCATAATGTAGCCAAGTCTTCAATGCTCTCCAAAAACGCCTATTGATCAAGTTTGAACTTGTTGGTCCCCAACCAAGTTGGGTCCAAAGAGGCTAGTCACAATAGGCTTGGCTACCCAAATGGTTCTTTTCTTGACACCACTTTGAGTACCAACAACTTTGGCAAACACATTGCCAACCTTATCCTTCCCAAGAGAATAGATATCATCAATTAGAATAGGGTTGGATAAGGTACCATTCATGCATGAAGAAGTGACGTGACCTTTCTCACGACATAAGTAGCAACGTCTACTCTTCACTTTCTTCTCACTTGATTTCTCAACTTGAGAAGCATTAGCTTGAGTCTTCTTGGGAAGAGGCCTTCCTTCAACTTGAGGTTGGGCATGAGAATGAACTTGTGGCCTCTTCCCTTGTTGCTTGTCATTAATGGGCTTCTTCTTCAATGGGCAAGATCTAACATGATGCCCTTCAATTTTGCACTTGAAGCAAATAATCTTGGCCGAATTATTGACTTGTTCCTGGCCCTTCTTATTTCTCTTGGACTTCTTCTTCTTATTGGAGTTGAATCCAAGTCCACCTTTGTCATTGGGGGAATTTTGCACACTCAAGATATTATTGAGTGTGGACTTCCCTTCATGACACTTTTCCAAGTCTTTCTTCAAATAAGCGACTTGAGCCTTGAGCTCTTTAATTTCCTCTACATGGTTAGTATCGACACAAGTACTAGAGGAAGTATAAGCTTCATCGTTAGAGCAACAAGGCAAGGAAAGCAATTCATCACAAGAAGTAGAAACATTATGAGTGGATGAATTACGAGGACTAGCACATGGCACTATAGCATTTGGACTTGAAATAGTGCTAGTGTCCACATGAGGCTCACTAGATGTTACCTTAGTCATCATAGCCTCATGAGCTATCATTAGCACATTATGGGATACTAGAAGATCATCATGAGAGCTTGAGATCTTTTCATGACTTTCTTCCAATTTCCCATAGTTGCTAGATAGCAACGCAAGTTGAGCCCTTAGCTCAACATTTTCCTTCAACAAGCATGCTTCACAAGAAATAGAGTTAGTAGCACTAACATCATTATTAACAACAAGATGAGAAGGCAACTTTGCAAGCTATTTTGAATATGAAGCTTTAAGTTGAGAATGAGACTCAGTGAGTTTGATGAGCTCACTCTTAATGACCCTTGAGCCATTTTCGAGGTGCTCAAAATACTCAAGGGGTTTGGCATGCGCAAAATCAAGCTTATCATTTTTAGTTTTGAAAAACATTGGCCACCTCAAGGGCTCTATCAAGAGATTCCTTTATTCTAGATAATTCTAGGGCAAAGGTCTCCTCAAGAGATTCCTTGGTGGTTTGTGAAAGTGCGTTAAGTCGACTAGAGGGGGGGGGGTGAATAGGCGATTTTTATGAATTCTTCACTGAGGAATTTCGGCGTGAGGAAATTCCTAAGCGAAGAACTACTTGCAGCGGAATAAGTACTCAGATGCAGACATGACATAACATAAGCATGGACATCATGATGAAATGAAAACATACACAGAGTACAGAAAGCGTAAGCGCGGGATAAAACAGGATGAAGACAAACAGACTGAAGAAATTGAACTGAGGAAATTGAGAAAGTCTTCAGTCAAAGTCTTCAAATAGATATGAACAAGCACACAACACATTAATGGGGAAATGAAAGGGTTGAGGAAATAGAACCAGTAGGCTTCGTGAAGACAGTGATTTGGTAGACCAGTTCCAACTGCTGTGACAGTTGTATGTCTGGTTGGAGCGGCTAGGTATTTAAACCTGATGACACACAGTCCTCACCGTATTCTCCTTGAGCTAAGGTCACATAGACCTCACGCAATCACTCAGGGCAAGTCTTCAGGTGACTTCCAAACCTTCACAAACTCGGTCACTCGGCGATCCATAATTTCCTCCTGGATGCTCTAGACCATGACGCCTAACCGTCTAGAAGATGCACAGTCTTCAAAGGTAACAAGCGTCGGATCCACACATGATCAATTTCTTCAGTGATGCTCAATCGCTTTGGGTTCGTAGGTGTATGGGTTTGGGTTTTCCTCACTTGATGATTTTCACTCAAAGTCCTCGGAGGATGGGATGCTCTCAATGACAAGTGTCAATTTCTCTCGGAGCAGCCAACCAGCTACTGGTTGTAGGGGCGGCTATTTATAGCCTAGGGAGCAGCCCAACATGATAAGACATAAATGCCCTTCAATGATATGACCGTTAGATATTTTGGGACAGCTGGCGCGTAGCACAACAACGGTCAGAAATTTGAGGTTCAAATTTCTCAGGGCTATCATGTTCCTCACTTGTAGGCAATCCGCACTGGCGATTTCCTAACTCCTTGGTCAGAACAAATTCCTCAGAGACCAGAAGAACTTTGTCTCTATCACTGAAGAAATTGACTGAACGGTATGAGATTTCCAATGGCTTCACTTGAAGGGATTGGTAGGTGTAGGTTTTTGAGTTGAGCATCACATGGAAATTTTTCCTTAGTTTTTTCTCGACCCCGTTTAACAGTACGGTGTTTCCTATGACTCAAGAAAGAAAAATGAAACTATGAAAACAAAAGTCTTCATGCTTCATGTTCCTCGCATGAATACCAAGTCTTCAGGGTCACACTAATTTCTTCACTTTCAAAGTCTTCAGAAATCCAAAGTCTTCAGTTGAAGACATTCATTTTTAGGGGTCAACTTTCTATGTAAATATCTAACTCCTCATAGACTTATAGACCTGTGTACACTCACAAACGCATTAGTCCCTTAACCTATAAGTCTTCAATACACCAAAATCACTAAGGGGCACTAGATGCACTTACAATCTCCCCCTTTTTGGTGATTGATGACAATATAGGTTAAGTTTTCAACGGGGATACACATATGAAGTGTAAATACTGATATTGAGGAATTTGATTGCAAGATATAGAAGAACTCCCCCTGATGCATGATGAAATATGGTGACTGATGTAATTCAGCATGCGTGCATTAACATATATGAGGAAATAACATGCAGAAGAACACAGCGAAAGTATCAGACCACCATCGGGTTTAAGTTGACAACTCGATCCAACAAAGTCTTCAAAAGAACGAGAGTTGTAACTTAGCAAAAAAACGCCCATAGATAGAGACCCGCTTGAAGACTAACTCAAACTTCTCCCCCTTTGTCATCAAATGTCCAAAAGGGACAAAAAATGAGGACTAACGCCCCTGAAGAATATCACGAAGTCAATGGAGGAGCGCCAGCGTTGTTGGGGTCGGTTGTTGAAGTAGGGTCTGCCGCAGTGTCGTCCAAATCTTCATGCTCATCAGTCTCGCGTGATGAAGAATATGAGCTGGCCACCAAGTGAGGAACTTTGACTTTCTTGAATTTCTTCGACGGTGACTGAGACCAGTCAAAGTCCTGCTTGAAGCCCATCTGTTTCAGATCTTCTTCACCATAGAGATGAGATAGAGCAGCCCAGGTGCGATCAAATACTTCATGGAGATAGTAATGGTTCTTCTTCACTAAATTCTAAGTGATGGTCATGTTCTGAAGAATTGAACCAAACTGTCTTTTTACCCACTTATGGTTGCGATCGACCTTTTGGTGAAGACTGAGGAGTAGCTCACGATTAGTCATCACCCTTGGAGCTGTGCCTTGAGGATTTTGCTTTGAGGCATTGGCGGCAGAGTCATGAGTGGCAGAGTCATCATTGGTGGAGTAAGATGCAGCTTTGCGGAACTGACCATCCAATGGACGAACGCCTTCATCAATAACAGCAGGTGCCTTGCCCTTCTCATCAGCTGAGGAAAATGTCTGCTTGAGGACTTAGATAGGGGGCAAGTTGCTGAGATGGTTTTGAAAGTAAGCCTTGTAATCGATCGAAGACCTTGATCTGAGGAATCTCATAATCCAAGGAGCGTAAGGCTTCAATTCAAAAGGCGATAATGCAACATTTGCCAGAGTCCTCATGAAGAAATAATGGTAGTTGATTGGAACTCCATGGATGATGTTGAATAGCAAATTCTTCATGATGCCAACGACCTCTTCTTCATTCGAGTCGTGGCCTTTGATGGGACTCAATGTCTTGGTTAGAATGCGATAGACAGTTTGTGGCACATACAACAATTCCTTCACGAGGAATTTGGTCCTTGGGGCTTGACCAGGCTTTAGAGGTTTCATCAAAACTTGCATGTAATGGTCAGATAGCTCAGGTTCATGATATATACAACATGCACCTTCAAGGGGAGGACTGACAGGCAGGGCATGAAGCAATTCAGAGGCCGGTGCTTTGTAGTGAGTGTTTTGTATCGTCCAGTCTAACACCCAAGAATTCACATCTTCAGCATTTCCTGTGATGTGCAGCGTTGTGTAGAACTGAAGAATTAACTCTTCAGTATACGATGTCGATGCAGAAGTTTAGCAGTCCAGCTTCATGAAGCACATTGAGGGCGTGTGTGAAGCAAGGCAGTGATTCCATGTCCACATGAGGAATATGCTCATGATCAAATACTTTGTCCTTATCGAAAAGCAATGAAGAATAGAAGTTAGCTTGGCTTGCGGTCCAGAAACGCTTCCTTCGCAGACGAGCAGAGTCATAAGGATTGTAATCTGTGAACAATACATGCTCATGGAAGAAATCATCTGCCTTGAAGTTCTGCTTCTTGGAGAAGGGATTCTTCGGCTTGGGCAGAGGAGTGTCAGTCAAAGTCATCACAACCTCAGGAATCACATTCTCAGGAACCACAGGCGGAGGAATTTTAGTTTCTGCTTCAAGTAGCAGCCTGGGTCTTCAATTCTTCATCAATATTGACATCCGCACTAGTGGCTGGAACTTCTTCAGGAATGGAAGGAGTGGAGTGAGGTTCTTCAAAACCCATTTGAAATTCAGTGTGCACTGGGGACTGAGGAATTTTTTGCAGTGGCGTGAACATGGGAGAGTTGGGGTGTTGACTTCCCCAAAAGTCATCATTCACCACTGGAGTGGTGCTCCCAATGTCCACATCTTCATCTTCTTCATTCAATTCTTCAACGCCTACCTCTTCAGCTATGAACTGAGGCATAGGCGATGAGATGACTGGGATTGAAGGGATATTATCCACTTCAATTTCTTCGTTCAACTGCTCTGAATAAGTAGCAGAAGGAACATCTTCATCATATCCGCTTGGGATCTCATAATCTTCACCAAAGGGAACGCGTTCCTTTGATGGCATACCGGAGACAGGAACATCATCAATAGGATTCTCAAAAGAGCTGGTTAATGTCTTCATCTTCTTCGGGGCTGAAGAATCTGATGAAGCAGATGCTTTCCTTTTCTTCACTGCTGCTCGCTCTGCAGCTTTGGTTTTCTTTGCTTCTGATGTAGAAGGAAGAATTGGACTTGGTGTTGGTGCAGGAGGATCAGAGGAAATTGGTTCATTTACCTCAGGCACAATTGATGCAGTTGGCCTGGTTGGTTCAGTTTCTTCAGGCTCAGCGGTTGATGTCTTAGCTGGCCTGGATTTTTCCTCAGGCACAACACTAGTGGTTGCCCTGGCAGTTTCATCAGCGGCTGGAACAGCTTCATCAACCCTGGTACTAGCAGTTTTATCAGCAGCCTGATTTTCATGAGCGGTGCTGGCATGTTCTTCAGT
Organism: Triticum urartu; assembly: GCF_056163025.1. Classification (NCBI taxonomy): domain Eukaryota; kingdom Viridiplantae; phylum Streptophyta; class Magnoliopsida; order Poales; family Poaceae; genus Triticum; species Triticum urartu. Next base: position 193,506,396 of record NC_141874.1, on the reverse strand, counting down.
GGGCTGAGCAGATGCTTCACCCCGAAGAGATTCATCATTTGAAGTGAATTTTTTAGTAAACTTCACAAATATGACTTTAGCTCCAAGTCAGTCAGCATAGTAGCGATCAAATTCATCACTGAGATTCTTGATCTCTGATTGCAGAGCTATAAGTTGATTAGGTGAAAGCTTCAACACATTTTGCTTTAGAAAGCGTTCTTTCTTGTACTGTGTCGGTGTACTAGAATAGGGGTACCCTAGTATCCCGAACTTGTGCACGGGCAGTCGCAGCATCCCGTGGCAAGGCTTGCCGGGTGACCGCCAAGGTCCTCCGTGGTTCCTTTGGAGCCATTCAAGGACAAAGTATCCAAGCCAAGGAGACAAGACCCCGGCAAGAGGAGCTTGCCGGGAAGGCCGACCAAGGCATATCCAAGCCAAGGAGACAAGACCCTGGCAAGAGGAGCTTGCCGGGAAGGCCAACCAAGGCATCTCAAGGAACTTGCCGCGATGCGCCACGCGTCCCGGCAAGGCCCGGTGAGCGACAAGCTCCCGGACGCGACAAGACAACGACCGCGGCAAGGCACTTGCCGCGGCGAGCCACCACTCTGTGTCCGCGCTCCAGCACATCCACCAACGTGTCGCTCTGGGACCCTTCCAAGCGTACGTGGCGGGAGGCTGTGCAGCCAGCGGTGCGCGGTGGCAAGCGGCGCTGACAAGATTGCCATCGTGGCGGGCGGTGGCGTCCCTGACGGTCCCTTTTGCACTATTTAGGCGACGCAGACGGGCATTTAATGCCCTTGTCCCCTGCCGTCAGGGTTAGGTATGATACACTGTAGCAGGTAGTTGTACCAATCGCAGCACCTTTCCATTTTTACCCTTGTCTACGTTGCCACCTGTCGGTGACCCCTTGAGCATATAAAAGGAGGCCCATGCGCAACGTAGAGGGGGGTTGGGAGGAAAGAGAACACTCACGCTCGGTCTCGTTAGCTGCTGGGGTGTACTGTAGCACTCCGCGCTCCCGAGCAAGAACTCAATACAAACCATAAAGCAGGAGTAGGGTTTTACGCATCCGTGCGGCCCGAACCTGGGTAAACCGCTCTTGTGCTTCGCCTCGATCCGCTCTTCGTGCGACCCTCGCCCCCGCCGAACCGAAAGGGACTCGGTCCGCCGGTCCCATAGGTGCTCGTGGGTCAGCCCCCCGGCATACTATGCTTTCTTCACCTTCCTCCCCTATTCATATTTTCATTTCTCCTCACCAATGAAGGCAGTCAACATATGACTTTGACCATGAGTGAGGTCCATCTCAAGCAAAGGTGTGTTGGGGTCCTTATGACATATGTCGATGAAGTCTAGGATCAACTTTGGATCCGGCATCAATGGCGCATTACTGCCTTTGGCTCTAGCGGCCCTTTGCTGTCTGTCTCTGATGATTTTCGGTGAGTTCCTCCTCATCATCTTCGTCATCACTGGACGGTACTTTGAAGGCGACCTTCTTCTTTTGAGGACTTGGTCTAGTGCCTCGTCCAGCAGTGGCCTTGGTCTTCAGCAAGGTGGGGCCTGTTGAGGAATGTGGAGGGGCTAAAGAACTTGCTGAGGCTCCTGAGGAAATTGATTTTCCTGTGGTCCTTTGACACAAGGCAAGATGCACAGGTGCTGAGGACTTTGCTGGAGGAGCTGAGGGCTTTGGAGGAGCAGGAGCAGCATGAGGAATCTATTGTGAAGCTTTGCAGAACTGGGCCGTGAGGGCATTGAAGCAGAAGCACCGGGCTTGTGTGCGGGCTTCTTGGGCATAGCCTTCTTAGGCTTGCTAGCAGAGGCCTCAGTAGTGGCAGCAGCAGAATCTTCATTGAATTTCTTCACTGCCTCTTTTGCCATTTTTGCCAGTTTATCTTGACGCTTGGCCCATTCAGAGGGAAATTCCTCACCATGTCTGATGCTTGAGAGATTAGCTTCTTGGCCAAGTGCCAGTGGAGGTCTTGGGCATGGAGGGTGTACAGCGAATTTCTTCATGTACTTTGGAGTGACATAGTGATATTCCCTCCATTCTCTGGCCCATCTCCTCTCTATCTTCTGAATGCGCATTTTGCGCTCATTCTTTGTTTCATGAGGAAGAGTGCAGTACCCTACATATATGTCATCAGAAATCTCAAACACAGTGTTGAATTCAGGTTTCTTCCCTCCCTTCTGAGGTTTCTTGCCGCCAGCCATTTTCTTCAGCTGAGGAATCTGAACAACAGAATTCTCTGAAGAGGTATGCAACTTTTCTTCGAGGAACACTGCAAATGAGTTAAGTTGATGAGAACCTAGTGATTCAGCAGCGGACATGTGTACCTGTGAACAGAATATAGGTGCGAATAATTTGGAGAGGTCATATGCATTCTCAGAAGTTTTTGCAAAAAGAACAAGTTTGAGGAATTTAACCAGATTGTCTTGAGGAATTTCACTAAGCGTTCTTTGTCTTAGGTTCCAGAGTTGTATAGATTGAAAATCCACACAATTGAGGAATCTTGAATAAAAACGTTGCTTAGGGAAACAGATCAAGAACAGATGTGTGTGTGTGAGGTGTTTAGAGTGTGAAAATTGAAGAATAAACACCTTTTGAAGATTTTGTAGAGATCATAAGAATCAACAAGGGCAATAAAAATGACTTTTAATTACCCTTGACAAAGAACACGATAAACTGAGAATAATATATTTGAAGCTCGTCGGTTCAGATCTTCCACACCCTAACTTGGCAGAGGAAGACAGCTACGGCAGCGGCGGAGTAAAGAATTCTGTGGTCGGCGCGAGTATGACGGTGACGAGGTTGAGGCAGCGAAGCTCTTCCTCACCGGCGACGATGGAAGTAGCGGCGGCGCTAGGTTTTGAGAGCTTGAGCGGAGTAAAATCAGTCTGATGAGGGTGAGGGGTATTTATAGCCGAGGTGAAAAACCGCTCGCCCGAGGAAAATGGACGAACGTGCCCCTGACCCTTCTCATTCGTGTGACATGTGTCACCCACGTACTGTGAGGTGGAGATTGTGTGAGATCGTGGGTGAATAGATAATCATATCGTGGAATGTGGAAAGGTTTGAGCGGCAACAACCAAAAGTTCGGATATGAAAATTTTAGCATTTTGTTCGCAAATTCTTCAGCTGACAAGGACACAATGAATATTTTGAACGGGTTTCAAATAGAACGCACATGAAGAATTTGTGAACAGACTAAGTTGAGTTTAGCATAGAGGGGAAAGGGTCCGATCACATTCACTTAGCAGAAAAAGCAACTTGAAGAAATAGCAATAAGTGAATGCTGTAGAGGACATAAACTCATATATATATATAGACAATGAAGAAAAACAATGGAAGCAGTGAAGATAATGCAAAGTTGAAGAAATTGAACAACTGATGAATTTCAACTGAAGAAAAACTCAAATTGAAGATTTTCAACTTTTGTTGGTGGCGTAACCCACCGTATAAGAATGCTGATTTCAGACACCACGTAATATTGTCGTAGGGCTATGAGAATCAAATTCTTTGTTAATTTATTCACACTTAGAGTGTTAGTCTTCATGGATTGAAGAAAAACGTTACTTCGTGTGTTGCACATCTAAGTCATTAATTTTGCATAAGTGTTAGGATGTGTGTCCTTTTCAAAGGACATTCGAAGATTCTAAGATATTTAGCTCACACCGCAACTTGCTAAATCTCTTCTCATCCAAGGGCTTTGTGAAGATATCAGCTAGCTGTTCTTCAGTCTTCACGTGCTCGTTGGAGATGTCGCCCTTCAACACATGATCACGAAGAAAATGATGACGAATCTGAATGTGCTTTGTCTTCGAGTGTTGAACTGGGTTATGAGGAATCTTGAGGGCACTCTCATTGTCACAGTAGAGAGGCACATTCTTCATGTTGATGCCGTAGTCCTTGAGGGTTTGCTTCATCCATAGCAATTGAGCACAGCACGAACCAGCAGCAATGTACTCAGCTTCAGCAGTAGAAAGTGATACGCAATTCTGTTTCTTCAAGGACCAACAGACCAAGGATCGTCCGAGGAAATGGCATGTGCCTGATGTTGACTTGCGGTCCACACGATCACCAGCATAGTCAGAGTCTGAATATCCAATGAGATCAAAAGCCGAGCCCTTGGGATACCATAATCCAAGTGTTGGAGTGTGAGCTATATATCGAAGAATATGCTTCACAACCTTATGGTGTGATTCCTTCGGTGTTGCTTGAAAGCGGGCACACATGCAAACACTAAGCATAATATCTGGCCTAGATGCACATAAATACAATAAAGAGCCATTCATGGAGCGGTATACCTTATGATCAAAGTCAATACCATTTTCATCAGTGCATAGATGGCTATTTGTGGGCATAGGGATTTTGACGCCTTTGCAATCTTGCATGCCGAATTTCCTCAATACATCCTTGAGGTATTTCTCCTGAGATATGAACATGCCATTGCGCTGTCGACGAATCTGAAGACCTAAGAAGAATTTCAATTCTCCCATCATAGACATTTGATATTCTTCACTCATCATATAGGCAAATTCATCACTGTAACGTTGGTCGGTACAGCCAAAGATGATATCATCAACATATATTTGACACACGAATAGTTCATCATCATAAGTTTTGGTGAAAAGAGTTGGGTCAAGTGAACCGGGTTTGAAGCCTTTCTTCATGAGGAATTCCTTCAAAGTATCATACCACGCACGAGGGGCCTGCTTGAGTCCATAGAGGGCCTTATTGAGTCTGAAGACTTTGTCAGGATGCTTTGGATCTTCAAAACCCGGGGGTTGAGCCACATATACTTCTTCCTCAAGCTTACCATTGAGGAATGCACTTTTCACATCCATTTGATATAAGATGATGTCATGATGGTTAGCATAAGCAAGTAATATGCGAATAGCCTCAAGTCTAGCAACAGGTGCAAAAGTTTCATTAAAATCAATTTGTTCAACCTATGTGTAGCCTTGAGCTACAAGTCGTGCCTTATTCCTCACCACAATGCCATTTTCATCTTGCTTGTTGCGGTAGATCCACTTTGTGCCGATGATATTGTGCTTGCGAGGATCTGCTCGCTTGACAAGCTCCCACACATTGTTGAGCTCGAACTGATGTAATTCTTCTTGCATAGCTTGAGTCCACTCAGGCTCGAGAAATGCTTCATCTACCTTAGTGGGATCTGTGATAGAGACGAAAGCAAGGTGCCCACAAAAGTTAGACAAATGTGAAGCTCTTGAGCGTGTGAGAGGACCTGGTGCGTTGATGTCGCTGATGATTTTCTCAATCTGCACTTCATTTGCAACGTGAGGGTGAGCGGGTTGGCGACGAGGAATTGGATCAGCATTTTCTTCAGAGCCATTTTCCTCAGGTGCACCAGCATGTTCGTCTTCATGGTCTGGAATGACTTCTTCAGCAGATTCTTCGGTAGAAATGACATCCTCAGTAGCCTTGAACTTAATGGTTTCACCAGGTGACTGTTCATCTAGCACAGGAGGTAGGTGCTCTCTTTGCGAGCCATTAGTTTCATCGAACCGCACATCTACAGTTTCAACAACCTTGTGGTGAACATTGTTGAAGACTCTGTAGGTGTGCGAGTCCTTTCTGTAACCAAGCATAAAACCTTCATGTGCTTTCGGTGCAAATTTAGAATTGTGATGAGGATCTCTAATCCAACATGTAGCACCGAAGACTTTGAAATAACTCACATTGGGTTTCTTGTCAGTGAGGAGTTCATAGGCAGTCTTCTTGAAGAATTTGTGAAGATATACCCTGTTGATGATGTGGCACGCAGTATCAATTGCCTCAATCCAGAAATGACGAGGCGTCTTGTATTCATCAAGCATAGTACGAGCCATCTCAACAAGAGTCCTATTCTTGTGCTCCACGATGCCATTTTGTCGATGAGTATAAGGAGCAGATAACTCGTGATTAATACCAAGTTCATCAAGATAATCATCAAGACCAGTATTCTTGAACTCAGTTCCATTGTCACTTCTGATGTGCTTGATCTTCACACCAAAGTTGGTTGAAGCCCTCGAGGAAAATCGTTTGAAGACTTCCTGCACTTCACGGTTGTAAGTGACAATATGCACCCATGTGTAACGAGAGTAATCATTGACAATAACAAAGCCATATAGATATGCTTCATTGGTGAATGCAGAATAATGGTTAGGACCAAAGAGATCCATGTGAAGCAATTCAAATGGATGAGTGGTACTCATGATAGTCTTTGCGGGATGCTTGGCCTTGGTCATCTTCCCAACTTCACAAGCACCGCATAAGTGATCCTTAAGGAATTTGACATTCTCAATGCCAATGACATGCTTCTTCTTCACGAGCGTGTGCAAGTTCCTCATGCCAACATGACCAAGTCATCGATGCCATAGCCAGCCTTCTGAAGCTTTTGCAAGTAGGCATATAGCAGGCTGTGGTCCTGTCGTGAAATCAACAATATACAGATCTCCTCTCCTAAAGCCTTAGAAGACTTTGGAATGGTCAGCTTCCATGATCACAACACAACGGTACTTGCCAAAGATAACAACCATATCAAGATCACAAAGCATTGAGACTGACATGAGGTTGAATCCTAAGGACTCGACAAGCATGACTTTGTCCATGTGTCGATCCTTTGAGATCGCAACCTTACCTAGACCCAATACCTTGCTTTTGCCTTTGTCAGTGTAGGTGATATGCTTCATATGTTATGGAGATAAGGGAGCGTCCATCAATAGATTCTTGTCACCAGTCATGTGATTTGTACATCCACTATCAAGGACCCACTTAGTGGCTTTGGGTTGATTATCTTGCAGATGAATTAGTGCAGCTTATGAACTCATATACTTCATCAGTGAAGAATATGATATCAAATTCATCAGATCAATTTCATCAAGCAAGAGAACAAATAAAGCAGTATGAGGACGTGAGAAATGAGAATTCATTTCTTCATGATTAGCTTGCGTCCTTTCAAGCATATTCAGGTCTCCAGCAAATTCTTCAGACGCTTAAGTACGTCTGGAGACCTAACCCTGCATAAGAGATTAGTTCTTTTTCTTCACCACCCACATCTGGAAGGGTGGCAAAGAGTTCATCATTCTGCGAGCTCCGTAAGAGAAAGGTTGCATAGAAGCCAATCCACTTCGTTTCACATAAGAGAAGTTAGGGTAAGCATATGAATAAGCAGATAAATTCTTTGAGGACTTATGAACATAATGGTTTAAAGAATAATGCACATATTCATAGCCCTTGGTTCCTCCCTGCGAAACAGAAGTGTTAGCACGATGATGTTCATATGAGGACTTTGATCCTTTTGAGGAATTTGATCCACGAGAGGAATTTGGTCCTTATGAGGACTTGGATCCATATGAAGAATTGGATCTGGGGTTCCTGTTCTTCACAGGTGGTGTCATGATGACATTCACCTGAAGACTTTCAAGGCACCTTTTGGGAACCCAGATTTTCTTCATAGGGGAACCATTCCTGCAATTAGTGCCAACATATATAGCAAATACTTCACCATTCTAATTTTTGAACAGCTTATAGTTGGAGTCAAATGACTCATCAGAAGAATGAGGAGATTCACATGTAAATCCAGATAGAGTAGATGGATCTACTGGAGGTCCCTTTGCAGCAACCCATGAGGTTTTGCGGTACTGCTCAGGCTTCCAGTATGTTCCATCAGCATTGAGTTTCCTCTCAAAGGCAATACCCTCTTTCCTAGGGTTCCTGTTAAGGATCTGCATTTTAAGCACATCACAAAGAGCCCGATGCCCTTTGATGCTTTTGTACATGCCTGTCATATACAATTCCTTCAGCCATGCATTGTCTATCCTCAGATGAGGAATTAGTGATAGCAGAGACAGGTGAAGAATTTGTAGCAATAGAAGCATTTGAACTTTCAAGTGAAGAATTAGCAGATTCACATTCAATGCACTTCAAACATGGAGGAATAAATTCTTCCTGAGCAGCGCTGATTTGTTGAGCAAGTAATGAATCACGCTCCTTCTGAAGATCTTCATAACTCACCCTTAGCTTCTCAAGATCTTGCTTTCTTTGAAGAAATTCATAAGAAAGCTTCTCATGATCAGATAAGAGAGTGTTATGATGACTCTGAAGATTGTCAAACTTGGACTGAAGTCTCTGAAGATTTTCATTCAAAATTTTGGTGCGATCCATCTCTTCACCCAACATATCATCGCTCTTGTCTAGCATGTTTTGAACCTTTTCAAAAGCCTTTTGTTGTTTAACAACAATCTTAGCAAGTTTAGAGCAACTAGGCTTGAGGTTTTCATCAGATTCATCCTCACTTGATTCGGAGGAGGGATATTTGAGTACCTTGGCACCCTTTTCCATGAAGCAATAGGTGGGAGCGTAGTCATCATCATCGTCATCATCCTTGTTGTGGATGCCATTTTCTTCAGTGTTGAAGATGGACTTGCTGACGAACGCAGTAGCAAGGGCTAGGCTCGCCACACCAGATTCTGACTCCTCAGATGCCTCCTCTTCCTCATGTTCCTCAGACTCAGCCTCAGAGTCCATTTCCTTGCCAATGAATGCCCGGGCCATCTTGGAGCTGCTCTTCTTGTGAGATGAAGACTTTGAGGATTTTGATGATGAGGACTTTGAAGATTTCTTATTCTTCTTTGAGTCATCAGAACTGTAATCCTTGTATTTCTTCTTCTTTGATTCATTTTCCCACTGAGGACAGTCTTGAATGTAGTGACTAGGTTTCTTGCATTTGTGGCACATTCTCTTCTTGTAGTCACGGGATGAGAAATCATCACTTCTTAAGGATTTTCCAAAGCGACCACATCTTGAGAACTTTTGGAATTTATTCACGAGCATTGTTAGCTCCTGGCTCAGTTCTTCAGGATCACCAAGGCTGCTACTAGAATCTTCACCTTCAGATTCAGACACCGCCTTGGCCTTCAGAGCACGTGATCTGCCATAGCTTGGTCCATAGAGATCTCTCTTCTCAGCAAGCTGGAACTCATGAGTGTTTAGCCTCTCGAGGATATCAACGGGATCAAGTGACTTATAGTCTCCACGTTCTTGTATCACCAATGTCATAGTATCAAATGAGGAATCAAGCAATCTCAGCAATTTCTTCACCACCTCATGGTCGGTGATGTCAGTGGCACCAAGTGCTTGAAGCTCATTTGAGATGTCAGTGAGGCGATCAAAGGTTTGCTGAACATTTTCATTGTCGAGTCTTTTGAAGCGGTTGAAGAGATTGCGAAGAACGTCAACTCGAGAGTCACGCTGTGTTGAGACTCCTTCATTGACTTTGGACAGCATATCCCAGATAAGCTTTGCTGTCTCCAAAGCACTCACTCTACCATACTGCCCTTTGCTTAGATGGCCACATATGATGTTCTTCGCTTGAGAGTCGAGTTGCTTGAATCTCTTCACGTCAGCAGCGTTGATGGTAGGAGTGACAGAGGGGGCACCATTTTCCATAACATACCAGAGATCGTTATCAATTGCTTCAAGATGCATGCACATCTTATTATTCCAGTAGGGGTAGTCCATCCCATCGAAGGTAGGACACCCAGCACAGACCTTGATCATACCTGCGGTCGACATAACAAAAACTCCAGGCGGTTAAACCAAAATCACACAGAACAAGGGAGTACCTTGCTCTGATACCAATTGAAAGTGCGTTAAGTCGACTAGAGGGGGTGAATAGGCGATTTTATGAATTCTTCACTGAGGAATTTCGGGGTGAGAAAATTCCTAAGCGAAGAACTACTTGCAGCAGAATAAATACTCAGATGCAGACATGACATAACATAAGCATGGACATCATGACGAAATGAAAACATACACAGAGTACAGAAAGCGTAAGCGCAGGATAAAACAGGATGAAGACAAACAGACTGAAGAAATTGAACCGAGGAAATTGAGAAAGTCTTCAGTCAAAGTCTTCAAATAGGTATGAACAAGCACACAACACAGTAATGGGGAAATGAAAGGGTTGAGGAAATAGAACCAATAGGCTTGGTGAAGACAGTGATTTGGTAGACCAGTTCCAACTGCTGTGACAGTTGTATGTCTGGTTGGAGCGGCTAGGTATTTAAACCCGAGGACACACAGTCCTCACCGTATTCTCCTTGAGCTAAGGTCACACAGACCTCACCCAATCACTCATGGCAAGTCTTCAGGTGACTTCCAAACCTTCACAAACTCGGTCACTCGGCGATCCACAATTTCCTCTTGGATGCTCTAGACCATGACGCCTAACCGTCTAGAAGATGCACAGTCTTCAAAGGTAACAAGCGTCGGATCCACACAGGATCAATTTCTTCAGTGATGCTCAATCGCTTTGGGTTTGTAGGTGTATGGGTTTGGGTTTTCCTCACTTGATGATTTTCACTCAAAGTCCTCGGAGGATGGGATGCTCTCAATGACAAGTGTCAGTTTCTCTCGGAGCAGCCAACCAGCTAGTGGTTGTAGGGGCGGATATTTATAGCCTAGGGAGCAGCCCAACATGATAAGACATAAATGCCCTTCAATGATATGACCGTTAGGTGGGTAGATATTTTGGGACAGCTGGCGCGTAGCACAGCAACGGTCGGAAATTTGAGGTTCAAATTCCTCAGGGCTATCATGTTCCTCACTTGTAGGCAATCCACACTAGCGAATTCCTAACTCCTCAGTCAGAACAAATTCCTCAAAGACTAGAAGAATTTCGTCTCTGTCACTGAAGAAATTGACTGAACTGTATGAGATTTTCAATGGCTTCACTCAAAGGGATTGGTAGGTGTAGGATTTTGAGTTGAGCATCACATGGAAATTTTTCCTTAGTTTTTCCTCGACCCCCTTTAACAGTACGATGTTTCCTATGACTCAAGAAAGAGAAAATGAAACTACGAAAACAAAAGTCTTCACACTTCATGTTCCTCGCATGAATACCAAGTCTTCAGGGTCACATCAATTTCTTCACATTCAAAGTCTTCAGAAAGTCTTCACTCGAAGACATTCATTTTTAGGGGTCGACTTTCTTTGTAAATATCAAACTCCTCATAGACTTATAGACCTGTGTACACTCACAAACGCATTAGTCCATTAAGCTATAAGTCTTCAATACACCAAAATCACTAAGGGGCACTAGATGCACTTACAGAGGTAAATCACCTGTATAAAGTAACATAAATACTATTACCTCAATCCAAATAGCGGAAGTAACAACAAAGCTATGGAGTCCCAACAACACCAACGGCAAAGTTGAGTGTAGACATCATAACCCTAACGTATCACTTAGTCGTCATAAGATTCCTGCAACATGAGGCGTTGCCTCCATATAGGTCAGTACATTGAATGTACTGGCAATTTCACACCATGGAGTAATAATGAGAATGTCTATCTCTATATGCATATTTGGCTGGTGGAGGCTCTAAGTTTAATTTTTGCATAAAGCTAATTTTTTCCTACAACAAAGGAATACATTTTTATTTTACTACCAAGTTTATGCCATTATTGAGAAGGTTCCTCCAACTCAATCCCAACATTCCCAAATTATTAACAACCTAATACATTAATTAAGTGGGGTGATGAGATCAACCAATAATTCAAATACCGGATACTCAAGATGTCCATAACCGGGGACACGGCTAATCATGGTTAGTTTGTACACTCTGCAGAGGTTTACGCACTTTTCCCCACAAGACTCGATCTCCTCCGTTGAATTTCTCTCACTACATGGTGTTTGAGAAACAGATGATCGAGACACAGCCTTTCTGAAGTATTAACTCTTTACTCTGGATAGACAGTACCACCTACTTTCCCCTACATCTGCTAGCCTACCACTAAAAGAGGTCACACAGCTTACTCTACTATGTCAGAGCCCATATTGGCTTGTGGCTGCACACGGAAGTTTCTAGCATGAATAATCTTATGATCCCTTTAAGCATTGGTGGCATTCCATAGGGTAATCACACGGGTACTCCGGGATCCCCTTGGACAAGCACTGGCTTCTCCAGGTGCCTGGGCAAACCACTAGGTGCTCCAGGATGCCCCAACCATTCCACCCAGATGTGTATTAACGTAGCCACCTCAAGTTTCCCTTAGTTAATATTACTCTCGCAACTTTCATGAATCTCACATACCAATCCACGTCTACGAGCATGGCTAAGCAATATGAGCATAACGTATATTCCCGGGGTGATCAAAGGTAATAGGTTCCTACTTCGTGAACTACATAGCAATAACCACATGTTCCCAATCCTACTCATGCAATCTTTGAGGGTTGAAACTAATGCATAAAACTGGGTATAGGAAGAGTATGATCAATGTGTGAACTTGACTTGGACTGTTGATGAAGATTTTTCGCACTCATAATCCCTGATAGTTCTACTCGTCACACTCCATTCAATCTATCGCGAGCAAGCAATTATAACCACACATAAGCAATCACCCAAAGATCCAAAAGAACGCAGAAAACACTTCAGAAAACTACAAAAAACATCAAATAAAGCTTCTAGACATAAACATATTTTTAGCAATATTAAAATTATGAGGATTAGTTCTTAACAGAAAGTTTAGATCAAGAGCTTCAATTGACAAAAAGAATCAATTAAATCAGAATTATAAAACTCAAGCTATGAACAAAAGAAGTTCAAATTCAAATCTGTTTGAAACCAAATTTTAAACTTTCAAAAATATGTTTAAGTTGGTTATCTGGATAGAGGGGGTCATAACGAAGAACTGGGCGTTGGTTTCGTTGGATTTGGACAAGCGATCAAAAAGTTGTGAGGGTTTGAAGATCAGGGACTAATTTGTAAGAAAAGTAATAATGGATAGGTCCCTGGCAAAAAATAAAACCGAAAAAAAATCTATCGGACGAACATCCGCTACGAAAACCTAACGAACGAAAGCGTTCGCTAAAACTATCTAAACAAAAAATGTTCGCTACTTAACTAAACTAAATAAGAAAACCCAGGTTTTAAAGAAAAAACCGAGAAAAACCGAAAATAAACCGGCGGTTCGACGATGGTTACCGGTGACGGCGACGAAACAAACGGCGAACGGTGTCGGCTTCGGCCTCGGGCGTCGGGGTTCGGCGCGGCGGCTCCACGCGGCGGCGGGGTAAGGCGCGGGCGGCGGCGGTGTGCAGCGCGGGGCGGCGAGAAGCAAGCGGCGGCGGCGGGCGGCGAGATGCGGTAGCGGCTGTGGCGGCGGTGATGTGAGGAGGAGGAAGACGGCCGGAGCCCTCGCTATTTAAAGAGGCCACGGGGGCGACGGCTTGGGGAAGGGTCCGCGGGAAGGCGTGCCCGGCCGGGACTCGAGCGGCGGCGGCGGTGTCGGCCATGCTCGGGACTCGTCCCGAGCTCGGAGACGGGGTACGCGACTTGGGCCGGCTGGGCTTCGGCCCAGTTTGGTCCGAAGAGATTTATAGAAAAAAAAACTTTTTTCAGAATAAATATATAAAAAATAACAGGAAAATTCACATAGGCATATTATATATCGAAATTTTCAGAATTTTTTTCTACAACATGAACTTTTTTTAGTGTTAAATAAATTCCACAAAAATTTAAATAAAGCAAAGAGTGCTACTGATTTATTTAAGAACCAAATAAAAATATTTAAAATGCCAAAATAATTTCAAATTTATTTCTCTCCATTTTTCTACTGTAGGGAATCATTTTACCCTATTTTCCACATATTTTATTTGTGGAGAAAAATAATTTGAATAAAAACCACATAACTCCAAATTGAAAATAATTTCAAAGGGACTTTAAATTTTATTCTTTGAAACTTCCAACTCTCTTTCTTAGCATTTGAAGAAGTCATTTTATCTTCTCTCATGAAACTCATTGAGCTGCATAAAGTTTCCGAATTTGGAATATTTCCAAATGGAATTCAAATCTTTTCAAAAACCCTTTTGAATTATTTAAATGGAAGAAGTCATATTATCTTCACTCTAGGGTTTTGTGATGAAAAGAATTTGAATTCATGGAGATCATAAATGAAGGTGAAAGTTTGGGAAAGTCCTTTTATTCCCTCTCATTTAACTTTTAAAAAGTTTCAAATTTCACTCAATTCCACACAAGCAACCATACCACAATCAAACAAACAATCAAAACTATTTATTTAATATAACATTCCAAAATTTAGAATTTTGGGATGTTACAAACCTACCACCCTTAAAATGAATCTCGCCCTCGAGATTCGGAGAGGCTAGCAAGAAATAGGTTAGGTTCGGGGGTCTCCTAAAAAATCCATCGATTCATCACAGGGGGTCTGGGGTGCTACCACCCTTAGACGCATGGTTACGGTTCCATCAAAACTCATATACTCCATCCTTTTTCTTGATAGGGCCAGTCTTCTAAGATCTCGGGAAAATTCCTATGCTGACTCTTCCGGCAGTGGCATAACCTTTTTCTCAATTCTTCTGTCTTTTCATCTTAGTAAGGTCCTCCAGAGACTGGGTATTCTTAGCTGACAGGTCTGGCGCCAATACTAAACAACTATCGATATCTCATGGTGGTCATCAAACAATTTGACTGGGTCCCTGCAGAAAACGGGTATGGGCTTCATTCTCAACGTATGACCTACGGTTGGCAAGACTGCCTTGTACAAGGGAAAATTGTCATACCGTTCTAAGGTTCAAACAAGGTTTAGATCGTCGTCGCTCTACTATGGGTAAGTCACTCAGATTTACCATCCCATATGGCAAGGTGAATAATAAGAGTAAGTTGGTATGGTGATCAATCCATCCCGCACCCAAATCATTACCTTGTGTATGGTTTAGCGAATCTCGCATTCTATCACTTGGTCATCCTCACAAGCATTGCAGAATTTCTCTTATCCATGAACTAAGTTCGAATAATCCATTGATTCTACAAGCGAAACAAACATCTATTGTTTCTTCACACTCTCAGGTTTTGCGTAACTCATATAAGATCGTCTATTGATAAAGGCATAACTTCTTCTAGGGTTTTTCCTTCAGCAAGAGTATGCTTGCTTCTTGGCAGGTCCTGGAGCCTATGGGTTATGGGCTCACCTCATCACATTTATAGCTTCAACTCATCCCGGGGTTACAATTTCTCCGTATTACCAACATTATGCCTCCTTTATATCCAATAGTACTTCATCCCTTCATATTCTTGGGGTATCCACATATCGTGATAAAACTCGTCCTTATTTTTTCTGAAGTCCACTTCATGGAATATCATTATCTTTTCCAGGGGTTAGATGTCCTCAAAAGGTACTACCACCCTTAAAATGCACAAATTTTTCCATAGACCATATTTCTCATATCCTCGAAAATGGTCAAAATCTTTCTTCATAGAGTAACAACTCATAAAATCCAAATCAGTACCAACGATGCTAACTTTATTGATTCTCAAATTATTACAATCTCCTGCATTTCCATTACAGGCCTCAACTCAACACCGTAATAAATAAGGAATGTTCCCACTACTACTACTATATTTCTCACAGACTCAACTATTTAACAAGAATATCCTCATTGGGATAATCTCTGGCAAAGTGCCCTGCTTCATTACAGCGGAAACATATTACTTCTGACAAGTCTCAAGGTTTTCTTGTGATTACATAGCCTCCTTGGGTCCTAGGCTCCCTTTTTGGGCAACCGCTGAAGTAGTGCCCTGAATCTCTACACCTGAAACATGTGATATGACTCAGGTCCTTCTTTGTAGAAATTGGGTTGTTCCTGGAATCCAATCTATTTCTCTTCCTGGACTTTTTCGTGCCAATCAGGGCTTCTATTTCCTGTGGGTCATACTCTACTTCCACCGTCGGGAATGCTACTAGATCCCCATTCAGAAAATTCTGGGAGATGTGTCCTTCTTCTCCACATGAATAACATGACTTGGTGCAGGGTTTAATTGGGTCTTCTTTGGGTGTGTCCTCCACCTCTTCCTTCATCACAGGTTCTTCTAAAATTCCCATGAGGGCTCCTTTCATTGCTACTTTCTTCTGCCGGACGGTTCTTTGAACCACGGGGTAAATGTGACACTGAGCATGGGTAGTGGGTAGTCCCTTCACACAGGAAACAAGTCACTTCCCTAGTGGGGCATTCTTCCTTTGGGTGATGTTCTTCACAATGAGAACATCCATCATTGTGTTCTTCATGGGTGTGTCCTATTTCTCCACAACTCTTGCATGCACAAGGTTTCTTCATATCATTTCCATAAGGCTTCAACTTCTGGGACACAAGCCGAGACTTTAGCAGAGTCAACTTAAATTCTTTCCAAGTGGTTACTCCTTGCCATCCATTGATGGTTTGGTACATCCTCCACCAGGTAGCAGCACCTTTTTCAAAGCACTGAAGAGCATGTTGGGGCATATCCTTTCCGGCTATAGTGTTATTCTTCATGTGATCTTCCATGTTCTGAATTCATCGGTCCATGTCCAATTGAGTCATTGGTCGAGAAAATACGAGTTCATCTCCATTCATCCTCTATTGGTTTCAAGGATTTTTGGGGTGAGATAAGAGAGATATAGAGGGACACACACAATGCAAACAATAGTTTTGAAGAGACAGATTTTATTTGTGCATGTCAGAAAAACATCAAACAAATGACAGCTCACAATCGTCGCATCTAACGTAAGTATATAATAGGGGTTTTGTCTTCTTCTGATCGTGCTTGCTGATCTTCTCAAGTTCTTTTGCCAGATCATCTCTGTTGACGCGAAGTCTCTCATGACGTCCTTTAATATTCTGGAGTTTCGTTCCAAACTTCTGGGTTTTGACATCCTTGGCATGAACCATGGCCCTACTGTCCTTCAGTTCCTGACGAATCTCCGGTATCTCGAGGTTTTGCTCCTCTAGCTTGGCTACTTTCAACTTCTGGGTCCTGAGTTCTTCACGAAATGCTTCCTTGTAAAATACGGCTTCCTGCAGGTCCATCTTAAAATTCTTTATGTAATACTCCAGATCCTAACAATACACCAGCTAAGGTTAAAATTTTATCTTTTGCCGATAGATGCTCCATTAGCCCTTTTGTCATCCAATCCTTCTGAAGAAATGCATGCTTAACTCAGCATGGTGACAATAGCATAGGCGGGCGATAGCATCATGGATAGCCGTGTTTATGCCCATGTCATTGCCATGAGCTATCATTCCATAATTGATATCTCCTGCCTTAGGGTTTTCTTGACAAAAACTTTGAGTTTTTAACTCTCCATGTTCCGGTCTTTCTCCGACACACCTTGATCTCGGGTATTGACAGCTTCAATAGTCTGACAAGTTTCATAAGGGTAGCCTTCCTATGTCATACCAATCTGGAAATTCTTCAGAGCCTTCAAATTCTCCTAGTCTTCGGTGTCTTCAACCGTTGTAGTTTCCATTATAATGCACGGTAAAATCCTCTTCATTCTGAAGTGGTCTTAGTTGTCCGATATCTTGTACTTCTTGGAGTGGTCTCATCAGCCAAATCTTCATGTGGTCAAAAGGGGAAAGGGAATAGTCTAACTAAAAGGGGATATTTGATAAAGCTCAGAAAAGAAGAGGGGTAAAAGATCTTTTTGAAAAATAAGGTTTTAGAGAGATCCTTTCCTAAGGGCTTCCAGTTTCTAGGGTCACGTCCTGCAGTCAACATGTGCTCTGATACCATCTTGTAGCGACCCGACCCGAATTGATCAAGTCTCTGTGCTTAAGTGTCATCCCTGGATTTGTATGCTGACACAAACAATACTCGAGGATTTATAACAGAGGTAAATCACATGTATAAAGTAACGTAAATACTATTACCTCAATCCAAATAGCGGAAGTAACAACAAAGCTGTGGAGTCCCAACAACACCAACGGCAAAGTTGAGTGTAGACATCATAACCCTAACGTATCACTTACTCGTCGTAAGATTCCTGCAACATGAGACGTTGTGGCCATATAGGTCAGTACATTGGATGTACGAGCTATTTCACACCATAAAGTAATAATGAGGATGTCTATATCTATATGCATATTTGGCTGGTGGAGGCTCTAAGTTTAATTTTTGCATAAAGCTAATTTTTTCCTACAACAAAGGAATACATTTTTATTTTACTACCAAGTTTATGCCATTATTGAGAAGGTTCCTCCAACTCAATTCCAACATTCCCAAATTATTAACAACCCAATACATTAATTAAGTGGAGTGATGAGATCAACTAATAATTCAAATACCAGATACTCAAGATGTCCATAATCGGGGACACGACTAATCATGATTAGTTTGTACACTCTGCAGAGGTTTGCGCACTTTTCCCCACAAGACTCGATCTCCTCCGTTGAATTTCTCGCACTACATGGTGTTTGAGAAACGGATGATCGAGACACAGTCTTTCCGAAGCATTAACTCTTTACTTTGGGTATATAGTACCACCTACTTTCCCCTACATCTGCTAGCCTACCACTGAAAGACGTCACACAACTTACTCAACTATGCTAGAGCCCATAATGGCTTGTGGCTGCACACGGAAGTTTCTAGCATGAATAATCTTATGATCCGTTTGAGCCTGGGTGGAATTCCATAGGGTAATCGCACGGGGTACTCCGGGATCCCCTTGGGCAAGCATTGGGTTCTCCAGGTGCCCGGGCAAACCACTGGGTGCTCCAGGGTGCCCCAACCATTCCACCCAGATGTGTATTAAAGTAGCCACCTTAAGTTTCCCTTAGTTAATATTAGTCTCGCAACTTTCATGAATCTCACATACCAATCCACGTCTACGAGCATGGCTAAGCAATAAGAGCATAACATATATTCCTGGGGTGATCAAAGGTAATAGATTCCTACCTCATGTACTACATAGCAATAACCACATGTTCCCAATCCTACCCATGCAATCTTTGAGGGTTGAAACTAATGCATAGAACTGGGTATAGGAAGAGTATGATCAAAGTGTGAACTTGCCTTGTACTGTTGATGAAGATTCTTTGCACTCATAATCCCTGATAGTCCTACTCGTCACACTCCGTTCAATCTATCGTGAGCAAGCAATTATAACCACACATAAGCAATCACTCAAAGATCCAAAAGAATGTAGAAAACACTTCGGGAAACTTCAAAAACCATCAAATAAAGCTTCTAGACAGAAACATATTTTTAACAATATTAAAATTATGTGGATTAGTTCTTAACAGAAAGTTTAGATCAAGAGCTTCAATTGACAAAAAGAATCAATTAAATCGGAGTTATAAAGCTCAAGTTATGAACAAAAAAAGTTCAAATTCAAATCTGTTTGAATCCAAATTTTAAACTTTCAAAAATATGTTTAAGTTGGTTATCTGGATAGAGGGGATTATAACGAAGAAGTGGGCGTTGGTTTCGTTGGATTTGGGCAAGCGATTAAAAAGTTGTGAGGGTTTGAAGATCAGGGACTAATCTGTAAAAAAAGTAATCACGGATAGGCCCCCGGCTGAAAATAAAACAAAAAAAGAAAAATCTATCGGACGAACGTCCGCTACGAAAACCTGACGAATGAAAGTGTTCGCTAAAACTATCTAAACAGAAAACGTTCGCTACTTAACTAAACTACATAAGAAAACCAGGTTTTAAAGAAAAAACCGAGAAAAACCGAAAAATAAACCGGCGGTTCGACCGTGGTTACCAGTGACGGCGACGAGACGAACGGCGAACGGCGGCGGCTTCGGCTTCGGGCGTCGGGGTTCGGCGCGGCGGCACCGGCGGCGACGGCTCCACGCGGCGGCGGAGCAAGGCACGGGCGGTGGCGGCAAGAAGCGAGCGGCAGCGGCGGGCGGCGAGATGCGGCAGCGTCTGCGGCAGCAAAACTGCGGCGGCAGCAATCTGAGGAGGAGGAAGACGGCGGCGATGACGAAGTCAAGGGGCCAGGGCCCTCGCTATTTAAAGAGGCGAGGGGGCAACGGCTTGGGGAAGGGGCCGCGGGGAGGCGTGCCCGGCCGGGACTCGGGCGGCGGCGGTGGTGTCGGCCACGCTCGGGACTCGTCCCGAGCTCTGAGACGGGGTGCGCGAATTTGGGCCGGCTGGGCTTCGGCCGAGTTCGGTCCGAAAGAGATTAAAAAAACATTTTTTTCAGAATAAATATATATATAAAATAACAGAAAAATTCAAATAGGCATATTATATATCAAAATTTTCAGATTTTTTTTCTACAACATGAACATTTTTTAGCATTAAATAAATTCCACAAAAATTTAAATAAAGCAAAGAGTGCTACTGATTTATTTAAGCAAATAAAAATATTTTAAAATACCAAAATAATTTCAAATTTATTTCTCTCCATTTTTCTACTGTAGGGAACCATTTTACCCTATTTTCCATATATTTTATTTGTGGAGAAAAATAATTTGAATAAAAACCAAATAACTCCAAATTGAAAATAATTTCAAAGGGACTTTAAATTTTATTCTTTGAAACTTCCAACTCCCTTTCTTAGCATTTTAAGAAGTCATTTTATCATCTCATGAAACTCATTGAGCTGCATAAAGTTTCCGAATTTGGAATATTTCCAAATGGAATTCAAATCTTTTCAAAAACCCTTTTCATTTATTTAAATGGAAGAAGTCATATTATCTTCACTCTAGGGTTTTGTGATGAAAAGATTTTGAATTCATGGAGATCATACATGCAAGGTGAAAGTTGGGGAAAGTCCTTTTATTCCCTCTCATTTAACTTCCAAAAAGTTTCAAATTTCACTCAATTTCACACAAGCAACCATACCACAATCAAACAAACAATAAAAACTATTTATTTAATATAACATTCGAAAATTTAGAATTTTGGGATGTTACAAGTATAGGAGATCGCAACAGTTTTCGAGGGTAGAGTATTCAACCCAAATTTATTGATTCGACACAAGGGGAGCTAAAGAATATTTGAAGCTATTAGCAGTTGAGTTGTCAATTCAACCACACCTGGAGATAAATTATCTGCAGCAAGTAATCAGTAGCAAAGTAATATGATAGTTTTGATAGTAGTGACAGTAGCAACGATAACGGTGACAGTGATAGCAGTAGTTTTGTAGCAGGTGTAACAGTGATGATAGCAGTAGTAACTTAGCAAAAGCAATATAAGATAAATTCGTAGGCATTGTATTGGTGACTTGTTGGATGATATTCATCATGAGACAGTTATAACCTAGGGTGATACGGCACTAGCTCCAGTTCATCAATATAATGTACGCATGTATTCCATAAATAGTAATGCGTACTTATGGAAAGAACTTGCATGACATCTTTTGTCCTACCCTCCCATGGTAGCGGGGTCCATTTTGGAAACTAAGGGATATTAAGGCCTCCTTTTAATAGAGAATTGGAACAAAGCATTAACACATAGTGAATACATGAACTCCTCAAACTACGGTCATCATCGGGAGTGGTCCCAACTATTGTCACTTCGGGGCTGCCGGATCATAACACGTAGTAGGTGACTATAACTTGCAACATTGGATCTAAAACATGAATATAATGATGATAACATATATGGTTCAGATCTGAGTTCATGGCACCCGAGCCCAAAGTAACAAGCATTAAGCATGGCAAAGTCATAGCAACATCAATCTTAGAATATAGTGGATACTAGGGATCAAGCCCTAACAAAACTAACTCGATTACATGATGAATCTCATCCATCTCCTCACAGACCAACGAGCCTACGAAGAAATTACTCACTCCCGGTGGGGAGCATCATGGAATTGGCGATGGAGAAGGGTTGGTGATGATGAAGAACGAAGATCCCCCTCTCATGAGCCCCAAATGGACTCCAGATCTGGCCTCCCAATGAAGAACAGGAGGTGACGGCGGCTCCGTCTCATGGATCACGATAATTCTTTCTTCCTGATTTTTTCTGGAAAAATAGGATTTTATAGCGTCGGTTTCAGGGTCAGCAGGGCCACCAGGTGGGGACAACCCACTTGGATGCGCCAGGAGAGGGGGGCGCGCCCTGGTGGGTTGTTGTAGGATCGAAAGTATGTCTAGAGGGGGGGGGTGATTATACTACTTGACCAATTAAAAAACTATCCTTTTCCCAATTTTAGTCTTTGGCAGATTTTAGCTATCTTAGCACAAGTCAAGCAATCTTAACACAATTCAAGCAAGCATGCAAAGAGTATATGAGCAGCGAAAAGTAAAGCATGCAACTTGCAAGAATGTAAAGGGAAGGGTTTGGATAATTCAAACGCAATTGGAGACACGGATGTTTTTGTCGTGGTTCCGATAGGTGGTGCTATCGTACATCCACGTTGATGGAGACTTCAACCCACGGAGGGTAACGGTTGCGCGAGTCCACGGAGGGCTCCACCCACGAAGGGTCCACGAAGAAGCAACCTTGTCTATTCCATCATGGCCATCACCCACGAAGGACTTGCCTCACTAGCGGTAGATCTTCACGAAGTAGGTGATCTCCTTGCCCTTACAAACTCCTTGGTTCAACTCCACAATCTTGTCGGAGGCTCCCAAGTGACACCTAGCCAATCTAGGAGACACCACTCTCCAAGAAGTAACAAATGGTGTGTTGATGATGAACTCCTTGCTCTTGTGCTTCAAATGATAGTCTCCCCAACACTCAACTCTCTCTCATAGGATTTGGATTTGGTGGAAAGAAGATTTGAATGTAAAGCAACTTGGGGAAGGCTAGAGATCAAGATTCATATGGTGGGAATGGAATATCTTGGCCTCAACACATGAGTAGGTGGTTCTCTCTCAGAAAATGTGTATTGGAAGTGTAGATATGTTCTGATGGCTCTCTTCACGAATGAAGAGTGGGTGGAGGGGTATATATAGCCTCCACACAAAATCTAACCGTTACACACAATTTACCAATCTCGGTGAGACCGAATTGAGAAACTCGGTCGGACCAATTTAGCAAACCTAGTGACCGTTTGGATTTTTGGTGGGACTGAGATGCAACTCGGTAGGACTGATATGGTTAGGGTTAGGGCATAACGTAATCTCGGTGAGACCGATTACACAAACTCGGTGGGACCGATTTTGGTAATAAGCTAACCAGAGAGTTGGTCAGGTAAACTCGATGGGACCGATTCGCTCATTTCGGTGAGACCGAAATGTTACAAAAGGGAAACATAGAGTTTACATTGCAATCTCGGTGGGACCGATCGCTCATCTCAGAAGGACCAAAATGTTACGAAGGGAAACAGAGAGATTAAAATCCCATCTCGGTGAGACTGAGATCCCTATCGGTGAAACCGATTTGCCTAGGGTTTGTGGCAGTGGCTATGACATCTGAACTCGGTGGCGCCGGAAAGAAAGAATCGGTGGGGCCGAGTTTGACTTTTGGTTTAGGTCATATGTGGATGTGGGAAGATAGTTGAGGGTTTTGGAGCATATCACTAAGCACTCTGAAGCAAGAACCTCATTAAGCAACACCTCATCTTTCCTTGATAGTATTGGCTTTTCCTATAGACTCAATGTGATCTTGGATCACTAAAATATAAAATGTAGAATCTTGAGATTTAAGCTTGAGCCAAACTTTTTGTCCTTAGTATTTTGAGGGGTCCACTTTCCTCATCCATGCCATGCCATTCATTGAGCTTTTCCTGAAATATTAATCTTGGAATAATGTTAGCTCAATGAGCTATATGTTGTTAGGAATTACCAAAACCACCCAGGGATAGTTGCACTTTCAATCTCCCCCTTTTTGGTAATTGATGACAACATATAGATCAAAGCTTTGACAAATGATAATAGGAGTGAAAAATATTGTCGCTTTGAGAAGTATGTGAAAAGCAAGAGCTCCCCCTAAATTTGTGCATATATTAAGATTTGCTTTGGACTGCAAATGCACAATGAGTTAGGATCATGGGTTACTCTTCCATGTCACATACATCTTGGTGGAGCGCTCAAAATGATAATAATTAAATACATGCACTCATCACCAAGAAAAGTGAATGATCATATAGGGATAAAATGATAATGTCATCCAACAAGCAAAGCATTAATGTAACATATGATCAAACACATGATCATCCAAGTTTCACACACAAGCATAAAGTATCTCAATCAAGCAAATAAAGTTCAACCACCAAAGCAAGAGAGAATAAAAAAGCAACGCTCTCTCTCGAAGCCTATGATCTATACATTTTTCTCCCCCTTTGGCAACAAGTTACCAAAAAGTTCATAGAAAATGCATAGCATTAAAACGTCTCTCAAGCTTGGTCTTCAGGTGGTGGTGTCCGGAGAACTCCAAGAACGAAGGCTTCAGTCGAAGTAGATGGAGCTGTTGGAGTAGATGCTGGAGCTGGTGGCACTGAAGCTGTAGCTGGTGAAGATGAAGTGGCTCTGGTGTCTGTCACTGGTACTGCAGTTGACCTCTGAGCTCTGGTGTCTTTCACTGGTACTGCAGTTGACACCGATTTTCAATTCTCGGTCAGACCGAGAATCTCATGTGCAATGGCCTGAGCCGTATCGGTGGTACCGAGTTCCACAACTCGGATAGTCCGAGATGGTTTCGGCGGAAACCTAACCCTAAATTTTCAATTCATCTCTAATCTACGGAGTGTTTTGACTGGATAAGATCGTTTCAATTGTGGCAAGATTCATGGCGAACACAATGTGCTAGGAATCGGATAAGGATAGCACAGTGATCAAGTTCATACCCTAGTTCGGTGATGAACTCGCTACGGCGGCAACGACGGGGTTGATTTCCGTTGACGGCGGCGGAGACCAGCGGCAGGAGGCAACTGGCGACGAGGAGGATGATCCAGAGACCCTGGAGGCAGAGTGGGCTAAGCGCGGGCGAAAGAGTTCGGAGAAATTTCCAAAAAAAATTCCCGTGGGTATATATAGCCCGACCCTGTCGGTGTGACCGAGTTGAACAACTCGGTGGCACCGAGATGCATAACTGCAAGCAGTTACTGCAACTCGGTGTGACCGAAAATTTCAAATCGGTTGCACCGAGATTGAAAACCTATATCGACTTAGTGATCTTGGTATGACCGAAATGGGTGAATCGGTCAGACCAAAACGCACAAAGAAGTTTTGGAAGTTTAAGTCTATGACGAATCGGGGACTCCGAGTGCTCCTCACACAGAGTGGTTCGAATCTGACTTGATCAAATTTTGTCATGTACCATGAATAGAGTTTGAGACGAGAAAAGCATAGATAGCTAGAGAAGGTTCTTAGGCATTCTTGTCCATCCACTTGGCAAAAGAAAAGAAACCAATCAATCAAAACAACAAGTGGATGTCCTCGAATGAGTAAAATATGCAATCAACATGCTCACACAGTAAAGTGGCAATTGAAATATGTGGCAAAGCATGCACAACCAATTCTAGCATCTATCAAGCAATTGGCGATGACTAGGTCATCTATATATGAGTATATTGACTTAGGAGTCAACTGAGAACACTTGATCATAGGTCATACTCATCGTTTAAGCACAAGTGGGGTTACCACTTTTACAAAAAGCATTGTTGTGTTCACACCATTAGAGTTGCTTTAGCTCAATTCTTAGAGTAAAGCTCCCCCTAGATGTGAGATCCCCCTTAAGAGGGATGAACTAACCTTGGGTTTTGTCGATGATGACTTCATGTAGATGTTGAAGATGTGGATGCTCAATGTTGATGTAGATCATTTGGAGCTATCCTTTGGAGTGAGTTGCACTTTCAATACCTACACGGGTTAGTCCCACAAGGAACAAACAAGGATATCCATAGACATAGAGTGATGCACACACAGGATGATATCTATGAAAGTTTTAGGTTAGCTTGTCCCTTGTCTTACCAACAAGAGGGCTTGTGACTCCTTGAACTAGTGCAAGATGTGGAAGTTGATTGCACTTGTTTTTGCCAAAATGATAAGAGTGAAGTATGTTGGCGGAGTCACCCTCAAGAACTCACTAGTTCTTCTTCTTTGGGATCCACACCATCTTGATGGGAATCCTTGGAGTTCTAGTTGTACTTGATGAAGTGGAACTTGAAGTAGTCTTGGGAACCCACTTGACCAAGGCCTTAGGAGCTTCTTCAAATGCATCAATTTCCTCTTGAAGCTTGTCCTTGCCTTTTTGCTTGTGGTCTTGTGGTGGAAGATCATCTTGAGCTTGTGTCCCTTTGAAAGAAGTAGGATCATACTTCTCTTGTTGAGGAACAAACTTCGTCTTGGGGTATTGATCTTCTTCCCACTCAACTCCATTGGCATTGAACTTCCGTTCAAAACCAACACCTTGGTTCTTCCGATGCCTTCCTTGCTTGCGTACAATTTCCTCGAATTGCTTACTCCCGGCAAGGCTATTGTAGACACCTTTCTCTACTATTCCCTTCAGTAAGCTATTTTCTTGCTCAAGTGTAACTTGGCTAAGAGAATCATTAGTGGAATCAAGACAACTACTAGAAGCAACAACATTGGATTTAGCATGATTATTGTTACTACTAGAGGAAGAATCTTTCTTGTTCTTGTTACTAGACTTGACTTGAGGCATGTAAGTGGATAAGAGTAAACGCTTGGCAATGTAAGAAGAACTTTTCTTACGAAGATCATCATTGATTGCTTTTAAGAACTCATGCTCTTGCTCAAGGTTGAGTTTTTCAAAACGTAATTTCTCATGGGTCCTTAAAAGTTCTCGATGATCTCCTAAGATAGTTTCATGAGCTAAATTAAGAGTGTTTAGTTCTTTAGTTAGAGACTCAATCTTCTCCTTATCATTGTCACTCATTTCATCTTGATTAGCATGATTAATTGACGTTTCATCATAGTATTCATCACTAGAGTTGTCAACAAGTAAATCATCATCACCTAACAAGTCATCTTCATCACTATTGAAATCAACATACTCGGGGTGTGATACCTTTGGACCTTTGGCCATGAAGCATCTCCCAATTCCTTCATTTGGTGAATCAAATATGTCGTAGGAGTTGGTTGACACAAGTGCTAGTCCGGCAACACCTTCATCTTGAGTATATTCGGAGTCGGAGTGATAGCTTCTCTCGGAGTGGTTGTCGGAGTCGGAGCCGGATACCCATTCACCAACATGAGCTTGATGTCTTTGTTTTGTGTAGCTCCTTGATGACTTGTCCTTTCTTTCCGAATCCTTGCTTCTCCGTGAGGGTCTTCGTTCATAACGATCATCTCTACTCCTTCTTTCTCTAGGTGGTGATTCTTCTCTTCTAATTCTTCTCTTGGGAGAATCCTCTCTTTTCTTGTAGGGGGCCGTACACTCATTGGAATAGTGTCCGGGCCTTCCACAATTGTAGCAGTTTCGCTCTCGACTAGAGGATCTTTTGTCATTGTAGGACCTTGACTTGGAGCTTCTCTCTTTGCTTCTACTCTTGTAGAACTTGTTGAAGTTCTTCACCATTAAGCTCAATTCTTCATTGAAGATTTGTTTCTCATTTGATGATGTGGGGGCTTCACATGAGGCTTTGTAAGCACCACTTGATTTGTTGTGAAGTTCCTCTTTATCCTTGAGTGACATCTCATGAGCAACAATTCTTCCAATGACTTCCGTTGGGTTGAGATCTTTGTAATTGGGCATCATTTGAATCAATGTGCACACGGTATCATATTTTCCATCTAAGGCTCTTAGTATTTTCTTGATGATGAATTTGTCGGTCATCTCTTCACTTCCTAAGCCGGCAATCTCATTTGTGATAAGAGCAAGCCTAGAGTACATTTCAGCGACACCTTCACCATCCTTCATTTTGAACTTGTCAAGTTGACTTTGAAGCACGTCCAACTTGGATTCCTTGACGGAGCCGGTACCTTCATGCATGTCAATCAAAGTATCCCAAATTTCCTTTGCATTCTCAAGACGGCTGATTTTGTTGAATTCTTTGGGGCACAATCCGTTGAAGAGGATATCACAAGCTTGAGCGTTGTATTGCAGCATTTTCAACTCTTCCGCGGTGGCTTCATGGTTCGGTTCTTTCCCATCAAAGAATTCACCTTGCAAGCCAATACACACAATAGCCCAAAAGACGGGGTTATGTCCAAGAATATGCATTTTCATCTTATGCTTCCAACTAGCAAAATTAGTACCATCAAAGTAAGGACCTCTACGGTGATAATTTCCCTCGCTAGACGCCATACTCTCCTAGGTTGTGAAACCAAGGCTATGACCACCAAAAGCTATGGAAATCAAAGCAAATGGAGACCAAAGCTCTGATACCACTTGTAGGATCGAAAGTATGTCTAGAGGAGGGTGATTAGACTACTTGACCAATTAAAAAACTATCCTTTTCCCAATTTTAGTCTTTGGCAGATTGTAGCTATCTTAGCACAAGTCAAGCAATCTTAACACAATTCAAGCAAGCATGCAAAGAGTATATGAGCAGCGGAAAGTAAAGCATGCAACTTGCAAGAACGTAAAGGGAAGGGTTTGGAGAATTCAAACGCAATTGGAGACACGGATGTTTTTGTCGTGGTTCCGATAGGTGGTGCTATCGTACATCCACGTTGATAGAGACTTCAACCCACGAAGGGTAACGGTTGCGCGAGTCCACGGAGGGTCCACCCACGAAGGGTCCACGAAGAAGCAACCTTGTCTATTCCATCATGGCCATCGCCCACGAAGGACTTGCCTCACTAGCGGTAGATCTTCACGAAGTAGGCGATCTCCTTGCCCTTACAAACTCCTTGGTTCAACTCCACAGTCTTGTCGGAGGCTCCCAAGTGACACCTAGCCAATCTAGGAGACACCACTCTCCAAGAAGTAACAAATGGTGTGTTGATGATGAACTCCTTGCTCTTGTGCTTCAAATGATAGTCTCCCCAACACTCAACTCTCTCTCATAGGATTTGGATTTGGTGGAAAGAAGATTTGAGTCGAAAGCAACTTGGGGAAGGCTAGAGATCAAGATTCATATGGTGGGAATGGAATATCTTGGCCTCAACACATGAGTAGGTGGTTCTCTCTCAGAAAATGTGTATTGGAAGTGTAGATATGTTCTGATGGCTCTCTCCACGAATGAAGAGTGGGTGGAGGGGTATATATAGCCTCCACACAAAATCTAACCGTTACACACAATTTACCAATCTCGGTGAGACCGAATTGAGAAACTCGGTCGGACCGATTTAGCAAACCTAGTGACCGTTTGGATTTTTGGTGGGACTGAGATGCAACTCCGTAGGACCGATATGGTTAGGGTTAGGGCATAACGTAATCTCGGTGAGACCGATTACACAAACTCGATGGGACCGATTTTGGTAATAAGCTAACCAGAGAGTTGGTCAGGTAAACTCGATGGGACCGATTCGCTCATTTCGGTGAGACCGAAATGTTACAAAACGGAAACAGAGAGTTTACATTGCAATCTCGGTGGGACCGATCGCTCATCTCAGTAGGACCGAAACGTTACGAAGGGCAACAGAGAGATTACAATCCTATCTCGGTGAGACCGAGATCCCTATCGGTGAAACCGATTTGCCTAGGGTTTGTGGCAGTGGCTATGACATCTGAAATCGGTGGCGCCGGAAAGAAAGAATCGGTGGGGCCGAGTTTGACTTTTGGTTTAGGTCATATGTGGATGTGGGAAGATAGTTGAGGATTTTGGAGCATATCACTAAGCACTTTGAAGCAAGAACCTCATTAAGCAACACCTCATCCCTCCTTGATAGTATTGGCTTTTCCTATAGACTCAATGTGATCTTGGATCACTAAAATATAAAATGTAGAGTCTTGAGCTTTAAGCTTGAGCCAAACTTTTTGTCCTTAGTATTTTGAGGGGTCCACTTTCCTCATCCATGCCATGCCATTCATTGAGCTTTTCCTAAAATATTAATCTTGGAATAATGTTAGCTCAATGAGCTATATGTTGTTAGGAATTACCAAAACCACCCAGGGATAGCTGCACTTTCAGTTGTGCCCACCTAGGTGCCCCTCTCCGGTAGGTCTTCGCTCCAGAAATTCTTATTTATTATATAAAAAAGCCTCGCAAAGTTTCGTTCCATTCCGAGAACTTTTATTTCTACACAAAAACAACACCATGGTAGTTCTGCTGAAAACAACGTCAGTCTGGGGTTAGTTTCATTAAAATCATGCAAATTAGAGTCCAAAACCAAGAGGAAAAGTGTTAGGAAAAGTAGATACGTTGGAGACGTATCAGTCGCCGAACCCATACACTTTGGCAACCCTTGGGGGCAGTCTCCGATACCCGTCAGATTGCTTGGGGCGATCTCCATAACCTAATTGGAGACCTCGACACTTGCCCGGAGCTTTACCCCACAAAGATGAGCTCCGAACACCACCAACCGTCTAGGGCACCAAAGCACCCAAGAGGAACAAGCTCAAGGGTACCAAGCACCCAAGAGTAATAAGCTTCTCAACTTGTAACTTTCACGTATCACAGTGGAGAAATCAAACTGATGCACCAAATGCAATGGCAAGGGCACACGGAGTGCCCAAGTCCTCCTCTCCCAAATCCCACCAAAGCAACTAATGCTAGGGAGGAAAATGAGAGGAAGAACAAGAAGGAGAACACCAAGAACTCCAAGATCTAGATCCAAGGGGTTCCCCTCACATAGAGGAGAAAGTGAATGGTGAAAATGTGGATCTAGACCTCCTCTCTCTTTTCCCACAAAAACTAGCAAGAATCCATGGAGGAATTGAGAGATAGCAAGCTCGAAGAAGGTCAACAATGGGGCAAGAACACGAGCTCAAAGGATAAGGTTCATTGGGGAAGAAGACCCCCTTTTATAGGTGGGAAAAAATCCAACCGTTATGCGCACAGCCCGCACAGAGCGGTACTACCGCTCATCCTCATGGTACTACCGCTAGGGGTAGCGGTACTACTACTTGCGAGCGGTACTAAAAAATACATCCGTGCCTACCACCGCTGGACTTGAGATGAGTTTTTGGTCTGGAGCGGAAGTAGCCACGGTAGTACCGCTCCAAGCGGTAGTACCACTCCCAAGAGCGGTAGTAAAAAATTACATCCCCTCCAAGCGGTTGTACCGCTCCCATGAGCGGTAGTACCGCTGCAGCCTTTTTAAGGACACCAAAACTGACACAACTTCTGCAAACGGACTCCGAATTCAACGAAACCAAGTTTGTTGCAAAGCTAGCGATAAGGGCTAACACAATCTTCATAGAAATAACAATAAGAAGGAAATTAGAAAAGACCAATAATAAAATGGTGAGAACCCTTCCTCGAATAAGACCGGTAAAACCTCCAACACCGAAAACGCAATAGAAGAAGCATGTGAACTTCGTTTTCGATGAACTCGAGATTGTCAAGAAGATGACCATAAGCTCCAAATCTCACAAGGAGAAAACCAAATAAGTAACAAAAAAATGATGTAAGCATGCAATGGTTTGAGCTCTCTACAAATGATACGATCAAGCTACTCACTTGAGAGCCCCCCTTAATAGTACGACAATCGATCCTATAACCCGGTCTCCAAACTACCACCATGAGACCGGTAAAATAGAGAACCTATCAAGGCCAAACCTTTGCCTTGCACAAAGTCCACTTGAGCTAGATGTAGACAATCTTGACTTTCTCAAGTAGGACCACCTTTCTTGATTGCGTTGGCTCGGTGAAGACGCTCCCCCATACTCCACTATGGGTGAGCCACTCTTCGGCACATCTTCACAAGTCCATTGTCACCACAATGGATGGCAATCTTCAAGCACTTGATATCTTCGTGATGCATCACTTGAACGTACACACCGCAACCTAACCCCACAAAGAATTCTCACGAAGACCATGGGTTAGTACACAAAGCGTAATTGACAATGCTTACCATACCATGGGATCACTTGATCCCTCTCGGTACATCTTCTACGCTTTGTGAGTTGATCAACTTGATTCACTCTTGACTTGGTCTTGATCAACCTTGAACCTTTCCAACTCTCTTCATTTGGATGATGCCTTGAAGGTAAGCATGAATGATCACACAATCTTCTTCTTCAAGATATGCTTGCAATAAGCTCAACTCTCACATGACCAATCTTTGGATAATTCCTTAATAGCACCTTGGTCAACACATAAACTCCTTGAAACCAACACATGGACTTCAAGAAATGCCTATGGACAAATCGTTCAAATGTAACTCAATGCAACCATTAGTCCATAGAGAATGTCATCAACTACCAAAACCACACATGGGCGCACTGCATGTCCTTTCAATTGGCACGCATTGAAAAGCATGAATAGTTTGTTCTTTCCTTTTTCTTTTTTGTGAATGAATAGTTTGTTCTTAATTTTATCAATAGTTGGGATTTAATGCATGGATACACACAGCAATGCGTTGTGTATTTAAGGGCAATGTACCATAATATACTTATTATGATTTTTCTTCAGATTCAGGTGATACTACTGGTGGACTGGTTGGAGTACTTGCACCACCGCCAACTAAATAGCCTTAGGCTGGTCGTAATGGTAGTATCATAGCTAGTATCATGCATGCCAACTATATAATTTTGATGATGTGTCACAGAATTAAATGAAGAAAGAGAGCGTTGAGTATCATATCGTGATACAGTATCATAATAAATGTTATGCTAATACGTGTCATGCATGGTAATAAATAAAGTACTACATGATAATAATATATGATACTATGCATTAGGGAGGTAGTATCATACACTAATATCATATGCATGATACTAGAATATGATACTCCCCATTACAACCAGCCTTAGCGGGTGCCCTGAACAGGAACGAGTCCCATGTCAACCCAGAAGGTGTGAAGCCATTGTTATGGCATTGCAGAAATAACTCTCTTTGAATTGTGCTAGGAGAGTGTTGCTCTTATATGTGCTTTACTCTGAATGTTGTCGGTGCTACTATTTTAGCATATGTCTAGAACATATTTTTTTAATCTAGTATTGCCACACTACTTAAATATGCTACTGTCCATCTGTTCTGCAATTTCAGAATGAAAAATGATTATCACTAGGAGCATTAAAAAATGACTAACCATGTATTTTCGTACTAGTGAGTGCTATCACAGTTTTACGTACAGACCTTTTCCCTGTATGTAACGCCCCGGATATAACTTTCCCATTTTGTACTCCAACTCTTGCCGTTTCCGGCGTTAAGTTATATTTATTTCTCGGATTCGGGTATTTGTCTCCGTGTGTTGTTTTCACTGTCATGCATCTCATATCATGTCATCATGTGCATTGCATTTGCATACGTGTTCGTCTCATGCGTTCGAGCATTTTTCCCGTTGTCTATTTTGCATTTCGGCGCTTCGTTCTCCTCCGGTGGTCATTTCTAGCTTTCTTTAGTGTGTGGGGATTAAACATTTCTGGATTGGACCGAGACTTGCCAAGCGGCCTTGGTTTACTACCGATAGACCGCCTGTCAAGTTTCGTACCATTTGGACTTCGTTTGATACTCCAACGGTTAACCGAGGGACCGAAAAGGCCTCGTGTGTGTTGCAGCCCAACACCCCTCCAATTTGGCCCAAAACCCACCAAACTCTGCTCCATCACCTAGAGCGTTCGATCACGATCGCGTGGCCGAAAAACGCACCTCATTTGGACTCTCCTAGCTCCCTCTATGCCTATTTAAACACCCCCCATTTTTCGGATCTCTTCTTCCTCCCCGAAACCCTAAATCGCCCCGCCGCCGACGGACATGTCCGCCGCCTGATCGGACACGTCCGCCGCCGCGCCCCACCAACCACGCCATGCCACATGTCCCCGCCGGCCACCTCCTCCGCGCGGCCCGGCGAGCCCGCGGGAGGCCCGCCCGAGCCGCCATCGGGCCAGATCCAGCGCCGCTCGCCGCCTTTCTCCTCCCCGACACCGTTCGCCGGCCCCGCCACCTCGGCCGCGAGCCGCCGCCGCCCGGCGCCACTCCGCCGCCTTCCTCCACCAACCGCATCGCCGCCCCACGCCGCGGCCGGCCGCGCCGTCCCCGCCGCCTCTCCGACCCCCGCCGGCCGGATCCGATGAGGTCCGGGCCCGGGAGACCTCGCCGCCGTTCGTCCCGCTCCGGCCGCCGTCGTCTCCGTCATCTCCGGCGACCTCCGTGAACAGTGCTCCGGCCATCCTCGTTATTCGCGCCGTCCAGATCCAGATCTAAAAAAAACCTAGGGTTGACTTTTCCCCTCTCCCATCATATTTTTATGCATACTTTGACT
Source organism: Triticum urartu (assembly GCF_056163025.1). Lineage (NCBI taxonomy): Eukaryota > Viridiplantae > Streptophyta > Magnoliopsida > Poales > Poaceae > Triticum > Triticum urartu. Next base: position 193,472,455 of record NC_141874.1, on the reverse strand, counting down.
GGCTATATCTCCGCATCCGTAGCTCCGATTTGGACATATAGTATATCAAAATGTTCGTCTCGACGAGTACATCATTTCATTCCATTGCATCATTTTCATTTGAGTTCATCTTGATGCCCAAAATGCTGTTAGAAGGAGGCTTCGTGAGTTAATTGTCAGATCTGCTAGTTCATCTTAGACTTTTGTCATTTTTGCCATGATTATTGTGTGCATGCTATGCCTGTGAATCCTTCATATGTTTTGTTAAGCATCTTGTTATCTTTCCAGAGGTGCAACCCATGCATTTTTAGGATGTGTGTGGTGACTTGTGCAAGCTTGCAAAGTGAGGCACCCGGTAAATCTGTTTTCAGGGACTTAGTAGTTTTCACCAAAGTCTGGGATTATATAGTTCATGATGCCATATGTTCTTGTTGTTTCCTAGTGATCCGTGCCTTGTTTGAGGATGATCAGTAAGGGAGTTTTGTTAATGTTGTAGTGCTCTATCCATCCATGTCTTTACTTGCAATTATGGAGCACCCTAGCTTGAGTAAATCGAGCTCTACTTTTGCTTCGTTGTGAATCTGGGCAGATCGTCAACTTGTTTGCGATTTTGCCGATGTGATTGTAGTTGATCCGTGCATGCTATGCCATTGTTCTTGCCATGTCTAGCTTGTATTTTCTGCCTTCTTAAAGGATGTATGCTTGTCTTGCCATGACTTGCACCGTAGTGAGTGCGTCGAGCTCGTTTACATGCCTTCGTGAGTTATGTTTCAGCATGTCCCAGTTTTCACTGTCTGGAAAACTGATTATGTTTTTGCTATGTTCGTGTGCTTGGTAGTATATTTTGTGATCCCTTTTGGCTCAAGGTCACTAAGGGACTTTTGTTAAGCTTGTTGAGTAGCTCCATGCCATGTCTTTCTTTGTCATGTTCAGGTCCTGTAGCATGTTGTTTTGTTGCTCCGAAGAGGGCTATATGATCTGAAATTCCAGACAAGTGTTAATTTCACTAAGTCTGAGATCTGTTTTACCATTTGCGTTTTTGCCATGCTTGTTTGAACCTGTTAATGGATGATTTTGCCGTAGCTCAGTGCTAGACTTTTGTTAAGCATCTTGTGTGCATCCCTGCCATGTATTTTGTTGTCATGTTTGGGTGCTGTAGCATGTTCATCTCATTGCATTTAGATGCCTACTTGCTGTAAATCGCAGACCGGTGTCATTCTTAAATCGCTTGCCATTTCCAAACCGTAACTCCGATTCCGGCGTTCTTTATATCGTTTTCAAGCGATTTCATCTCATATTTCCAGTGGCACCTTTGGATTTCCAAGTTGAGGCCAGGTCCATACATTTCCTGTCATATCTTGCATTTTGCATCCCGCATCGCATCCCGCATAGCATATCATCATTTCATCATATTGCTTGGTCTTGCACGTGGTTGATTGTATCCTTGTTGCTTGTTTGTCTTGTTTGGGTAGAGCCGGGAGACGAGTTCGCTAACGAGGAGCCCGTTGAGTTTGCTTTTGAGGATCCAGTCAACTCTGACAACTGTGCAGGCAAGATGATCATACCCTCGAAATCACTACTATCTTTGTTATGCTAGTTTGCTCGCTCTTTTGCTATGCCATTGCTACGATGCCTACCACTTGCTTGCAAGCCTCCCAAATTGCCATGTCAAACCTCTAACCCACCATTGTCCTAGAAAACCGTTGATTGGCTATGTTACCGCTTTGCTCAGCCCCTCTTATAGCGCTGCTAGTTCCAGATGAAGATTGGAGGCCGTTCCTTGTTGGAACATTTATTTACTTGTTGGGATGTCATTGTATTGCTATGCTATCTTAATGCATCTATATACTTGGTAAAGGGTGGAAGGCTCGGCCTCTCGCCTAGTGTTTTGTTCCACTCTTGCCGCCCTAGTTTCCGTCATATCGGTGTTATGTTCCCGGATTTTGCGTTCCTTACGCGGTTGGGTTATAATGGGAACCCCTTGATAGTTCGCCTTGATTAAAGCTTTTCCAACAATGCCCAACCTTGGTTTTACCATTCGCCACCTAGCCTCTTTTTCCCTTGGGTTACCGGAGCCCAAGGGTCATCTTATTTTAAACCCCCCCCCCCCCCCGGGCCAGTTCTCCCTCTGAGTGTTGGTCCGAACTGAGCTGCCTGCGGGGCCACCTCGGGGAAACTTGAGGGTTGGTTTTACTCGTAGCTAGTCTCATCTGAGTGTGCCCTGAGAACGAGATATGTGCAGCTCCTATCGGGATTTGTCGGCACATTCGGGCGGTGTTGCTGGTCTTGTTTTAACCTGTCGAAGTGTCTTGAATTACCGAGATAGCGAGTCTGATCGGAACGTCTTGGGAGGAGGTCTATTCCTTCGTTGACCGTGAGAGCTTGTCATGGGCTAAGTTGGGACTCCCCTGCAGGGATTGAACTTTCGAAAGCTGTGCCCGCGGTTATGGGCAGATGGGAATTTGTTAATGTCCGGTTGTAGCTAACTTGAACCTTAATTAATTAAAATGAATCAACTGAGTATGTTGCCGTGATGGCCTCTTCTCGGCGGAGTCCGGGAAGTGGACACGGTGTTGGAGTAATGTTTGCGCAGGCTGTTCTCTAGCTTCTCGCTCGTGCTTTGCCTCCTCTTCTCGCTCTCTTTTGCGAATAATTTAGCCACCACACTTGCTAGTCGCTTGCTGCAGCTCCACTCATATTTTACCTTGCCACACCTATAAGCTTAAATAGTCTTGATCGCGAGGGTGCGAGATTGCTGAGTCTCTGTGGCTCACAGATTACTATTACACCAGATGCAGGGCCCGATGATTCCGCTCCAGGAGACGCGTATGAGCTCAAGTGGGAGTTCGACGAAGACTCTCAACGATACTATGTCTCTTTTCCTGATGATCAGTAGTGGTGCCCAGTTGGGGTGATCGGGACCGTGTCGCATGTTGGGTTCTCTTTTATTTTGGCGCCGTAGTCGGGCCATGAGTGTTTTGGATGATGTAATGTTAATTATGTACTTGATTGACGTGGCGAGTGTAAGCCAACTATGTTCTCCCCTTTATTATTCATATTACATGGGATGTTGTAAAGATTGCCTAACTTGCGACATATGCCTTCAGTGCGATTATGTCTCTAAGTCGTGCCTCGACACGTGGGAGCTATAGTCGCATCGAGGGTGTTACACTGTATTTATAGTATATATAAAAAAATTATTCACCGATTTTGCAATTGCTGAGAAAAATGATTACCATTCAGGAAGGAAGTATAATCTTAGTATTCATTTGAGTTTTTGATTCCTTGCGCTTCGTCAATGCCTCACCGTTCTTGTTATTTTCTATATGCTCATTTGTGCGCTGCTAAAGATGTTAGTTCCTGGATTAGTCATGGACAAACCAAAGATATAAAATTAAGGTTAAAGGCTGGAGCATTGTTATTTTTCTTGGTGCCACATTCCTTTAGCGAAGATACTCTACTCATGTTTTGACTTTCAAATCTAAGGTTTCGCCGTAATGCTTTCAAACATATTTTACTAGTTACCTGATTAAACTAAAATTATAAGAAAAAGTTTCTGAATACCTGTCTAAATCTTATACTTTTGTTTTCAATGCATAAGAAAAAGCTCACCCTGCACCCCATCCATTTCCCCCGCCGCCCATAATTCAAACCTCCACCGCCCCTGATTCTAGTCGCCTTCGGTGTGTCCTCGAGCTCCAGGTCGCCATCGCCACTCGAGCACCAGTGCCACCCGAGCTCCCGTGCCATGTCCCCGAGCGGCCATGCACCTCCCTGATGCCTCCCTCGATCTCTCGCGACTCCCGGAGTTCTCTTCTCCATTGTCGTCCGTCACGTCTCCGCCTAACTTTGCGCCGACTATCCCTTCTTACGCCGTTTGAGCTCTATGCCATTCCCATCTATGCCCTGTTGCCATGGTCCGACGACTCGTGACAACGTATGTCATGCTCTTGGTTGAGTGGCGCACGGAGCTCGCCGCCAAAGAACGAGCGTACCACGCGCGCCGTGCAACTTGCTTTGTCACAAGTGGACCTTTGAGCTCTTCGGAGCCGAGCTCAGAGGAGGATGTAGAAGAGGAGGATGGAATGTGATGAGGACATCAATACTACAATTACACCCATGATCCCTGCAGCTACATATACTAAACCAATTACTAGAGCTCGTGCATGCCAATTAAATTATCAGGTACTTCTGTTTCTTGGTAACGATTTTAATGTTCATGAGAATATGATGCTATCTAAATTGATACATTTGTTTTTCTTACAAATGAAGGGCCTAGCTTGGAAAAAAAAGGATGAACATTAGAGCAAGATCAAGCATGGAGATGATGAGATGCGCAAGGGAACAAGAACGGAGTTTCAAATGATAATTTCAGGGCTTTGAAGTCGTCGTAATGAGTGCATGAAGGCTTGGACGAAATATACAAGATGCCACTTTATAAATTTCGTCCATAGGCTATTGTAGGTGCCGCTTCACCTTATTATTTGGCCAGACCCATGTAATTTCGAAATACTTTAATATAGGCTATTTTTTAGAGTCCGTATGTGCGGGGAAACGGAGTTAGGCTTGGTTTCGGACCCCTTCACCAAGGGGTCACGAAATTCCCCCCTATTCCTCCATATATATAACCCTTAGGGCGTCGTTTAGACTTTGGGTTTTGTTTAGATTAAAGTTCGCGATAGCTGCAACTTCGCATACTTCGTTTGCATTCAATGACCAGACAAAGACGTCACATAACACCACTTTGATCAATAAAGCTTTCCTCTTCAATTCGCAGTATCCAGATTGCAATCTCAGTTCTTACTTGTTCTTCATTTGCCTGCAGGATATAGATCCTCGTGGTCAGGTTGATCGTCCTCCAGCATGGTCAATAACCTCTCAGAGTTGGTTTAGCGATTGCTAAGGCGCGACGTCCTCGCACGTTCGTAGTCGTATCATCGAAGTCTACTCCACCAAAAATGATAGCCACCATCTCACTGAAAGAAGGGACACCTTTGCCTCTACCAGGATGAAGATTGACCTTGTCGTCGTCGGATTTGAGGCGACCGACGATGTGGGCAGCGGGGGCGACGACATATGTCTCCTCTCGATTGAGAACACGAGGAGCGGTAATGTTGCATGCTCGCCAAAGATGCAGAGCACCCCGCGGTCATGGAGGATGAGGTCGGCCGGTTCACCTCGATGTCGTGGATCTGGTACGCCTCAACGACAATTTGGTCAGCCCCTCCAACGCGGGGTTGATCAGCATCTCCGATGAGGATTATGTAGTATCTAGTTTATCTCAATGCTTTGGCTTGTTTGATGTCGATGTAGTGTTAATGTAGTAGGTAATTGACTACTCCAACCGTCCCAAAGTAAGTGTCTCAACTTTGTACTATCTTTAATACAAAGTTGTACTAAAGCTGAGACACTTATTTTAGGACGGATTGAGTATTTAATTATTATTTTTTGATGTTAATGTGCTACCATTGTTTACTTGTGTGATGAAGTAGCTTAAATTTATGTTTGAAATAAATTTGTGTAAAAACATTTATCTGAAGACTATAAGTTATAGGGGCCTCATGAAGTGGAAAACCATCTGCCAACCTCATCACCTTGGTGGACTCAGTATTATTGACCTCCTGAAACTCAGCCCAGCCCTCCACCTTCGTTTCGCTTTGGTATGACCGGATCAGACCTCCCACCCTTGGGTCAGCATTGCCTCTTCTTACGTAAAAGAGTGGCAACAATGTTTAGCTTAATGGTGCAGCCTCTAAGTTCATTAATTGTCCCATATATTTTCTCCATCATCAGAAAAAAGTGATGATCCGTTCACTCCAAACTATTTGCCAACAGATGAGTTCGAATGCTTTTGGGATGGGTCTGTTGGGTGGTAGGAATGCAAGCGGTGGCATCCGCATGTCTGTGTATGGCCACGAATTAGAAAAATTAAATGAACACGATTATTAAAGCAATACAGATTAGTGCAATTTTCGCTACACAGGCGGTCCAGACGCGTCCGTCGGCATCCCTAGCAGGGTGAGACTTACAAATTCCACTTAGTTTGAGGGGTTTGCTACCCTTTGGACTCATCTTCAGGGCATCGTCTTGGCCGTCAGTTCTCTAGATTGGTTTCTTGGGTGTTGGACCTTTGAAGTTGCTTACTAGGTGATCTTGGCGTAGGCAGCCCATTCAACCCATTTCCATGCCTCACTCCTGACCTACAATTTGTTGATTTGATCATTTGGAAAGCACGTATCAAGTCGAAATGGATTTTTTTGCTTGAATCCATGCTCGGAATAAAAAAAGATTAATGACGGGCAATTTGACTATCCGAGGATGGATGCACCTTCCGGTTGCCTCCTTAGCCAGCAACAAGTTGAGATTGAGCGCACCTTTTCCTTCATTGCCCCTTTGTCTTGGAAGTTTGGTCCATCATCCTCACAACCCTAGATTTAAACATCCTGAATTGCACAAACACTTTAGATTTACTTATTTCTACGAAAAGATCGAATTTATTATAAAAATACACCAGAAATACAAAATACCTCAAATAATAAAAATTATATTGCCGCATGATGGCTTCACGCTTCCAATCATATCCCCAAGAACCAATGTTGTGAATTTAATGGTGTTTTCATCTACATGGTGTTTTCATCTACATTGTGTGGAACCAATGTTGAAACTAAATAAGTGTTATTTGGTGTTTGCGTTGAGCATGAATATGATTTGATCATGTTTATTGCAATACGGTTATTCATTAAGTAAGAGAATAATTGTTGTTCTGTTTACATGAATAATACCTTCGATGGTCATACACCTAATGAAAATAGTTCGTTGGATCTCGATCGTAGTGTTACACATATTCATAATATTGAAGCCAAAAGATGCAAAGTTAATAATGATAGTGCAACTTATTTGTGGCACTGCCGTTTAGGTCACATCGGTGTAAAGAGAATGAAGAAACTCCATACTTATGGACTTTTGGAACCACTTGATTATGAATCACTTGGTACTTGCGAGCCGTGCCTCATGGGCAAGATGACAAAAACGCCGTTCTCCGGTACTATGGAGAGAGCAACAGATTTGTTGGAGATCATACATACAGATGTATGTGGTCCGATGAATGTTGAAGCTCGCGGTGGATATCGTTATTTTCTGACCTTCACAGATGATTTGAGCAGATATGGGTATATCTACTTGATGAAACATAAGTCTGAAACATTTGAAAAGTTCAAATAATTTCAGGGTGAAGTGGAAAATCATCGTGACAAGAAAATAAGGTTTCTACGATCTGATCGCGGAGACAAATATTTGAGTTACGAGTTTGGTATTCAATTAAAACAATGTGGAATAGTTTCACAAACTCATGCCACCTGGAACACCACAGCATAATGGTGTGTCCGATCGTCATAACCGTACTTTATTGGATATAGTGCAATCTATGATGTCTCTTACCGATCTACAACTATCGTTTTGGGGTTATGCATTAGAGACAGCTGCATTCACGTTAAAAAGGGCACCATCTAAATCCGTTGAGACGACACAATCTGAACTATGATTTGGCAAGGAACCAAAGTTGTCATTTCTTAAAGTTTTGGGTTGTGATGCTTATGTGAAAAAGTTTCATCCTGATAAGCTCAAACCCAAATCAGAGAAATATGTCTTCAGGATACCCAAAGGAGACTTTTGGGTACACCTTCTATCACAGATCCGAAGGCAAGACATTTGTTGCTAAGAATGAATCCTTTCTAGAGAAGGAGTTTCTCTCGAAAGAAGTGAGTGGGAGGAAAGTAGAACTTGATGAGGTAACTGTACCTACTCCCATATTGGAAAGTAGTTCATCACAGAAATCTGTTCCTGTGACTACTACAGCAATTAGTGAGGAAGCTAATGATGATGATCATGTAACTTCAGATCAAGTTACTACCGAACCTCGTAGGTAAACCAGAGTGAGATCTGCACCAGAGTGGTACAGTAATCCTGTTCTGGAGGTCATGTTACTTGACCATGACGAACCTACGAACTATGAGGAAGCGATGATGAGCCCAGATTCCGCGAAATGGTTTGAGGCCATGAAATCTGAGATGGGATCCATGTATGAGCACAAAGTGTGGACTTTGGTTGACTTGCCCGATGATCGACAAGCAATTGAGAATAAATGGATCTTCAAGAGGAAGACGGACGCTGATAGTAGTGTTACTATCTAGAAAGCTAGACTTGTCGAAAAAGGTTTTTGACAAAGTTCAAGGTGTTGACTACGATGAAATTTTCTCACTCGTAGCGATGCTTAAGTCTGTCCAAATCATGTTAGCAATTGTTGCATTTTTATGAAATCTGGCAAATGGATAAACAAAACTACATTCCTTAATGGATTTAAAGAAGAGTTGTATATGATGCAACCAGAAGGTTTTGTCAATCCTAAAGGTGCTAACAAAATATGCAAGCTCCAGCGATCCATCTATGGACTGGTGCAAGCATCTCGGAGTTGGAATATACGCTTTGATAAGTTGATCAAAGCATATAGTTTTATACAGACTTGCGGTGAAGTCTGTATTTACAAGAAAGTGAGTGGGAGCACTACAATATTTCTGATAAATATATGTGAATGACATATTGTTGATCGAAAATAATGTAGAATTATTCTGCAAAGCATAAAGGAGTGTTTGAAAGGAGTTTTTTAAAGAAAGACCTCGAAGAAGCTGCTTACATATTGAGCATCAAGATCTATAGAGATAGATCAAGACGCTTGATAAGTTTTTTTCAATGAGTACATACCTTGACAAGATTTTGAAGTAGTTCAAAATGGAACAGTCAAAGAAAGAGTTCTTGACTGCATTACAAGGTGTGAAATTGAGTAAGACTCAAAGCCCGACCACGGCAGAAGATAGAAAAAGAATGAAAGTCATTCCCTATGCCTCAGCCATAGGTTCTATAAAGTATGCCATGCTATGTACCAGATCTATTGTATACCCTACACTGATTTTGGCAAGGGAGTACAATAGTGATCTAGGAGTAGATCACTAGACAGCGGTCAAAACTATCCTTAGTGGAATAAGGATATGTTTCTCGATTATGGAGGTGACAAAAAGGTTCATCGTAAAGTGTTATGTCGATGCAAGTTTTGACACTGATCCAGATGGCTCTAAGTCTCAATCTGGATACATATTGAAAGTGGGAGCAAATAGCTAGAGTAGCTCCGTGCAGAGCATTGTTGACATAGAAATTCGCAAAATACTTACGGATCTGAATGTGACAGACCCGTTGACTAAAATTATCTCACAAGCAAAACATGATCACACCTTAGTACTCTTTGGGTGTTAATCACATAGCGATGTGAACTAGATTACTGACTCTAGTAAACCCTTTGGGTGTTGATCACATATCGATGTGAACTATGGGTGTTAATCACATGGTGATGTGAACTATTGCTGTTAAATCACATGGCGATGTGAACTAGATTATTGACTCTAGTGCAAGTGGGAGACTGAAGGAAATATGCCCTAGAGGCAATAATAAAGTTATTATTTATTTCCTTATATCATGATAAATTTTTATTATTCATGCTAGAATTGTATTAACCGGAAACATAATACTTGTGTGAATACATAGACAAACAAAGTGTCACTAGTATGCCTCTACTTGACTAGCTCGTTAATCAAAGATGGTTATGTTTCCTAACCATAGACATGAGTTTTCATTTGATTAACGGGATCACATCATTAGGAGAATGATGTGATTGACTTGACCCATTCTGTTAGCTTAGCACCTGATCGTTTAGTATGTTGTTATTGCTTTCTTCATGACTTATACATGTTCCTATGACTATGAGATTATGCAACTCCCATTTACTGGAGGAACACTTTGTGTGCTACCAGACGTCACAACGTAACTGGGTGATTATAAAGGAGCTCTACAGGTGTCTCCGAAGGTACTTGTTGGGTTGGCGTATTTCAAGATTAGGATTTGTCACTCCGATTGTCGGAGAGGTATCTCTGGGCCCTCTCGGTAATGCACATCACTTAAGCCTTGCAAGCATTGCAACTAATGAGTTAGTTGCGAGATGATGTATTACGAAACGAGTAAAGAGACTTGCCGGTAACGAGATTGAACTAGGTATTGAGATACCGACGATCGAATCTCGGGCAAGTAACATACCGATGACAAAGGGAACAACGTATGTTGTTATGCGGTCTGACCGATAAAGATCTTCGTAGAATATGTGGGAGCCAATATGAGCATCCAGGTTCCGCTATTGGTTATTGACCGGAGACGTGTCTCGGTCATGTCTACATTGTTCTCGAACCCGTAGGGTCCGCACGCTTAACGTTACGATGACAGTTTCATTATGAGTTTATGTGATTTGATGTACCGAAGGTAGTTAGGAGTCCCGGATGAGATCGGGGACATGACAAGGAGTCTCGAAATGGTCGAGATGTAAAGATCGATATATTGGGCGACTATATTCGGACATCAGAAAGGTTCCGAGTGGTTCGGGTATTTTTCTGAGTACCTGGGAGTTACGGGAATACGGGGGAAGAAGTATATGGGCCTTATTGGGCTTTAGGGGAGAGGGAGAGGCAGGCCGCCCCCCCCCCATTGGCTAGTCCGAATTGGACTAGGGGGAGGGGCGGTGCCCCCTCCTTCCTTCTCTTCCCTCTTCCCCTTCCTTGTCTCCTACTCCTACTACTTGGAAGGACTCCTAGTTGTACTAGGAAAGGGGGAATCCTACTCCCGGTGGGAGTAGGACTCCCCTAGGGCGCGCCATAGAGAGGGCCGGCCCTCCCCTCCTCCACTCCTTTATATACGGGGGCAGGGGGCACCCCAAAGACACACAAGTTGATCTTCGTGATCGTTCTCTTAGCCGTGTGCGGTGCCCCCTCCACCATAATCCTCGATAATATTGTAGCGGTGCTTAGGTGAAGCCCTGCGACGGTAGAACATCAAGATCGTCACCACGCCATCGCGCTGACGGAACTCTTCCCCGACACTTTGCTGGATCGGAGTCCGGGGATCGTCATCGAGCTGAACATGTGCAAGAACTCGGAGGTGCCGTTGTTTCGGTGCTTGATCGGTCGGGCCGTGAAGACATACGACTACATCAACCACGTTGTCATAATGCTTCCGCTTTCGGTCTACGAGGGTACGTGGACAACATTCTCCCCTCTCGTTGCTATGCATCACCATGATCTTACGTGTGCGTAGGAAATTTTTGAAATTACTACGTTCCCCAACAGTGGCATCCGAGCCTAGGTTTTATGTGTTGATGTCATTTGCACGAGTAGAACACAAGTGAGTTGTGGGCGATATAAGTCATACTGCTTACTAGCATGTCATACTTTGGTTCGGCGGTATTGTTGGATGAAGCGGCCCGGACCGACATTACGTGTACGCTTACGCGAGACTGGTTCTACCGACGTGCTTTGCACACAGGTGGCTGGCGGATGTCAGTTTCTCCAACTTTAGTTGAAACGAGTGTGGCTACGCCCAGTCCTTGCAAAGGTTAAAACAGCACCAACTTGACAAACTATCGTTGTGTTTTTGATGCGTAGGTAAGATCGGTTCTTGCTAAGCCCTTAGCAGCCACATAAAATTTGCAACAACAAAGTAGAGGACGTCTAACTTGTTTTTGCAGGGCATGTTGTGATGTGATATGGTCAAGACATGATGAGATATAAGTTCTTGTATGAGATGATCATGTTTTGTTGAAGTTATCGACAACTGGCAGAAGCCTTACGGTTGTCTTTTTATTGCATAAGATGCTAGCGCCAAATAATTGCTTTACTTTATCGCTGTGTGATAGCAATAGTTGCAAGAGCAATAGTTGGCGAGACGACCATGTGACGGCACATTGATATAGATCAAGATGATGGAGATCATGGTGTCATGCCGATGACGATAGAGATCATGATGGTACTTTGGAGATGGAGATCAAAGGCGCAAGATGATTATGGCCATATCATGTCACATATATTGATTGCATGTGATGTTTATCTTTTATGCATCTTATCTTGCTTTGATTGACGGTAGCTTTATAAGATGATCTCTCACTAAATTATCAAGGTATAAGTGTTCTCCCTGAGTATGCACCGTTGCGAAAGTTCTTCGTGCTGAGACACCACGTGATGATCGTGTGTGATAGGCTCTATGTTCAAATACAACGGGTGCAAAACATTTGCACACGCGGAATACTCAGGTTAAACTTGACGAGCCTAGCATATAACAGATATGGCCTCGGAACACGGAGACCGAAAGGTCGAGCGTGAATCATATAGTAGATATGATCAACATAGTGATGTTCACCATTGAAACTACTCCATCTCACGTGATGATCGAACATGGTTTAGTTGATTTGGATCACGTGATCACTTACAGGATTAGAGGGATGTCTATCTAAGTGGGAGTTCTTAAGTAATATGATTAATTGAACTTTAATTTATGATGAACTTAGTCTTGGTAGTATTAGCATATCTATGTTGTAGATCAATAGCTCGCGTTGTTGCTTTAATATGTTTATTTTGATATGTTCCTAGAGAAAATTATGTTGAAAGATGTTAGTAGCAATGATGCGGATTGGATCCGTGATCTGAGGTTTATCCTCATTGCTGCACAGAAGAATTAAGTCCTTGATGCACTGCTAGGTGAAAGACCTATTGCAGGAGCAGATGCAGACGTTATGAACGTTTGGCTAGCTCAATATGATGACTACTTGATAGTTTAGTGCACTATGCTTAACGGCTTAGAATCGGGACTTCAAAGACGTTTTGAACGTCATGGACCATATGAGATGTTCCAGGAGTTGAAGTTAATATTTCAATCAAATACCCGAGTTGAGAGATATGAAGTCTCCAACAAGTTCTATAACTAAAAGATGGAGGAGAATCGCTCAACTAGGGAACATGTGCTCAGCTTGTCTGGGTACTACAATCGCTTGAATCAAGTGGGAGTTAATCTTCCAGATAAGATAGTGATTGACAGAATTCTCTAGTCACCATCACCAAGTTAGTAGAACTTCGTGATGAACTATAATATGCAAGGGATAACGGAAACAACTCCCAAGCTCTTCGTGATGCTGAAATCAACGAAGGTAAAAATCAAGAAAAACATCAAGTGTTGATGGTTGACAAGACCACTAGTTTCAAGAAAAGGGCAAAGGGAAGAAGGGGAACTTCAAGAAAAACAGCAAGCAAGTTGCTGCTCAAGTGAAGAAGCCCAAGTCTGATCCTAAGCCTGAGACTAAGTGCTTCTACTGCAAAGGGACTGGTCACTGGAAGTGGAACTGCCCCAAGTATTTGGCGGATAAGAAGGATGGCAAAGTAAACAAAGGTATATTGGATATACGTGTTATTGATGTGTACTTTACTAGTGTTTATAGCAACCCCTCGGCATTTGATACTGGTTTAGTTGCTAAGAGTAGTAACTCAAAACGAGAGTTGCAGAATAAACAGAAACTAGTAAAGGGTGAGGTGACGATGTGTGTTGGAAGTAGTTCCAAGATTGATATGATCATCATCGCACACTCCCTATACTTTCAGGATTAGTGTTGAAACTAAATAAGTGTTATTTGGTGTTTGCGTTGAGCATGAATATGATTTGATCATGTTTATTGCAATACGATTATTCATTAAAGTCAGAGAATAATTGTTGTTCTGTTTACATGAATAAAACCTTCGATGGTCATACACCCAATGAAAATAGTTTGTTGGATCTCGATCGTAGTGTTACACATATTCATAATATTGAAGCCAAAAGATGCAAAGTTAATAATGATAATGCAACTTATTTGTGGCACTGCCGTTTAGGTCATACCGGTGTAAAGCGCATGAAGAAACTCCATACTTATGGACTTTTGGAACCACTTGATTATGAATCACTTGGTACTTGCGAGCCGTGCCTCATGGGAAATATGACTAAAATGCCGTTCTCCGGTACTATGGAGAGAGCAACAGATTTGTTGGAGATCATACATACAGATGTATGTGGTCCGATGAATGTTGAAGCTCGCGGCGGGTATCGTTATTTTCTGACCTTCACAGATGATTTGAGCAGATATGGGTATATCTACTTGATGAAACATAAGTCTGAAACATTTGAAAAGTTCAAATAATTTCAGGGTGAAGTGGAAAATCATCGTGACAAGAAAATAAGGTTTCTACGATCTGATCGCGGAGACAAATATTTGAGTTACGAGTTTGGTCTTCAATTAAAACAATGTGGAATATTTTCACAAACTCATGCCACCTGGAACACCACAGCATAATGGTGTGTCCGATCATCATAACCGTACTTTATTGGATATAGTGCAATCTATGATGTCTCTTACCGATCTACCACTATCGTTTTGGGGTTATGCATTAGAGATAGCTGCATTCACGTTAAAAAGGGCACCATCTAAATCCGTTGAGACGACACAATCTGAACTATGGTTTGGCAAGAAACCTAAGTTGTCGTTTCTTAAAGTTTTGGGTTGTGATGCTTATATGAAAAAGTTTCATCCTGATAAGCTCAAACCCAAATCGGAGAAATATGTCTACATAGGATACCCAAAGGAGACTATTGGGTACACCTTCTATCATAGATCCGAAGGCAAGACATTCGTTGCTAAGAATGGATCCTTTTTAGAGAAGGAGTTTCTCTCGAAAGAAGTGAGTGTGAGGAAAGTAGAACTTGATGAGGTAACTGTACCTACTCCCTTATTGGAAAGTAGTTCATCACAGAAATATGTTCCTGTGACTACTACACCAATTAGTGAGGAAGCTAACGATGATGATCATGTAACTTCAGATCAAGTTACTACCAAACCTCGTAGGTAAACCAGAGTGAGATCTGCACCAGAGTGGTACAGTAACCCTGTTTTGGAGGTCATGTTACTTGACCATGACGAACCTACGAACTATGAGGAAGCGATGATGAGCCTAGATTCCGCGAAATGGTTTGAGGCCATGAAATCTGAGATGGGATCCATGTATGAGAACAAAGTGTGGACTTTGGTTGACTTGCCCGATGATCGGCAAGCAATTGAGAATAAATGGATCTTCAAGAGGAAGACGGATGCTGATAGTAGTGTTACTATCTACAAAGCTAGACTTGTCGAAAAAGGTTTTTGACAAAGTTCAAGGTGTTGACTACGATGAAATTTTCTCACTCGTAGCGATGCTTAAGTATGTCCAAATCAAGTTAGCAATTGCCGCATTTTTATGAAATCTGGCAAATGGATAAACAAAACTACATTCCTTAATGGATTTAAAGAAGAGTTGTATATGATGCAACCAGAAGGTTTTGTCAATCCTAAAGGTGCTAACAAAATATGCAAGCTCCAGCGATCCATCTATGGACTGGTGCAAGCATCTCGGAGTTGGAATATACGCTTTGATAAGTTGATCAAAGCATATAGTTTTATACAAACTTGCGGTGAAGCCTGTATTTACAAGAAAGTGAGTGGGAGCACTACAACATTTCTGATAAATATATGTGAATGACATATTGTTGATCGAAAATAATGTAGAATTATTCTGCAAAGCATAAACGAGTGTTTGAAAGGAGTTTTTTAAAGAAAGACCTCGAAGAAGCTGCTTACATATTGAGCATCAAGATCTATAGAGATAGATCAAGACGCTTGATAAGTTTTTTTCAATGAGTACATACCTTGACAAGATTTTGAAGTAGTTCAAAATGGAACAGTCAAAGAAAGAGTTCTTAACTGTGTTACAAGGTGTGAAATTGAGTAAGACTCAAAGCCCGACCACGGCAGAAGATAGAAAAAGAATGAAAGTCATTCCCTATGCCTCAGCCATAGGTTCTATAAAGTATGCCATGGTATGTACCAGATCTATTGTATACCCTACACTAATTTTGGCAAGGGAGTACAATAGTGATCTAGGAGTAGATCACTGGACAGCGGTCAAAATTATCCTTAGTGGAATAAGGATATGTTTCTCGATTATGGAGGTGACAAAAAGGTTCATCGTAAAGGGTTATGTCGATGCAAGTTTTGACACTGATCTAGATGGCTCTAAGTCTCAATCTGGATACATATTGAAAGTGGGAGCAAATAGCTAGAGTAGCTCCGTGCAGGGCATTGTTGACATAGAAATTCGCAAAATACTTACGGATCTGAATGTGACAGACCCGTTGACTAAAATTATCTCACAAGCAAAACATGATCACACCTTAGTACTCTTTGGGTGTTAATCACATAGCGATGTGAACTAGATTACTGACTCTAGTAAACCCTTTGGGTGTTGATCACATATCGATGTGAACTATGGGTGTTAATCACATGGTGATGTGAACTATTGTTGTTAAATCACATGGCGATGTGAACTAGATTATTGACTCTAGTGCAAGTGGGAGACTGAAGGAAATATGCCCTAGAGGAAATAATAAAGTTATTATTTATTTCCTTATATCATGATAAATGTTTATTATTCATGCTAGAATTGTATTAACCGGAAACATAATACTTGTGTGAATACATAGACAAACAAAGTGTCACTAGTATGCCTCTACTTGACTAGCTCGTTAATCAAAGATGGTTATGTTTCCTAACCATAGACATGAGTTGTCATTTGATTAACAGGATCACATCATTAGGAGAATGATGTGATTGACTTGACCCATTCCGTTAGATTAGCACCCGATCGTTTACTATGTTGCTATTGCTTTCTTCATGACTTATACATGTTCCTATGACTATGAGATTATGCAACTCCCATTTACTGGAGGAACACTTTGTGTGCTACCAGACGTCACAACGTAACTAGGTGATTATAAAGGATCTCTACAGGTGTCTCCGAAGGTACTTGTTGGGTTGGCGTATTTCGAGATTAGGATTTGTCACTCCGATTGTCGGAGAGGTATCTCTGGGCCCTCTCGGTAATGCACATCACTTAAGCCTTGCAAGCATTGCAACTAATGAGTTAGTTGCGAGATGATGTATTACGGAACGAGTAAAGAGACTTGCGGGTAACGAGATTGAACTAGGTATTGAGATACCGACGATCGAATCTCGGGCAAGTAACATACCGATGACAAAGGGAACAACGTATGTTGTTATGCGGTCTGACCGATAAAGATCTTCGTAGAATATGTGGGAGCCAATATGAGCATCCAGGTTCTGCTATTGGTTATTGACCGGAGACGTGTCTCGGTCATGTCTACATTGTTCTCGAACCCGTAGGGTCCGCACGCTTAATGTTACGATGACAGTTTCATTATGAGTTTATGTGATTTGAAGTACCGAAGGTAGTTCGGAGTCCCGGATGAGATCGGGGACATGACGAGGAGTCTCGAAATGGTCGAGACGTAAAGATCGATATATTGGATGACTATATTCGGACATCAGAAAGGTTCCGAGTGGTTCGGGTATTTTTCGGAGTACCGGGGAGTTACGGGAATACGGGGGAAGAAGTATATGGGCCTTATTGGGCTTTAGGGGAGAGGGAGAGGCAGGCCGCGCGCCCCCCCATTGGCTAGTCCGAATTGGACTAGGGGGAGGGGCGGCGCCCCCTCCTTCCTTCTCTTCCCTCTTCCCCTTCCTTGTCTCCTACTCCTACTACTTGGAAGGACTCCTAGTTGTACTAGAAAAGGGGGAATCCTACTCCCGGTGGGAGTAGGACTCCCCTAGGGCGCTCCATAGAGAGGGCCGGCCCTCCCCTCCTCCACTGCTTTATATACGGGGGCAGGGGGCACCCCAAAGACACACAAGTTTATCTTCGTGATCGTTCTTAACCGTGTGCGGTGCCCCCCTCCACCATAATCCTCGATAATATTGTAGTGGTGCTTAGGCGAAGCCCTGCGATGGTAGAACATCAAGATCGTCACCACGCCGTCGTGCTGACGGAACTCTTCCCCGACACTTTGCTGGATCGGAATCCGGGGATCGTCATCGAGCTGAACGTGTGCAAGAACTCGGAGGTGCCGTAGTTTCGGTGCTTGATCGGTCGGGCCGTGAAGACGTACGACTACATCAACCGCGTTGTCATAACGCTTCCGCTTTCGGTCTATGAGGGTACGTGGACAACACTCTCCCCTCTCGTTGCTATGCATCACCATGATCTTACGTGTGCGTAGGAAATTTTTGAAATTACTACGTTCCCCAACAAGATTTTCACAGATTCTTCAAAGTGGCTAGAACTTTGAAGAAAAACAAAGTGGCGAAATACACGCAGAACGAAATCTACTCTAAGCATGGATAACGAAATGACGACAAAGTCATCATGCCGAAATAGAACAAGCATACTAGGTAGCAGAACATGAAAAACATGCAAGCATACACGAATACAACATTAGAATAGCTAACAGGAGGACAGAAAGTGAGATGGACAAAATTGGAAGTCTTTAGAAAGGGAAACAAAGTCTTCAACACATAATTACATAAAGTAAAGGAGTGAAGAAATTTTGACCGGATTGCTCGATGAAGACAATGATTTATTTGAACAGTTCCGGTTGTTGTGTCAACTGTACACTTGGTTAGGGAGGTTGAGATTGAACTCAGAAGACACACAGTCATCACCTTATTCCCCTTGAGCCAAGCACCCTGCAGCACAAACGGGCGCGTCAGCTCGTGACGTGAAGGAGGCCTCGGCAGCCCGTGAAGCGGCGTTGGAGGAATTCCTGCGTGCCCACATAGCCGAGAAGCGGCGGAAGAGGGCGGTCAAGGCGATGGAAAAATACCAAAACCAGGCGGTCCGCACCATCGCCGGACTGCCCTCCCCCCTGTAGGAGGAGAGGAGAAAGAGGAGGACGACGGCGGATCGGACAGCTCCGACAGTGAGCAGATCTGCCTCGATCTGTTTTGCATCTTCGACTGCTACTGCGGCAAGAAAGATAGGAAGGGCAAGGGCAAAGCAGGCAATGATGAATTTCTCATATCACCGTTGTGTTCGTAATTAGTAGGGCGTGTCAATTTTTGGTAGCCGATGACATATTTTTAGCTGCGTATAATGTTGCATGAGCGAATATTGATTTCGGTTTAGATGCATCCGGTTATGAAGGATCTATGTTGTGTGTTGTTCGTTCAGTGTCCACAGACGCGCCCGGACAGATACGCAATCGCTTGGGGAGCCGAAATTTGGTACTTGCGGATATACACGCCGTAACAAAGCCATTTTTGCACATTCATATGGTGAAGCCCATAAATATATTATAACTTGTTCCTTACATTTCAAGTAAGATATGACTATGACCAGAAGCGATTTCTCTGAACCCGGGGTGAACTGTAAACTCGTTAAAAAGTCCCAAAAAATGTGGTGAAAGATGCTTGAGTTGGTGATGTTTGTGCCAATTCCAGATTATTCGGACATTTGAGTAGTTCCTAGCAAAAGAGGCAAATTCGGGTATGTGAAAAAGTTCACTATTTTGTATGATTCAGACATGAATTATTTTTTTTGCTGAGAGCTACTCAGATGTTTGAATACTTTGAAGTTTGGCACGGACATCATGCACCGAAGCATCATTCACCACAAAAAATCAGATTAAAAAAACAGATTTTAAAAAGAAAATATTATTTATTTTGGTTTTACTGTTCATAGGATGTAGATGAACTTGGATCCCGAATTGGATATTCGCTATGACCATACCATTGAACCGACGAGCCAGCATGTTTTGGTTGTTGTATCTTTTTAGGTGGTGCCTCCGCTAGACACCTCAGCTAGACTTCTTCCTTACAGTGCCACGGTGGTTTCAAGTGAAAGATGGTCTCGTATTTGTGTTCTTACTTTTTTCTGAGATTTTTTTTTCTGCGTGAATATTCTTACTCTATGATGGTAATTGGGATAGTCACAGGCAGACATCCTAGGCTGGGGCCTACTTGCTGCGACCAATTATAGGTCGCCGTTGCGTAAAACAGGCAGCATTTTCTACAAGGCGTCTCCAACCGTTCTGAGATGTATTGTAGCGACCCGAGCAGTGTAGTTTTTTAGTTTTCATTATATTTTTAAAATATTAAAGAAACCAAAATTAAAAAATGAATATCATTTTTGACAAAAAAACATGAACTTTTTAACCCGACCAGACTTTCAAATTTTTAAACATTTTTTGAATAGACAGACATTTTTTATTGGCAAACATTTCTTTGGAAAACCGTGATCAATTTTTGACAATTTTTATTGTTGTTGAAGGATTCATTTGTGTTTTAAAACATTGAACAATTTCTAAAATTCCAAACATATTTTGAAAAATGAAAGAAAAACATTTTAAAATTTCAATCTTTTTTTGAAAAGGCGAACCATAAATCCAATTATTTTCCGAAAAATGTGAAACCATATTTGAAATTTATAAACATTTTTTTAAATAGCTAATATTTTCTGAAAAAGAGAAACAAAAATATATTTTTTGAAAACATGAGCAAATTTGAATTTTTGGGAACAATTTACAAATTCTAAACAGTTTATATATTTTTTAAAAATATTTTTGAAAATTTTAGAAAATTTTCAAACATTTGTAAAACGGAAAAAACAAAAACAACAAAAAAGGGAACAGAAAAAGCAAAAATAAAACTGTCAAATAAAACAATAAGAAAGAGAAAATTGAACAAAGACCGGCCTGGAGGTTCCCCAAACCGGATTTCAACAGACTACAATTCACTGAATTGGGCTAGCTCATTTAGATCGTTCGGTCCCACTCTGTGTGCGTTTTTAGGCGACAAGTTTGACGCACAGAGCATACAAGTCCAATTCGCCACTACTGCGGCAGAATGCCGTCATTTCCCACATGCAGCGCAATTATGGGAGGGCCCAATTCGTGTTACAGCGATTTAACGAAATTTCAACAGGAATATTTTTTTTAGTTCTGAACAATACTTTTTTAAGAGACCATCCAGAAGTTTCCTGTATTGTTCAGGTATTGTTTTTTTATTTTTCTGACATTCTTTGTACCAGTTTTCTTCTGTTTTTCCTTTTTATTTTTACGTTTTCTTTTATTTTCGAAAAATGTTTGAAATTTTCAAATATTGTTCAGAACTTCAAAAAAATATTCCTGTTCATAAAAAAATCGTTAAATTTTTGAAAAGTTTGAACTTTAACTATCTCCAGGATTTGAAAGGATGTTTATGTTTGAATAAATTTTCAGAATTTAAAAATATATTCATGTGTGTCAAAATTTGAACACAAACATAAAACATGTTAGTTTAAAAAAATGTTTGAATTTTCAAAAACTTTCTTTCTTTGATTTTTTCGCAAATTCAAATAAATATTCCCATTTTCAAAATTTATTTGAGAATAAAAAAGTTCACATTCTCAAAAAATATTGGGAATTTTAAAAAAATGATATAATTATTCACAAATTTCAAGAAATGTTTAGAATTTCAAAAATTGTTTGCTTTTTATAAAAAAGATTGAAATTTCAAAAAAAAAGGTTCAGATTTTATAACACTGCTCACAAACTTCAAGAGAATTCATGTTTCCAAAAAATGCTCACTTTTTTCAAACTTTGATCACAAAATTTTGTGCCACTCGCTACAGTAAAATTCATGCTAAGTTAATCGTGTGCTACATTGTCGTGCACTTCTACCAGGCTTGCAAATAGGTCAGCCCTGTCGGGCTTTATGCTTTGCGTCGCACCCCCAATTGGACACAATGAACATCCAATAGAAGCTCCCCAAAGAGCGTCATATAGGCTTTACCTCCTTCCTAGGAAGCCTTGGCCAACATTGGGTCCTGAGAAATAGACCCTAGCCCTAGTAGAAAAACCTAGCAACCCAGGGATCAAATTCGTAGCTACAACCCAGCAAGCATCTATTTTTCTATTAAAGCCCAATAAGAAGTGTTGTAAATTGCTTGCAAAGTAGTAATCATGGAAAGAAGAACCTTGAATCTTGATGCGACGTGACCATGAAGCAGAAGCATAAGCAGCCTCCCTGTAGCGACCAACGACATCTCCCCCCTAGCCCGTAGGGACAGATCGAGAAGAACTCGATTTGTTCATATGATAGCTCAACACTGCACATTCAGGCCTTGGTTCATAGGCTAAGAATATCATAGAAAGTGAGATGACATATACCACAATTCTTATAGAGAAAGAAATGTCATTTTGATGCATCTATGATAAAAAAAAATCTCCATTGTCTCTAGCCTAGGTTTTTCGTTCGAAATGTGAAGGACTGATTTTTATCCTACATAGTAGTAGAAATCTATTCCTATGAACCAAAAAGCTTGAAAGAAATTTTTCCTGCAAAATTTCTACAAAGTTTCTTTTAAACCAGAGGAGGCCTATTTCATCCTAATAGATAGGAAGATCCCAGGAGAGTGGGAGGAAAAGGGCAATGATACATTGGAATCGAATCGCTGGAAAGAAAGAAGACCAAACATCCTCTCGTCTTTGCCCACTCCTCGTTGCCCAAAGGTCAGGTTGCAAGTGGGACAGGTTGCGGTTAGCCCGTATCCCGCATTCTAAACCGTGAGAACTACTCCTACATGGGATATGCGGGTTGCCATACGTGGGATACGCAGGTTACCACTACGCTGCTAGCCCGCAATACTGAGTTAAGTACGAGGGATATGTGTACAGGGTTGAGTTGCGAATTGGTACACATGCATAATGTCCATCTGTACATAACGGCCATCATGAAGTGTGCCATATTCGATAGCAGAGTCCTAGTAATAATCAACAAGTGTCTGCACGTTCTAAGGTCAAGTTCCAATGCACAACCCATTTGGTCCGTTTGTGTTCGTTTGGATTGAAATAGATAAATGTTATGGCCCAACGCAGGGTCTGAAACAAATTATGTCCGTATTGTGTCCGCCTCTCCTAATTCTAGCGGACCAGATTTGCGTTCAGACGGACACTTGATAGACGCACACGCGTCCTCTCATCGTCCATCCTCAGGCCCCCGACGCGTCTTTTTAATGACAACCCATGGACTGGCCAGTCCACTTCCATCGTGGCGACCTTCCCGACTCTCCCCTCCCCCCTCCCCCTCCCACTCCACTCGTCCGACATGCTCTAGTCCGCTCTGCCGGCCGCTGCCCAGCCATAGGTATGTGGAAGTGGGTCCCCGGCAAGGCGGGGATGCACAGCGGCGAGGCGGGGTTTTCTTCTTGGCCGTCCAGCGGCACCGGCTTCTCCATTTCGTCGCTGTGCCGCAGATCGGCACCTACGTCAAGGTGGAGGTGTGCCAGAGTTACTGGGACACCTCCACCTAGCTGCTGTGGTCAGACCCACGTCTCCGGAACGACTATCATCTCAGCCCAGATCAGGTGCCAGTGCCGCCCATTCCGGTGAGCGGTCGCGCTCGTCTGTTCGAGATCAACTGCCGCAGGTCCCGGCTGCCTCCAGACCTCATCGACCAGCCTAGGTGCGCTGTGGACTCCCCGCTTTTGGACACATGATTCCGGGGCGAGCACGACCTGTGGCGGCAGATGTTCTTTGTCGGCCGTGCTCACAGACGTCGCCATCCCAGAGCTCGAGGAGCTGGAGAATCCAGAGGACACAGAGCCGCAATGGAACCCGGCGTTGGTGGGCCAGTCCTGGATGTGGACTGCGATGATGTCCATCACGTCGGAGTTGGTGTCGGGGCTAGCCGTATGGGTTGGGGCTGATACGTGCTCACTGCCCCACGTGTCGCCACCCCCTGTGTGCAACCGTTGCAGGTGTCACCCGCCCACCTGTGGCAGCCACTGATCCAGGGTTTCCATGTAAGTTTTTTTAATGTTTTTTAGTTCAAGTTCAGGTTTATGCATGGTGAACAGTTCTGCGAGGACTTTTGGACTTAGTTTAATATATTAGTTAAAGTTATCTCTTTTTTGGTATGAATTTTAAGTTTCAATTGCAGATGTTATTTGAAATGCGTCGGGCCAGTTAGTCACACCGACGGGTGGACGACTACAAACGAACGCTCGTGTCCGCTTTGCCAACGCAAGCACACAGAAACCAGACAAAACATGAGTTCGTTTGCGGTCGTGCGTTGGAGTATGCCTAACGAATTGGTAGACATGCATTTGTGGGCAATACTGTATAGTTCTATTATCTGATTGCACATATTGCACGACAAGTCTATTTTGAATTCATCCCGGAAGAGAAACATGCAATAGATTTTTATGAGGTGTTGCGGACCAAGGCCGATGTTAGGATTGAAGTCCAGCTCGGCTGCGACGGAAATATTGCCTTACAGTTTGTAGGATGCATGTTTCTATGATTTGGCGCTAATGTCACAATGCCTCCTATAACGATGTCATGTGTTGTTGTCGCATCAATAATTGTGCAGGTGCGCACTTGTGTCCAATGCGAGCTCGGAACATCCATTCCTCTCACTGAACACATCAGACTGCCATCTCAGAAGGATCAGGCTACTGATCGTGGCATTTTACTTCACGAGAAGTACAGCGACCATGGCTGGGTGATCACGCTGACATATTTGCTTCGTCTGAGCTAGTAGTGCTATTGTAGCAGCATTTTCTCAAAGCATGTGCAGTTATGCATTTGTTAAACAAAATGTCGGGACCAGGATAAAAACGCATTGGGCAAGTTGCGTGTGCGTGTGCTTTCTTCCCTCTTGGAAGGCGTATCTCGTGGGAGTGGGACCATTCAGTGATAGGTAAAGGTTGATGAACAAGTTGTGAAAGTTATTCTTCTTTTCTCACAGCGCATTCAAGTCTTATCTTCTATTCCCTCCGTTTATAAATATAAGATGGTTTGAATATTTTTGAACAGACTGAAATGAGTGAATAAGCACGCTTAAACTCTATATACATCCGATTCACAAAAAAATTATAGAACATCTTATATGTGTGAACAAAGGGGTACTATCGAAGATTCGAGTTGCAAAAAGAAGAAGAGATGATCCAGTTAATGAAAAAACCAGATTCAAAAACCATACATCTCTCAGTTAAGTAAGGAAAACCGAGCAAAAAAATACGACAAATGTTTAAGTTCAACATATCAAGAAGATATGTTTTTTTGAACCAAACACCGTAGAACAATTGTTCTACGGTAAATATATTAAAAAATAAAATATAGTACAAGCCCCAGAGGGGTCAAAGTTTGGCCAAAGATTAGCCAATGCCTGCTCTAGGTATGGAGCTCATGTCTCTACATGTTATCATCTATCCACTGTGAGAAACTTTGTTCATACTTATTCTTGATCTTGTGTCTAAGAAGTTTTAAATCTTGTTTGAGATGAAATCTCCAGGATTGAATAGAATGTTGTAGTGCCATGAAAACTTTCCCATTCCTCTGAATCCATATGTTCCAGCATCCCAGCATAACAATTTCTGCAGCAAAGTGTTAGTTGCCGTTGATCCAGCATCAGTTGTTTGTCTATCAATTTCTCAGTCTTTTCCTCAGTTTCAGATGCCAACTAAACAAGAACCGAAGTCTGAAACAGGACATAGAAGAAGACACAACTTGTCTATCAGGCAGTTCAACTTATCTGATAAATAAAGTTTCCGTTGAAGGTATCCAGCGCAATGATGCAAAATCAGCGAAGCCGACGGGGACAGTCGGTCAGCGTCGTTCATGCCAGGTTGTCTGGGATTAGCTGTTGATGCGAGCAAATCAACCATTCTTTTCAAGTGGTACTGATGATGAGTAGTAGATGCATGATTAGTAAACAAAATGGATTGCGAGTACACGCCGAAAGCCTTAAGCGTGTATTAGTGTTATAAAACTATCCGACGGATAAACAACTTTGGCGAAAACATCACACTCACGGGTTCGCAACGTTGGACTAAAGAAGAGCGTGCAAGAAAAGGTACAATTTTGAAGCAGCGGATGACATGGACTAAACGAAATCTAGTCCAGAGTAAGTGGCAGGCAGCAAGCATAGATGTGAAACCAAAGTCGTGGAAAGTATGATACACTACTACTAGTAGCCAGAGGATTTCAACGAAGAAAACTTGCTGGTAGCACGAGAAAACAAGCAACTTGGGAAAGTCTATACTGGGTTTTCCAATCGCGAGAGCGAGACGGCACGCGGTTGAGAGTAGTGGATAGCATCTACAGCCGGCGCCTTGAACCCCTCTTAATAGACCCGGCAGACGCCCGGTCGTGACCGGTAAAAAAAATAAGCAATTTAGGCAAGCGTCTTAAACTGGCCTCAAACGTCCGAACTGACTGCCCAAATTTTGGATGGATATTGGGTGTGCGAACGCGACCAGGAGCGTCCGCCACGTTGGACCTGACGATCTGACCTCAATAAAATTGCATCAAATCCCCCTTCGGCCTACACGATTTCACTTGCTTCTCTCTTCTCTCTCGTTCGCGTGTGACGTCTCCTAACTCCGCCGCCATCCTTGTGCCGGACTGCACCTTGCTCTCTATGTGTTTGACACATTATCCAGCCAGGTTTTTAGGTGAATTTTTTTGTAGGCAGAATGATGGATTCCGATGGTTCGTCGGACGAGCAGTATTGACCGACGAAGCTTTAGCAGAAGGATCTGCTACGACCTTACTTGAACATGATATGTTCTATAGGCTCGTACCGCAGCAGAAGGAGCTGCTACAGTTGGTTGGGGGACGACGGGGGCGGGGGCGGGGGGGCTTGTTTTAGGAAAAAATAATTTAGAGAAAGAGCCAAGCAGTAACCAATGCTCGCTTTGTGAGGGATATGGACTGTCACTAAGAATCTTCTCTGTTGATAAGCAGAAAAGATTCATAGTAACAGTCTATATCCTTCAGAAATGGTGCAATGATGACCAAAGCTTACCGCTTTTAAACGACGCGGCTATTTAAGTCTGATCGCGTCGCTCCTCGCACGATGAGGTGAGAGTAAACCTCCAACCCCGCCGGCCCATCACGGATGTTACATCCACACTGAAAATCTTAAGTACGAACAACTTATTTGATGTTTACACAACCTGCCGGCCCAACACTAACGAAACATAAAAAATGATTGATGTGCATGTGTTTGCATGTATTTGGTGTTTTAAAAATAGGGCTTGTGGTTGCCTAAACCGTCTACATATAAGGACCCGAATTTGCGTACCGTGGTTGTAGATGCTCTTACCGCGTCGGTCAGGGAAGTCAAATCGAGATGGTCACCGCTCACAACATCTATAACTCCTTATTTTATGTATTTTTTTTCTTGTTGAGCCTTATTTTAAGTAGTTAACTGCACCCAATCGAACCATCAAACTTTTAGCAGATCAAAATTTTAAGGACACGTGTGATTATCTATCCTGAGGCAGAGTGCACTTCAGGGAAGCTGCTAATGATGGTCATCGTTGCGGTTGCTTGGCAGGGTGCGTCAGAAGAAGGAAGAAAGATAAGAGAGACTTTCATGTGGAGTCAATTTGTTTGACGAGTTAAATTTGAGAATTCATTTAGTTCCAGCCACAATTTAACTCCTCAAAATTTGAAAGAGTTATTTGAGGAACCGTATAAGGAGTTAAATTATAAGGGACCGCGGCTAGAGATGCTCTCACCACCCTTTTCTTATGACTTGTTTGCAGTTCTCTGAAGAAACTTCTTTTTATTAATAGAAAAATCCTCAGGATCTACATCGGGTGATGCATGTAATGTTTTATTAATAATCTCAATGTTTATAAGATTGAGTTATACAATAACAAGGAAATGAAAAGACGTGTATGGCTGTCTAAAGGGCAAAAGGGAAAAAAGTAGAAAAAATGAGTCATGCATGCATCACATATTCTACTATCAGGCCGCCAACCAAATCGGTTGAATAAATCCTGAGTGACCATCTCCCATTGGTTGTGCTCAAAGACCATGGGTGCCTGTTCCCGCTCCTTGTGAAGTACCGCATATGGATCCCACTAATGACCTCGAAGATAACCTGAAAATGGAACTTTTGCTCTGTTAAAGCTGCATTTATTACGAGCGTTCCAAATAGCACAAAGTAGAGCACAAACTCCCACATGCATCTGAGGATTCAACTTGGGATGAACCATAATTAACCAGTTTTGACATATTACTCGTGGGTACAGGTAACCAAAGGCCATGGACCCAGTGCCATACCAACTTGGCAAATGGGAGTGAAGAAATAGATGTTGAATCAATTCCCCATCAAGCTAAGGTTCCAAATATGAGATTCCTGCATTCTTGTGAACTCTCCTCCTCCCCCAAGCGTTTCATATATTGACCTCCTCCATTGTTCCTTTCCTCTTTCACCCCTCCATAGCATTGGTTGTTTTGGGTGGGAATTGAGCATTCTTGTGTTCTTAATTTGTATTTGTTGCATCGGTTTGAGTTCTCTACGCCGATTTGTTCGAGTGGGAGCCCGTGAGGTTGTTACTCTTGGAGGCCACTGCTTTCTAGACGGTTTGATGGTTCTTTCCTTGGTGACCTCTTTCTCGAGATTGTGAAGATGCCCGAGGTTCTCCTTTGTGAGGAGCGTGAAGTTATCTTGGAGCATGCCATCTCGGGAGTGGAGGAAGAAGCTAACCAAAGTGATTGGGAATCGCCTTCATGGTGATATCTCAGTGGGAGAATAGGGTGAGTGTCGGGGATATACCCCGCGGCGTAAACCGGCCGGAAGTATAACCCGGCCGGACTAGGCGTTTCATTGGTAAACCGCCAGAGGATTGGCGGTTTACGTGTCTGGCGGTTCACTAGTATGATGATTCACGAGCCTGAAGATTCATTGGTGACCCGGCGCGTATTCTAGATGCATGACAAGGCCCAAGGACCAGCAGGTCGGTTTAGGTTAATGGTGGGCCGGTTTAAGAGGAAAGGCATGAGGAACATTTATCTTACAAGGAATTAAGACCTGGACTTGTATCCGGTTTGTATTAGAGATAGACTAGTCCTAATCCTAATAGGAATCTACATGTAACCCGCCCCTCCAACATATATAAGGAGGGGCAGGGCTCCCCAAAAGGGAGAAGAGGGACAAGTTCCACAAGTTGGACAAGTTAGGTTTAGACAATAGCTCTCGAGTTAGAGCACTCTTGTAACCGTGATCATCATCATCAATATCAATGAAGCAGGATGTAGGCTTTACCTCCACCGTGAGGGGCCGAACCTGGGTAAAACATCGCGTCTCTCGTCCCGCTCAACCCCTCTCAAGCTACCATATAGATGCGTTGGCCTCGCGACTAAGTCCTGACACTAAGGACATCTGCCGTGACAATTCCACGACAGTTGGCGCCCACCGTGGGGCCCGCGCACGATGGTGTTGAGTTCTTGAAGGGATTTCTTTCAGGGCTCGAGAAGTTTGCAATTTACCGGATGAAGATGAGCCGATTTGGAAGGATCTGCATCAAGTGCAAGTTTACTAGATTCAGATGAAAATAATTAGGGTTTGATGTTCTATGCGTCTCCGACAACGCAACATGATCCGTCAACATCAAGAAGCTCGCGATATGTTAGATAAGAAAAAGCGCCGGCATGGAAAGCTTCTAGGGCGCGTATCGCTGAGGCCGACAAAAAATTTCCTATAGCTACCGGACGCCGGGTCAAGTCAATCCGTATCAGCATACACGTGAGGAGGCAATGATCAAGTCCCGAGGCAGTTTCGAAAATTGATCCGCTAAAAGTCTGCTGCTATTGTTTGAAGTACTACTTCGGTCATGCTACTATTCGCTTGAAGGCAATACTACTTCGTTGTTGATATTGACGTAAGGTATCCATCAAGTACTTTGTCGGCGTTCTGGGAACGGGGGTCCTTAGACTTGCCTGCCTGCAGCCTGCGGCGTGGCTCAAAGGGGGGCCCAGCACGGCCCATGTTCATCAACACAGACCCAAGACCCTCGCGAGGGGCCAAGCCTCGCGGGGCGGACGACACGGAGCTTCCTTAGGCACGGCCTCATCAGGCTGGCTCGCGAGGAGGCGGAGAGATCAAGGCGGGGTACCTCATGAGGTGCCCATGACGCAAGCCATGACGACCAAAGGCGCCAGGCGGGCGCCAGCCGCGCAGTGTCCTCCTTTCCTCTTTGGTGCAAAGGGAGCAAGCGCAGGCGAGAGCATCAAGCAAAGGCACCCGTTTCGGTGCAACGAGATCAAGACCAGTCCAACGGCAGGGAGGAAGTCATTGTGGAGTCCAAGCCAGCGTCACCACCAGAGCCTTTGGCAGGCGAGGACCAACTTTAGTCAGGATAAGTGTACCAGATGTTTCCCTTCAAAATGGCCAATTGTTGGCGCCCTTCCCGCTCAATATTTGGGAAGAGGCCCAGGGCCTTTGCCTATAAATAGGACTAGCCACCCCCAGGATAGAGGGGCAATCATGAAGGGAGAATCTAGAAGCCAAGAGAGAAACTAGTTAGGATCGGATCGAGTAGCATCACACACACATAGAGAGAGAGAGAAGGGCGACTGAACTCCTCCTAGCAGTTCATCCCTCCATCCAAGAATAGACCCTCGCGAGGCTGTTCTTCCTTGTATTGCTCATCATCATCAGCCCAAGAGGCAATCCACCACACCACACACTGGAGTAGGGTATTACACCATAACGGTGGCCCGAACCAGTATAAACCCTGTGTCTCTTGTGCTGTTCTTTCCATAGCTTAGATCTTAGCGAGGTGGAGGGGTGCAGGTAGGTAGAAGGCGAAATCTCCGCGTGCACCCCAGTGTTCGAACCTCAAGGGTCTGCCGGAACCCGAAATCCGACATTTGGCGCGCCAGGTAGGGGTGCGCCGGAATCCACCTTCTACCGCTTCGTGTCCCGTCGCGTCGGCATCACCATGTCCGACGACCAGGCGGGCAACCCAGATCCATGGGCGGCGTGGCCCGCCCGCGCAGAGCCGCTCGCCTCGGGCGACCCCGTGCCCCAGGTAGCTCGCGGTCCGCATGGCGCTGCGGGCCGCGGACGACGCGGACAGACTTCGACAGCTCTCACACCGCGGCAGGCGCGGTCGGCAGCAAGGGCCTCCAATCACGCCGCGACCACGACACCGTACACCCGCCGGGAGCAGGCGAACTCGAGGGCCACGCTCACGGTGGCCCGAGAGCTGCTGCAGTGCAGGCTGTTGGAGGGCGGCCGCGACATGCTGCTGGAGCGGGTGGCAGGGCTCCTGGGCTTCGCCGCCTCGGGGGCTCACCCCTTCTGCACCTAGCTCCCATCTCAAGCCCAGGGCGGCCCGCGCGGGGGCTCCGCGCGCGCTCGCGGGCTCCAAGGCTACCCCAACGCCGGCGAAGCTATTGGCACCGGACCGGCGGCGGCGCTGCCCCCGCTCCCGGTCCGCGAAGAAGAAGGACTCGACGCGACCCATGGCCCCAGTGGACAGCCATGCTACCATCCCACGGTGGGCGCGTCAAGCAGGACTGCGTGGCACGCAGAGCACTACGACGTGGCCTTCGGGATGACGGCGCCAGAAGAATACGTGCCCCTCATGATGGACCAAGGACACCCTCACGAGGGCGAACAAGGCTCGCTCCTCAGCCCAAACTGGGGGGACGAGGCGCCAGAAGCTGAGCCCTTCCAGGAGCCCCGGGACGGTCCCACTGGCCACGCTGGAGGCAACGATTATCGGGTACCGCTAATTCCTCAGGAGCATGCATACGCTAATCATGGATCGCAGGAGGTGCAGGTCGCCACAGCGAGCAGCTGCCCCGCTCCCACAGTCTCCTACCCCTCGGGAGGAGGGCGCAGGGGGCTGCAGGAGAGGGGCCAAGATCCGACATCACCACCGCGACGTTCGGAGCAAGGTGTTCTCAGGAGGTAGGCCCTCTGCTGGGGAGGTGCCTCAGGGCCTGCCCTTGGCGGAGGACCCGTGGTCGTCGTTGATGGCACTAGAGTGTGGCGCAAGGCGGGGCCCTCGTCTGGCGATATGAAGCAAGGCCGGTACCTGTGAAGAAGTCCCAGTGCCTGTGATGCTCGCCGCCCCGTGACACTCCCACGTAATAATGAGTGGGGCTGTACACGCTCCGGAGTCTCAGGGGTGCCGGCCTCAGGCCCTGGGGCTCCCTCCCATGCCCAGTGGAAGCACTTAGCTCCACTCTGGTGAGAAGACGTCCAAGACTAGATTAGGTGCCGAACGCGGCCTTTTGTCTGCTTTCGTCGCTTTTCCCTTTGGTTGTCACTTTCCCCGCTGGATTCAAGTTGGATTCGAATTTAAGATTTGCGTGTGTTCGGGGAAGGGGTGCTTAGTCTCGTTCGAGCAATTTCTCGCGTTTTGATTACCACTTCGCCTCAGCTGCCTCCCCTCGTGAGCCCCTCGCGAGCCGGGTCAGGCCTAGCTTGCGCGCAGCCCAGACTGCCGCCGCCGCGTCCTCTCAGGAGGGTTTTTTACTGCAGATCTGTAAGTGCATCTAGTGCCACCCCTAGTTGGTTTTTGGAGTATTGACGACAAACCTAGTTGAGGGACTAATGTGTTTGTGAGAATTGCAGAAAAACACAGGTAGAAGTCCCTCATTGATTCGGTTTTACTACCAGAGATGACCCCTAAAATGTACGAAGACATTGAAGACAATGGTGGTTTATGAAGATATTCATATTGAAGACAATGACATGAGAAGACTCCCTATGAAGCTTTTGAAACTCGAAGACCAAGATCCTTCGTAGTTCTATTTCATTCATGTTGTGTCATAGGAACCACCGTACTGTTAAGTGGGGTCGAAGAGAACCAGTCAGAATGACTGAAGTGATGCCTAATTCAAATCCTATGTCTTCGAGCGAAGACTTTGAGAGAAAATCTTGTCCAGAGTCAGACAAGTCAGCTTTACTTGTCGCCCAAGTAAAGTTGCCGTGTGAGTTCAAAATTCGACCGTTGGTACACGTGTCAGTTCCTTAGTGACCCAGGGTCATTTCGGACAGATCAGGTCGGGTTGCCAAGTGGCTATAAATAGTCCACCCCCCACAACCATAAACGGTTGGCTGCTCAGATTTCAGTGCACGGCTTTTGTCGTTTGAGAGCAACCCACCTCGAAGCCTTTGAAAGAAAAATTCCCAGTGAGGAGAAAAGCCCTAACCACCCAGAGCCAGAGTAAATTGGGCATCACTTAAGTCTTCGTGTCTGTGTGATTTGAAGACTTATTACACTTGAGGACTGTGCATCCTCCAGACGGTTAGGCGTCGCGTTCTGAGCATCCAAGAGAAATTGTGGATTGTCAGTGAACGAAGTCTGTGAAGGTTTGGGAGTCTACCTTGAAGACTTACCTGAGTGATTGGGCGAGGTCTGTGTGACCTTAGCTCAAGGAGAAAACGGTGAGGACTGGGTGTCTTGGACTAAGTGTCCTTGACTGGGTGTCCGGGACTGTGTGTCCTTTGGTTTAAATACCTAGCCGCTCCAACCAGACGTACAGTTGTCACAGCAACTGGAACTGGTCCAACAAATCATTGTCTTCAACGCGTCACTGGTTTCATCTTCACTTCCTTTCACTTACAGTTATTCATTGTGAAGCCATTGCATGCTTGCTTTATCTTTTGTCTTCACAACATGAATGTATGATCTGTTCGGCTTCATAACTTCTTCCTACCTGATCCTTATTACACTGAAGCTGTTTGTCATTGCGCTTTCACTCTATTGAACACATGACCATGGCTGACCTAGTGTAATCTAACTTCCGCTGCATAGTAATAGGCATGATCTTCACTGTTTGTCTTCACAACTCTCACGTTTTGAAGACTTTCATAAAAATCGCCTATTCACCCCCCCTCTAGTCGATATAACGCACTTTCAATTGGTATCAGAGCAAGGTGCTCCCTTATTCTGTGTGATTCGGTTTAACCACCTGGAGTTTTAGCTATGTCGACTGCAGGGATAATCAAAGTCTCCGCTGCTTGTCCCGTCTTCGATGGAACTGAATATCCCTACTGGAAGAATAAGATGCGCATGCATCTTGAAGCCATTGACGTCGACCTATGGTATGTCGTCGAAAACGGCGTTCCCAAGGCTGGAGAAGGTGTCACTGCTGCTGATGTCAAGAAGTTCGTTCAACTGGACTCTACTGCCAAGAATATCATCTGTGGTCATCTGACCAAAGGACAGTATGGCCGTGTGAGTGCCTTGAAGACATCCAAACTGGTCTGGGATTGGCTCTCCAAAGTTAATGAAGGCATATCAACCCAGAGAGATCAAAGAATCAATGTCCTTCGCAATCTCTTCAACCGCTTCAAACGAAATGACAATGAGAATGTCCAGCACACCTTTGATCGGTTCACTGACATCACAAATGAGCTTCAAGCCCTCGGTGCTACTGAGATCACCAAACATGAAATCGTCAAGACCCTGCTGAGATCACTTGATAGTTCGTTTGACATTCTGGCCCTGATGATTCAAGAACGTCCTGATTTCAAGACACTCAATCCGTCTGACATACTTGAGAGGCTCAACACACATGAGTTTCAGCTTTCTGAGAAAAGAGATATCTACGGTCCAAACTATGGGCGAACTCGTGCCTTGAAGGCAAAAGCTGTCTCCTCATCTGAAGAAGAATCTGACTGCAGTTCTGATGATCCTGAAGACATTGGAAGAGAACTTGCAATGCTAGTGAAGAAGTTTCAAAAATTCACCAAGAAGAAAGGCTTTAGAAAATCTTCACGATCAAGCTCAAGGAATGATGAAGCTTCTGCTCATGACTACAAGAAGAAAACATGTCACAAGTGCAAGAAAACTGGGCACTTCATCTCTGAGTGTCCACAGTGGGACTATGAGAACAGAAGGAAGAAGAAGAGCAAGGAATATGATTCTGACGACAAGAAGAAGAAGAAACACTCAAAGTCTTCTTCCAAGTCTTCATCAAAGTCTTCATCACACAAGAAGAGCTCATCTGGCAAGGCGCGTGCGTTTGTAGGCAAGGAGATGGATTCAGAGGAGGAATCCGCATCTGAGGAGGCAGAGGTGGAATCTGAGGAGGAGTCTGATTCTGGCACTGCGAGTCTGGCTACAGCATACGTCGCCAAGTCCATCTTCAACACTGAAGTCAATAATTGCATCACCGACACCGACGCAAATGACAAGAACGACTCCACTCCTACCTACTGCTTCATGGCACGCGGTGCCAAGGTAAACACACGCACCACTCGCTATGAAACATCCAGTGACGATGACTCTGAATGTGATTCAAAACCTAGCTACAAAACACTTGCTAAAATTGCAACTGAACAACAGAAAGCTATGGAACATATTCAAAAACTGTTAGACAGAAGCGATGATCTGTTGGGTGCTGAAATGACTCGATCTGAATCCTTAATTGAAGACATAAAAAACCTTCATGTTAAGTATCAGGAACTTGAAGATCGTCATGATACTCTCTCAACAACTCATGAAAAGCTTTCCTATGACTATCTTCAAAGGAAGCAAGAACTCGAGAAATTGAGGGTGGCTCATGAAGATCTTCAAAAGGAAAACGAGTCACTTCGCGCCGAACAGATCAGTCCCGCTCAGGAAGGATTTGAACCACCATGTCTTAAATGCATTGAGCGTAATAATGCTAATTCTGTTGCTGAATGTTCCACTGCTACTACTGTTCCAATATCTTCAACTGTTGATGTGGCAACTAACCCCTCTGCTGAGGATACCACTGCTATTGCTGATGAGAATGCTAGGTTGAAGACATTGCTTGAAACAGGGATGTACAAAAGTCTGAAAGGGCATCAAACATTATGTGATGTCCTTAAGAAGCAGATTCTGAACCGAAACCCTAGGAAAGAGGGTGTTGGGTTCGTGAGGAAAATCAATGCAGATGGCTCTTACTGGAAACCTGAGCAGTACCCCAAAACTACATGGGTTGCTGCAAAGGAACTTTTAGTAGATCCATCCAATTTATCTGGCTTCACTTGTGCTAACCCAATTATCATTGATGAATCCTTTGATGCAAACTATAAACTGTTTAAGAATTAGAATGGTGAAGTGTTTGCCAGGTACATTGGTACTAACTGCAGGAATGGACCAGCTATGAAGAAGATCTGGGTTCCGAAAACATGTCTGGAAAATCTTCCTGTGAATGTCTTCATGACACCTCACTTGAAGAAGACAAACCTCGGTCCAAAGGCTTCATACAGACAGAGGACTCACCTGAGTCACACTAACGCAAATGTTTTGCAGGGAAACCATACTCAGGCATATGAATGTGAGAGCGGTTCATCGAACCGTCATATTCATATGACCAAAAATTATTCTGCTTATTCTTATGAGTACTATTGTCCACCTGCAAGACTGTTTGCTAAGGCTTCAAAGCCAAAATTCTCAGATGCTGCACTTAGACTTATTGCTTCTAAGCCACCCTTGAAGATGTGGGTGGTTAAGAAGGCTTAACTCTCTTTTGCAGGGAAAGGTCTCCAGCAGAAAACCAAAATCTTCTGACGCTATTGCTGGGGACCTTAAAAATCTTGTAGGGCGCAAGATAAAATGCCCGAATGGCATCATTATGTACTTCGTTCCTGAATCACATGCTACTCTCCCTATTAGTCCTAATCTGGATCTAAGTTTTGATAACCCACTGGTTCGTCAAATGTTTATGCTTCACAACACTCTTCGTGAAGCCTATCCCCCTAACTGCACTGTAGGGTACGATACCAGCGACTTCAAAGTCTTCAGAATGGATTATTGACAGTGGGTGTACAAATCACATGACTGGCAGAAGAAGCCTTCTTATGGACTCAACTTTACGTCCATCCGACAAGAGCCACATTACATTCGCTGACACTGGTAAAAGTAAGGGTATAGGAAAGGTGATTTGTATGTGGTAGATTTCTCAGCAGGACCACAACTTGCAGTATGTCTTCTTGCAAAAGCTTCAGAATGCTGGCTTTGGCATCGAAGGCTTGGGCATGCTGGCATGAGGAACCTCCACACCCTTGCGAAGAAAAAGCACGTCATAGGCATCGAAGGCGTCAAGTTCAAGAAAGATCACTTATGCGGTGCCTGTGAAGCAGGGAAGATGACAAGGGCAAAACATCCTTCGAAGACAATCATGACCACTACTCAACCCTTCGAACTGCTTCACATGGATCTTTTCGGTCCCACTCACTACTCAACTTTTACTACTTCTGCATGCCTCTATGGCTTCGTAATTGTTGATGATTATTCTAGATATACTTGGGTGCACATAATCCTTTACAAGACTGAAGTGCGGGATGTCTTCAGACGCTTCGCAAATCGAGCTATGAACAATTTTGGCGCCAAGATAAAGCACATACAGAAGTGACAATGGCACTGAATTCAAGAACACTGGCCTTGATACATATCTGGATACCTTGGGCATCACACATGAATTCTCAGCTCCATACACGCCACAGCAGAATGGCGTCGTCGAACGCAAGAACAGAACACTCATTGAGATGGCCAGAACAATGCTAGATGAATACAAGACTCCAAGAAAATTCTGGACTGAAGCCATTGATACTGCATGCCATACAATCAATCGTGTTTATCTTCACAAGCTTCTGAACAAGACATCCTATGAACTCCTAACTGGCAAGAAGCCAAATGTCAGTTATTTCAGAGTATTTGGCGCAAAATGCTGGATCAAGGACCCACACCACACCTCAAAGTTTGCACCAAAAGCACATGAAGGTTTCATGCTTGGATATGGAAAGGATTCGCACTCCTACAGAGTCTTCAATCTCTTCCACTACAAAGTGGTTGAAACAGTGGATGTGCGATTTGATGAAACCAATGGATCACAAAGAGAGCAATTGCCAAATGTGCTAGATGAAGTTCCAGCAAATGAATCAATCAAGCTTATGGGAACTGGAGAAATTGTACCTTCTGAAGCTCAACCTGAAGAAGAACTTATCATCTCAGCACCTGATCCACATGAAGACAATGCTCAGCCTGAAGATATACCTTCAAATGACCACATAGATCAGCAAGAGCAAAGTCTTCGCCCCACACACCCTCGTGTTGCAAATGAAGTACAAATTGACAAAATACTGGACAGCATCAATGCACCTGGTCCACTCACTCGTTCAAGGGCAACTCAGCTAACAAACTTCTGTGGGCATTTCGCATTCGTCTCAATATCAGAACCCAAGAAAGTTGAAGAAGCCTTCATGGAACCTGAATGGATTCAAGCTATGCAAGAAGAGCTTCAACAGTTTGAGCTGAATAATGTATGGGAACTGGTTAAGCGTCCTGATCCACGGAAGCACAACATAATAGGCACCAAATGGATATACCGCAACAAACAAGATGAGCATGGTCAAGTTGTCAGAAACAAAGCTCGTCTAGTTGCTCAAGGATATACTCAAGTGGAGGGCATTGACTTTGATGAAACATTTGCTCCTGTGGCTAGGCTTGAAGCCATACGCATACTGCTGGCCTATGCAAATCATCATAACATACTTCTCTATCAGATGGATGTGAAAAGTGCCTTTCTCATGGCAAGATTGAAGAAGAAGTGTATGTTGCACAACCACCTGGCTTTGAAAATCCAAAACATCCTGATATGGTATACAAGCTCAACAAGGCACTGTATGGCCTCAAACAAGCCCCTAGGGCCTGGTATGATACACTCAAGTACTTTCTGAAAAGCAAAGGCTTCATACCTGGTTCCCTGGATCCCACTCTTTTCACGAAGACATATGATGGTGAACTGTTTGTGTGCCAAATATATGTGGATGACATTATCTTCGGCTGCACCAATCAGAAGTATAGTGAAGAGTTTGGATACATGATGCAAGAGCAATATCAGATGTCCATGATGGGGAGCTGAAGTTCTTTCTCGGTCTTCAAATACGGCAACAACGCAACGGCATCTTCATATCTCAAGAGAAATATCTTAAAGAGTGCCTGAAGAAGTTCGGTATGCAAGACTGCAAAGGCTTCACAACACCAATGCCAGCCAAGCATCATCTGGGTCCCGACGACAATGGTAAAGAGTTCAATCAAAAGGTATACCGCTCCATGATTGGGTCTTTGCTTTATTTATGTGCATCTAGGCCAGATATCATGCTTAGTGTTTGCATGTGTGCTCGATTTCAAGCGACACCAAAGGAGTCGCATCACTTAGCTGTGAAGCGAATTCTTCGATATTTGGCTCACACCCCAACTCTAGGATTATGGTATCCAAAGGGCTCAGAGTTTGATTTAGTTGGATTTTCGGATGCTGATTATGCTGGTGACAAAGTTGATCGCAAGTCTACATCAGGCACATGTCACTTTCTGGGACGATCACTTGTATGTTGGTCTTCAAAGAAGCAGAACTGTGTATCACTCTCCACTGCTGAATCTGAATACATTGCTGCTGGATCTTGCTGCGCTCAGCTTCTGTGGATGAAGCAAACACTCAAGGATTATGGCATTCATCTGAAGCAAGTGCCACTTTACTGCGACAACGAAAGCGCCATCAAGATTGCCAACAACCCAGTTCAACACTCGAAGACAAAGCACATTGAAATTCGTCATCACTTTCTCAGAGATCATGTTGTGAAGGAAGACATTGATATCATACACGTCAACACTGAAGAGCAATTGGCAGATATCTTCATAAAGCCCTTGGATGAGAAGAGATTTTGCAAGTTACGGTGTGAGCTAAATATCTTGGAATCCTCAAATGTCCTGTGATCAGGCACACATCCTAACACTTAAGAATATTGATGACTTAGATGTGCAACACACGAAGTAGCGTATATCTTCAAACAATGAAGACATACATTCTAAATGTGAATACATTAATGTGGAATTTGACTCCGGCGCGCCACGATAATTGTGTGCCGTGTCTGGGTCTAATACTTCCTATACGGTGGGTAACGCCACCACCAAACGTTCCATTTTGAAGTGTTTCTCTCATGGCGTTACCTCTCAATGTCTTCACAATTGGTTTGGTTTCATTCTCAATATGTCTTCATGATTATCTTCACTGCGTTGATTATATGGATATATATGTACTGATGTTCTGTCCTCTACAGCATTCACTTATAGCTATGTCTTCCTGGTTGAATCTTTTGAACTAAGTGAATGTGATCGGACCCTAACCTCTCTATGCTTTCTATCTCAAACTCTATCTCTCCAAGTCATATGCATTCTGTTGAAACTGTCAAATGTCTTCACTGTGTCCTTGTCAGCTGAAGACATAGTGACAACCATAAAAGTCCGTTTTTAATGCTCATTCCTCCACATAAGATCCGGAGAAGAAGGAACGACCGCCCGACAATTTAGGCGTGCGTGGGACATGGAACAAATCCCAATCTTCCTCTAACTTGCCACGCGTGCCTCAAATGCGAACCGCCAGGGGTACCTGCGTAATAGCGCAGTGCCGCCTCTATCCCTATAAATACACGATTCACTGCGGTCATTATCTCCTTTTTCCACCCTCGCACGAACCCTAGCGCCACCGCTAGCACTCGACGACGCCGGCGACGAAGCGCTTCACTGCCGCAACCTCTCCGACGCCGTTTTCACGCTGACAGCGGACATCGCTCTCTCCGCCGTCGCCGTAGGTGTCTTCCGTCGCCAAGTTAGGGCACGGCGGATCAAACTGCTCGGCCTCAACTCTCACTTCGTCTAGCAGTTCCAAGTGTGGTAAATAAAACCTCTTTTTACAGCCTCTTTTGATCCCATAGTTCAGTCACTTTCTGCCATAAGGAGTTTCTCTTCACATCAGTTAGTTATCTCGCTACATCTCATGACATGCCTAGTATATTCACTTGTGCTTCATAAGGTAGTTAGATTCCTCACTTGTACTGATCTGTGGGTTCGTACAAATCTGGAACCAACTTCTTATCTATGAGTGAATGTCTTCGCACAATGATGTCTATGTCTTCTAAACTGATTTATCTTCAAAATCTTCTGAGAATGCATATGACCTCTTCCCCTTCCCTCGCACCTTAATGCTGTCACAGGTACATGTCCGTGGGAGAATCCTTTGGTTCTCATAGTCTGCATTCATTTGCAGAGTACTTGCTGCATCACATCAACTCTCCTGAAGCCAGTTCTTGCAAAAGGAAGCCTTTGAACATCTTGAAGCCTTCCAAGTTATTCATGGCTTCAGAAACAGCAGCAAGGAAGGGAGGCAGATAGCGACGTGGTGAAACGTCCAAAGATCTGCCTGATGAATTGGCAGAGATGTACAAAACTGATCCTGAAGAAAGCTATGGTCAACGCAAAACACGAATCCAATGGATTCGAAGATATTGGGCAGAGCAATGGTTCCACTACCGCTTCGTCACTCAGGAATATGCGGAGAAGTGCGCCATCAAGAGACCATGGGGAGACGTACTATACAAAAATCTTGTACCCAGGTCCAGAGACGAAGCCATTGCTCAAGGCTTCTATCCATGCATGGTGAGAGGACCACAGCCAGCTGAGGCACATCCGTCATCACTTCTCTGGTGCCGCGATGATAATCTCTTCAAGCGCAACTTTCAGTTTGCACAACAGTCAGCGAAGATAAACAAGAAGAAATTTGGGCTTGACTTCAACCCTGGTCCCTCCTCACCAAGGGCAGATGGCACACGCAACGCCGATCCCAATATCATCGGGCCGTATGCCAATCTTGCAGGCCTCATCACTCGCATCCTAGTCCAAGGGACTGTTGTGAATGACCCTCCAGCAGATACTGAGTCAGATGACGCCCCTGCTGCCCCGAAGCCAAAGCAGAAGAAGCCAAAAGCTCCAAAATCTTCAAAGCCAGCCGCTTCTCCCAAGATCGCAAGAGTGAAGCCTTTAGCAACTGCACCTCCTGAAGCCAGTGTGCAGTCAGAAGGCTTATCACGAGTGTCCAAGCCCCAAGAAGCCAAGAAGCCTAAGCCACACTCAGGCAAAGAGCTCACAGCTGCTGACATTCTGCGCTGCGAAGCCATTGATCTCTCAAGCGATGAAGATCTTGGAGATGATGCTCTTGAGCAGCTCATCAAGAGCAAGGAGGAGGCTGAAATCTTCAACAATCTGCCTCTGTTTGATGTCGCCATCATCCACAACTTCATTGATGAATGGTTTGACACACCAGACATAAGCTTCAATGATCTGCAGCTACCCATAGGCCTCAGCGTTGCCTTTCAAGGTGCAATTGCTTCAGAACTTGCAATAGCCCAGCGAATTGTAGAACTGAAGCAGAAAATTGATCATGAAAAGGCTCAGTTCAAGAAGCACGTGGCCAAGCTCAGTGTGCAAGAAGTGAAAAACTTCAAGATCATGTTGCACGAGCTGAAAGAGAACTTCCTGAAGACGCGTGCCGAAGCTCAAGGCTCGCGAGAACGCATGAAGACTTTGGCTGATCGCTGCGTGCAAGCCTACAATGAGGCAGAAAAGCGCAAGGCACTTGGGCGTCCCGGCATTGACCCCAGGATGGCCGCGAAGAAGAAAAAGAAGGCGGCTGTGCCCGAACCTGAAGCGCCAAGGTCATAACCTGATGCTCCGATTGTCTTCCCCGCTGCAACGACTGGCTCGAAGCCAAAGAGTCGATCAACCGCCTCACAGCACAAGAAGACACGGACTGCAGAGGCTAAAGCTAAGAAGAGAAAACATTCTGAAGCCTCTCCTTCTGAACCCATCATCAAGAAGCGCAAGACCAAGAAATCTCGGGCTGCTCCCACAGAGCCCCTGATAGTTGAACCACTCTGCGTCCGCTATCCTGACACAGACCGTCAGTTGACAGTGCATGAGCCTGCTTACATAGAGGCTCCGCACGCTGAAGACATTCCAGCAGCCAACCCCAATGCTGCTGAAGACATTGGTCCCCAAGACAATGTGCAAGGTGATGCAGCCCTTCCTCAGCTTGAGACAAGCGAACAGATCAGTATTGGTCGACCATTGACGCCAATCACACAAAATGCGTCGTGGGCAGATCGCCCACAGGAGGAAGATGAGCCCCAACCCACTGCAACTCCACCAGCGCCTACACTCCATAGGCTTCGCAAAGGGCCAAGGGCTCAGGCTGCTAAAGACATTCCGGCTGCATCAGCCGAGGAGCAAGCAGAAATACCACAAGCTCCAACTCCCCCGTACCAACAAGAAGCAGTTCTCAAGGAGAACGTGCCTGAAGCTGAAAATGTTGAGGCTGCCACAAACAACGCCGAAGCAAATGTGGAGCCCTCCCCAACAACAGCTTCAGAAGACACCGAAGCTACTGCTCCTGAACATTCTGTGCCTGAGTCTGCTGCCGGACCACAATTCAACTATCATATTGCGCACAGGCCCCAGGTCCAGAAGCCGATCCCACGACTACCAAGGTTCCCAGGTCCTGCATCAGCTCCTGGTTCCTTCAACATCAACGGCTTCAGGGCAGATAACACGTTTTTCGACCGCTCCAAGAACCCTTATTCAAGGGAACGGATTGTATCAGATAGGTTCTGGAGCCATCAACAGCGCAGCTATTATTCATGCATCCTTTACAACCAAGGCCGCATCTTTCCTCACAAGCGCCTTGAGGTTGAAGCTGTTGCTGGTCTGCCTGGTCTGGAAGAAGCATTGGATTGCTTCAAGCAAGTGGGTTTGCTGCCATTTATCACTGATGAAGAGCACTGGAACGAAGAGCTTCTGCTCCAGTTCTATGCCACTGTGCATATCAAAGGCTATAACAGAGATCCGAAGACATGGATTCTGGAGTGGATGACAGGCAATATCCATCATGAAGCCAATGCTTTCGACCTAATTGAGCTTACCGGCCTTCCCACTCCTGGCGAATTCTTTGAAGAAGGGTGCCAACTCCATGCTGAAGCAATTGAGAGCATATTTCAGCGTCCTGAGCCAGATATGAGTCAGATGCTCTCAATGATGAAGCCATTTCCTCCAAATGCACCCTATCCAACTAGGTTCTTCGTTGAAGACTTAGAGTACCTACCCAGAACAATATATCACATCATAAGGCGGACTCTCTGGCCAGTCAAGGGACACTCTCGATATGCAACGATTGATGGTGCAATGAAGACTCTCATCTTCTGCATTCTTCACGGCAAATGCTTCAATACACAGGATCTCTTCATTCGTCAATTTGCAGCGTCTGCTTCAGAACTGTTTGGATTAAAGTTTTATGCTCCTTGGGTTATGAGGCTGATCAAGCTTCACTCTGCAATCTCCTATCAACCCTCAGCCCGCAATCATAGGATATTTTTGCCAGATGTGGACACATCTGCTGAAGCAATATATCCAGAGCCGGCCAAGCAACCACTAAGTCTTCAGAATGCAGAACACCAGAGCTTCACTCAAAATATTGAAGGTGTTGAAGCTCTCTCCCGAGTGTATCCAATGGCTGGCACCACACGGGCCCCTGCACCAACTGAAGCCAC
This sequence comes from Triticum urartu, assembly GCF_056163025.1. Classification (NCBI taxonomy): domain Eukaryota; kingdom Viridiplantae; phylum Streptophyta; class Magnoliopsida; order Poales; family Poaceae; genus Triticum; species Triticum urartu. The sequence continues at coordinate 193,428,498 of NC_141874.1, read as the reverse complement.
CAACAGCACAGCTGCAAAGAGACCCAAGAAGCACGCTCGTGCACTCAATGACAGAGAGCTTCTTGTGGCTCTTCACCAAAAGCACGATAGGCATCACGACTGGCTCAAGAGGCAGATGAGAAGCATCATGCAAGACGTCAATCGCATCAGAAATCTGGCAACCAAGAATGCATTTGTCACACACGAGACCTGTCGCCGCACTTGGAAGGGCCTCACTATGATGTGCCCTGAAGCTGAACTGCATGAGGATGGCTTCACAGAGCACTTCAAATTTGACTCCACGCCTCCAAGAAGAGCGGTGATGCGCAGCACACCATCACTTGAAGAGTCAGAGTTCTCTTCTTCTGCTGCCACCGTGTCTGCCCGGATTATTGAAGAAGAAGACGACGCGACATCATCTCCACCTGCTTCAACGCGCGTCGAATCTGCACCAAGCTCGTCTGCACCGCCGCCAAACAACTCCACCAACCCTGCTGCGCCTGGGAACGCGTAGAAACCTCTATGTCTTCAAACCTTTTTGGTCATCACTGACAAAAGGGGGAGAAGCATATGATGGTTATAGTCTTCAAGCGGGTCACTATGGGCGGGTGCCTTCATATTTTGCTACATTTTGCTTCGTGCTTACAACTCCCGTTTTTTTGCTACATTTGCTTCATTGAGTTGTAACACTTAGCCTTGATGGTCGTCTGCTACCTGTTTGTCACTCCGTTTTGCAAAGATAAATTCCGCACTCATCTCATTCTGCAGACGTCCATTATGCATGTCATTATCTTCATATACTTTCACATGCATAGTGGATTGTCATAAGTTGAAGTGGATCTCCACAAGTACAACCTGCCATGTGCATTTGCATTCAAGAAGCAAATTACTTATATGCACATCTTCAGGGGGAGCCCTTGCAACTTATGAAGACAATTCTTTTACAATTTCACAAATTATGTTTCCCGTTGAAAACTTCAACTAGTTTGTCATCAATCACCAAAAAGGGGGAGATTGTAAGTGCATCTAGTGCCACCCCTAGTTGGTTTTGGAGTATTGACGACAAACCTAGTTGAGGGACTAATGTGTTTGTGAGAATTGCAGAAAAACACAGGTAGAAGTCCCTCATTGATTCGGTTTTACTACCAGAGATGACCCCTAAAATGTACGAAGACATTGAAGACAATGGTGGTTTATGAAGATATTCATATTGAAGACAATGACATGAGAAGACTCCCTATGAAGCTTTTGAAACTCGAAGACCAAGATCCTTCGTAGTTCTATTTCATTCATGTTGTGTCATAGGAACCACCGTACTGTTAAGTGGGGTCGAAGAGAACCAGTCAGAATGACTGAAGTGATGCCTAATTCAAATCCTATGTCTTCGAGCGAAGACTTTGAGAGAAAATCTTGTCCAGAGTCAGACAAGTCAGATTTACTTATCGCCCAAGTAAAGTTGCCATGTGAGTTCAAAATTCGACCGTTGGTACACGTGTCAGTTCCTTAGTGACCCAGGGTCATTTCGGACAGATCAGGTCGGGTTGCCAAGTGGCTATAAATAGTCCACCCCCCACAACCATAAACGGTTGGCTGCTCAGATTTCAGTGCACGGCTTTTGTCGTTTGAGAGCAACCCACCTCGAAGCCTTTGAAAGAAAAATTCCCAGTGAGGAGAAAAGCCCTAACCACCCAGAGCCAGAGTAAATTGGGTATCACTTAAGTCTTCGTGTCTGTGTGATTTGAAGACTTATTACACTTGAGGACTGTGCATCCTCCAGACGGTTAGGCGTCGCGTTCTGAGCATCCAAGAGAAATTGTGGATTGTCAGTGAACGAAGTCTGTGAAGGTTTGGGAGTCTACCTTGAAGACTTACCTGAGTGATTGGGCGAGGTCTGTGTGACCTTAGCTCAAGGAGAAAACGGTGAGGACTGGGTGTCTTGGACTAAGTGTCCTTGACTGGGTGTCCGGGACTGTGTGTCCTTTGGTTTAAATACCTAGCCGCTCCAACCAGACGTACAGTTGTCACAGCAACTGGAACTGGTCCAACAAATCATTGTCTTCAACGCGTCACTGGTTTCATCTTCACTTCCTTTCACTTACAGTTATTCATTGTGAAGCCATTGCATGCTTGCTTTATATTTTGTCTTCACAACATGAATGTATGATCTGTTCGGCTTCATAACTTCTTCCTACCTGATCCTTATTACACTGAAGCTGTTTATCATTGCGCTTTCACTCTATTGAACACATGACCATGGCTGGCCTAGTGTAATCTAACTTCCGCTGCATAGTAATAGGCATGATCTTCACTGTTTGTCTTCACAACTCTCACGTTTTGAAGACTTTCATAAAAATCGCCTATTCACCCCCCCTCTAGTCGATATAACGCACTTTCAAGATCCTACGGATTCGATCAAGGAACACTCGGGACACCACAGCCTCCCATAGGCTACCTCAGGGCCCGCACGGGACAAAGGTAAACTAGCCAACCAGCGCGTCGCTTAGCCAACCACTTGGCGTGGGCGCATGTGCAATGTAACATCTACTAATACGATGAACACAAGTTTTACATGAGGGGCTCCCCCTCCCAAAATGCTCTCACAGCCATCAGGCCAAAACCTGAGTTCTATTCATGCAGGGTAAGGAAACAGGAACGATGCATGATCAGTCAGATAAATCCCCCAATGCGTCCTCAGGAGCACCACCCGAACCGTTGCTGGTGTCGCTGGACTCGCGATCGCTGTCTGCGTCGCCGCCAGCGGTGTCAGGGCCGTTCACCACACCGCCCTCGTCGGCAGCCACAATCACGCCGTCGTCGTCTGAAGCGAAGGCCCTGACAAGAGCATCCACATTGTCTTCCACCCAGTGCTCCAGGTCGTCTTGGACAGCCTGGGGGACTGGGGCGATGGCGGCGTCGAAATCGAAGTGGGGATCCATGTTCCGGAGATGGCTGAAGACACGAGAAAAGGCGCGCCCGAGCAGGGCGCGGCTCCTCTCCTCCACCAACCTATCGGCCCTGACCGACCGCGCCTCCAGCTGCGTCACCACGTCGGTGAAGAACTAAAGGTTGCCGGCGTAGTTGACTGCGTGCGGCTCGCCAACAGCCGCCTCGCAGATGTTGCCCAAGGCTGTGTAGGCTCTCTCCCGGACCGTGGTGAGCATGGGGCCGTGCTGATGCTCCAGGATCCGCCGCTGACGTATCTCGTTCGCATTCTGGCGCGCGACGGCTTCAGCCTCCTCCACCCGATGGCGAAGAAGGAGCACCTCGGCCTAGGAGGTGGTTGACTCCCCTTGCGCTACTTCAAGGGCGTCCCGAAGAGCATCGGCCCACCGCGTCGCTTCCTCCAGCTTGGCCCTCAAGGCAGCAGTCCTACCTTCAGCCTCGGCCCGGATCAACCCCAGCCTCTCCTCGGACTCGCGCTCGAGGTCCAAGCGCGCCATCGCCACCCGACGTCCGACCTCCTCCAGGACACGGGCTTCCCGTGCAGCAACATCATCCTCCGCCTGCGTCACCAAGCGCTCCCTCGTCTCCAGACGCTCGTACTCGCGGGTACGTTCGCCGGCTTCCAGCGTCAGCGCCTCCTCACGCTTCTGGAGCTCTGCTGGGTCGCCAGAGGCCACCTTCATCGACGCGAGGGCTGCCTCGCGCAGCTCCACTTGCTCCTCCAGTGAGTGGCACTAGGCCAGGAGCTCCCGAGCCCACTCCTCCGCCGCCTCTCGCCGCCGGTCAGCTTCCCGGGCCTCCTCAGCGGCCCAAGATCGGGCCTCCCGAGAGGCCACCAGCGACGCCTTGGCCTCTTCGTCGTCAAGATCGCGCTGATGGCGCGCAAGGGCGATGGCGCCCTCCAGCTTGCGCCTCTCTGCAGCCAGGCGCGGGCCCTCGGCCTCAAGGCGCGCGTCTTCATCAGCAAGCTCCTCACCAAGCAGGCTCACCGCGTTAGCCGCCCTTCGAAGGAATCCTTAGCGAAGAGCGCGACGCTCCCGGGCGCGCTCGAGCACGTCTTCCACACCATCATTTGCCCCAAGCAAGCGCCGGGGGCCACGGATCAGCACTCCCCCTCCGGGCAGGGGGCTAGGGGCTAGCACCCTCGCGACGGCCGGGTACGCCACGCCAGAAGCCCGGCCTGGAGCCAGCCCGTCCGCAGATGAAGAGCGCAGGGAGCGCCTCAGCCAGTCGCAGTCCACAACCAGGCGAGAAGCCCACGGCAGGCTGGCTATGCCACGAGAAGGCCCGCGAAGGAGGATCATGAGGTGCGCAGGGCCTCGATGCGCCTCGGGACGGTTCGCCTCTCCGATCGCCCTCACCACAAGGGCTCTGCTGCTCGGAGCGCTTGAGAACGGTAGAGGGGGCGAAGCCAAGGGGGACGGCACCTCAGCCATCTCCGCGAGCTCGGCTGGAAGGGGCCTGCGGAGCAAGGATCAGTAAAAGCAATAGAAGGATCGGGAGCTGGAAAAGGAGAAGGCTTACTCATCAGTGGCGAAGTACTTCCTACGCTTCAGCAGGCGACAAGGGTAATCGTCGCCCAGGGCCTCCCTTCTCTTCCGGAGGGCCTCAAAGTCCACGCGGAAGCGGCCCAAGAGTTGAGCGCAGGGATCAACCTGCGACGAGGACGAAGCGTCAAGGCGATCCGCGTCAGGGGCGCCTGCCTGATGCGCACTGCCAGTCGCCTCGCCAAGAGAAGTGGCTGGAGCGTCAGGGGCCTCAGCCGCAGGCGCTGAGGGCAGTTGCTTGCCTCCCTCAGCCTCAGCGGCGCGGGCCCCAAGAGCTGCTCCCTCATGAGCATCGCCCGGTGCCGTCACCCCGCCGGGAGCCCCCTCGGCCTCTGGCGCCTCATGCCTCCCTACTCCGCCACCCGAGGAAGAGTCGCCTTGGCCGACTGGAAGGGCAGTCACCATCACTGGGTTCTCGCGAGGCCCCCGGAGGTCGGCGGGGCGCGGCCCCCACTCATCAAAGATAGGCATCTGATTCACAAAATCACCCCTGTTCTGGCAGAGGTACAGCAAGGCCCCTCCCTGCTGGATGCTGCCAGGGTTGGGGTCCCCAGTCAGGATCAAGAGCACTGTCCTCAGCACTTCAGGCGTTAGGTCCTCTTCCTGGAGCCTCATACGATCATCACGCCCGCTGAAGGCCCACATCCGGCGGGAGTGGCGTTGGAGAGGAGCAATGCGGCGAAGCAGGAACTCCTTCACCACCTTGGGCGCTGTCATGCCAAGCGACCTCAAGAACGCGAAGCGGTGCCAGACGAAGACGAGCCGGGGGCTCTCAAGCGTCTCCTGGCCCCAGCCCGAATTGAGGACAGCAGGCGAAGTTGGCTCCGATAGCAGGGGGCTGGGCACCCCTGCATCCACATATAGCCACCGCTCACGGAACCCAGCCGCGGGAAGAGGGAGCCTGAAGTCAATCCCTGAGGCCGCTATCTCAGACGCGGTAACGAAGCTCACGCACACCCAGCATTGGGTAGGGTTGACAAGGCGCAGAGAGAAGAAGTGGCGCAGCAAGGCAACCGAAGGAAGGATGCCCATCATTGCCTCACAATCAAAGGCGAAGACCGAAAGGAGGGTGATGGATTCAGGACCCAGATGCATCATGTGGATCTGATAGTGGGAAAGCACGACATTGAAGAAATCAGAAAAGGGGGGAACCAGACCCGCCCACAGGGCGTCGGCAAAATACTGGACCTCGGTGACTATCCTATCGATGGAGAAGTGGGACACAGGCCAGGCCGTTGTCCTCCCGCATTTGTTGAAGATAGTGGCCAGAGCCGAGCTGACCTTTCCCAAGCCCTCGGCGGGGGCCGCCAACGGCGGCGAGCAAGGCAGAGGCATGGGTTTCTTCCCTCTTCCCTTCTTCGTCGAAGCCATGGCGATGGGAAGGGGGGGAAGGTTCGAGATTGGGTTGAAAACAGAAGCTGGAGTTCGAGAGGAGGAAGGATAGAGGGCGCTCGAGCAACATAAAGGGGAGCGGCTGTGTACGACTACGAGTGCGCCTAGCATGGCGCAAAATAAGGGGGCGTGGGGGAACAGTGCCGCCCACGTCCAATCAACCGCCACGCGGCGCCCAAGGCCGCAGGCTGTTAGGGCCCGCGGCGCTTCGCTCTTGCCCTTTCGCCTCCCTGCACGGCCAAGTCCGGGCGCGCCTTGGGCCCGGGGGCTACTGTCGGCGTTCTGGGAACGGGGGTCACCAGACTTGCATGCCTGCGGCCTGCGGCGTGGCTTAAAGGGGGGCCCAGCACGGCCCATCTTCATCAACACAGACCCAAGACCCTCGCGAGGGGCCAAGCCTCGCGGGGCGGACGACACGGAGCTTCCTCAGGCACGGCCTCATCAGGCTGGCTCGCGAGGAGGCGGAGAAATCAAGGCGGGGTACCTCACGAGGTGCCCGTGACGCAAGCCATGACGACCAAAGGTGCCAGCCGGGCGCCAGCCGCGCAGTGTCCTCCTTTCCTCTTTGGTGCAAAGGGAGCAAGCGCAGGCGAGAGCATCAAGCAAAGGCACCCGTTTTGGTGCAACGAGACCAAGACCAGTCCAACAGCAGGGAGGAAGTCATTGTGGAGCCCAAGCCAGCGTCACCACCAGAGCCTTTGGCAGGCGAGGACCAACTTTATTCAGGATAAGTATACCAGATGTTCCCCTTCAAAATGGCCAATTGTTGGCGCCCTTCCCGCTCAATATTTGGGAAGAGGCCCAGGGCCTTTGCCTATAAATAGGACTAGCCACCCCCAGGGTAGAGGGGCAATCAAGAAGGGAGAATCTAGAAGCCAAGAGAGAAACTAGCTAGGATCGGATCGAGTAGCATCACACACAGAGAGAGAGAAGGGCGACTGAACTCCTCCTAGCAGTTCACCCCCCAGCCAAGAACAGACCCTCGCGAGGCTGTTCTTCCTTGTATTGCTCATCATCATCAGCCCAAGAGGCAATCCACCACACCACACACTGGAGTAGGGTATTACACCACAACGGTGGCCCGAACCAGTATAAACCCTGTGTCTCTTGTGCTGTTCTTTCCATGGCTTAGATCTTAGCGAGGCGGAGGGGTGCAAGTAGGTAGAAGGCAAAATCTCCGCGCGCACCCCAGTGTTCAAACCTCAAGGGTCTGCCAGAACCCGAAATCCGACATACTTGAGTACTATTCATGTTAAAGCTCAGATTTGGAGGAAGCAACCTATCCAGAGAAGAAATAATATTTGTTAAAGCGGCTTCACGTGAGCGTATGTCATTAGGCAAAGGATTACCACACCGGATCAGACTGGCAAGTCAACAGGTCTAATCTCCAGTGCACGGCTGTCCGGTTCGTCTCTGCTGCTACCCTGCGTGCGTGTGTGTGCACAATCATTCGGCTCGCCTCTGCGTGCGTGCGTATGGCGATTTAGACTGAAAACCGCCTCCGTCGGCCTCAATCTACTACCACGGGTCTTCAGAGCCACCGACGCTCCCCGGCTTGAGCCGCCTTATCTCCAAGCTTCCTCTGTCTACACAGTGGACAAAAAACTTGAAGATGGAGTCGTCGCGTCCACGGACGACATCCAGCGTCGTCGCGTCCGCATCCAGCACCTCCGCGTTTACAGCCGGCCTTCAGCATCGTCGCGTCCGCATCTGGCACTCCCACGCTGACGGACGGCCTCCAGCGTTTTCGTCTGCTACTGCTGTCTTCGCCTCTGCCACGTACCTGCCGGCGATGTGCCCTTACGATCTAGTGTCACTGGCTGCAGCCCTCTGCATCAAGTCGCTGCTACAGCTTGCCTCCACCGGTTCAAACCGTCGTCACTGCTTGCCTCGGCCTCGCGCTGCTACCGATGGCCGCCTTACGTCACCTCCACCGGTTGTTGCTCCTGCAAAGGGATAAGGGAGACTGGTTTGAAGAAAAGTCAGGGTGGACAGCACATATGTTGAAAAAATAAATCATGGACGCTGTATATACAGACCGTCGGTCCTCCGAAGAAATCAGGTCATATCCATCTGACTCTATTTTATTAACACATATTATTTTTCATCAGGGAACAATTACTTGGTCTTGTAATATTTTCGCAGGATCATTACAAAAAGGTGTCGCCTAAGGGGGAGTGTCAACATCACTTTTGCACTGGTGTTTGTCCGTGCTATGATGCTCAACGGATACACGTGCAAGTTGCCGCCCCGATGTTTGGATTACATCCGTCCGCACCTGCGGCCGATTCGTGCGTCTACACCGGTTAAACAAACATCATGTTTGACTCACCGCCCGCGCCGCTTTACCATGCCATGGACGACTCGTCCATCTGCCCTCACGGCGGTTCACGCGTCGGCACCGGTTCACGCGTCCGCACCGGCTTACAATGCCACGGCCGACTCATCTGTTGTCTGGGCGAATCAGGTGATATCCATCCAAATTTGATTTATTAGCACATGTTGTTTTTGTCAAAAAACAAGTTTATCTTTGCCTTGGTCTGCAATATTGTTTATGCAGGGCGACAAAAGGTGATATTATACCGCGGAGATGAAGGCACGCCAACATCTTTTGGCCCAGGTGGTCGTTGTGATTCAATGAACAACCGCACCGGCTTACAGCGTCGTGGCCGTCTCTTGCGACCGCACCGGTTTACAACGCCGCAGCCGATTCTCCCATCCACACCGGTTTAAAACGCCGTGGCCGAAAAATCTATCAGCACCCACGGCCGACTCGGCCACGATTGTTTTCAGTTTCACCACGGTGATCATCAACTCTGCGGTGATAATTGCTGACCTGACGCATCAGGTGAAATCCATCCAGCATATTTTTATACATTATATATTGCTTTCTTTAAAAGAGCAATTACTCCGGTTTGCAAGTTGTCCCATGCAGGATTCAAACCGGTCTATATCACGGTTAATTATGAAGAATCTCAAGCCAACTCCTCAAGTCGCCTTGAGACTCGGGGGCTACAATGACATGACTCGGGAACTCTGGGTCATTGGAGGGAATGATAACCCGGTTCCGAAGGATACCGCCATATTGATGAAAATTGAAAGGCCGTCAGAAAATTGTCGGTTCAAAATAAAGAATGCTGGTTTAAAATCCGGTTTAAGGGAAAGATGTCTCCCACAAAGCTTTGAAGCTCTCAATATCCGGTTTAAGAATTTCCGGTTCAAGAAGAATTTATCTCTTGCAAAAAGTTAAAGGTTGCCCAAGAGGACCTGCTGCCCGGACGCGCGGTTCAAACATGGGTATCCTGCCTTATGGGTTCATCTTCATATGATTACTTGGGGGCTTCCTGTTCAAACATAGGTGTATTCACCAAAGAGAACATAGCGTTACTACCCTCTTGATGCGGCTATCACGCCACAACAAAACTTGGGGGCTTCCTGTTCAAACATAGGTGTATTCACCAAAGAGAACATAGCGTTACTACCCTCTTGATGCGGCTATCACGCCACAACAAAGCTTGGGAGCTTCACACCCAAGGGGCCAAAGAGAGTCTTGTTGCTACGCACAACTCAAACATAGGCGCCCATTGAGCACAGCTCACAAAGTTACTTGGGGGCTCTTTGCGTCAAATACCAAAGAGTTTGAAAGGACCCTTGTAGCTGGGTATCGACCCACGGCTTGGAAGCCTGGTGTATTCACCTAAAACCCCGGGTTAACCTGCCTTCATCAAGTAAGCCACTCCTATCCAGGTAATCCTGGCACGACCCTTCGAACGTTTGACAGTTACTCTCATTGAGACCCTAAACTTGTCAAAGTTAAAAACGATGATTGGTTAGTTGGAGGGCCATCTTAAAAGGCTTTACCAAAATGGTTTAACTCAGCGGCCTGGCAGCCCATGAAAAGCCTCGAATTTGGGCCTGGCAGCCCTTGAAAAGCCTCGACTACACGGTTTTATTTGCCTTTGTCAAGTTTTTTCTCTTTTGATAAGTTTTATGTTGAACCGGTGTCTATTGACCCGGCATGACTATCAGTCATCAAATCAGTCCGGTGATTCTTAACCCGGCACAAGCTTTCAACTATCAATTGTTAGTACAAATTCAATTATAAACCGGAGTTTTCTTAGCCCGGTCGGCGTTGACTATAAGTTGCCAGGATGATTATCCGGTGTTCATTACAAACCGGCATGGTTTTATTACAAACTGGCAAAATATGACGAGAGTTATCATACTCAAGATTTGGGTTGTCACCCTTACTAAAAAAAAGTTGGTAAACCAACGATGTCATTCAATGTCACAGGTATGATCTATTTCATATTTTTATTCTTAAGTGCAGCCTTGGTTATAAACCCGGATTATATGTTGGGCATTATGACCCGTCCGGCGGTAAACCGCCAGGACACTTTAAACTTGTTGTATGTAGAAATAGGTTTGTTAAACCAGCCTGGCTTTGGACTGTAAGTCGCCAGTATATATATATTAGGATTGCGCCATTAGAATCATGCGCTTATAAATCATTGGGTTATATTATTCAAATAGCCAAACTTGGCTGAATTTTCATTATGATATTGAATGAATAAGGTTTTCACCGGATTATATTATCTTGAATAGCCAACATGGCTGGATTTTTATGGTTATTAATAACCGGTATTATTGAGTTTTCAAAGTCGCTTTAGCGCAATGGCTATTATTTTATCAAAGGATATGATTTATTCTACAATGGAAGGAATAGTCCCGAGTCGCTGCAGGCTTACAACCCAGCACTTGGGGGCTACATTATTCAAATTGAGATTACATGCAAGTCTCATATCGCTGCAAGCATGCACCATGACACTTGGGGGCTAATGCAAAGTCATTTTTACTAGTCTTATTGAAGACCCGACTCATCATATTATAATGAGCCGACCCTTGGGGGTTACACATCACTGCTAAAATCTACATAATTATATTTACAAAGTTCCTGCTCATTATTGCATAATGACCCGGCCCTTGGGGGTTACACTGATTGAAGTTTTTATAAGAAATTACAAGTCCCAGGTTGCTGCAAGCATGACAACCCGGCACTTGGGGGCTACATATATGGAGTATTCAGTTTTTAGATGAACAAACCGGATTTCTTCAAGGTTGAAACACTTATTGGAGCAAGTCTTAAGTTATCACTATGTTCTCCTCTTAAGACTTGGGGGCTACAAGTATTATGCATATAAAGGAGGAACATCTTCATTTTATCAGTTTTGAGCAAATCAGGAAGATCAGTTACATGACCCGGTGTCGACAACAATTATGACCCGGTGCCGTCAATATTTGTAAACCGGTAATGATAAACCGGCAAGTTCAAGTCTTAAACCAGCACAGTTTAACATTCTCAAACCAGCAAGTTTTACATCTTGAAACCGGCTGAATATCAGATAAGTATTTCAAGACCCATATTTCTTAAACCGGCGCTTTGGGAGCTGAATCAAAGGAGTTATTCTTCACAATATTTCTATGACAAAAAAATGTCGGCAAATTGATTATGAAGCTGGTCTGTTGACCCGGACTTCCCAGAAGGAGGAAATAACAAGGACTTAAGGGTGATCAGGTACCGGTTTACAAGAATTCTTAACCCGGAGCACAACCTGTCAAAATTGTTCTTGTGTTTATTTTGCAGCATAAGTTTACCATGGATAAATCCAAGCTAAACTTGGGGGCTAATGTCGGGGATATACCCCGCGGCGTAAACCGGCCGGAAGTATAACCCGGCCGGACTAGGCGTTTCATTGGTAAACCGCCAGAGGATTGGCGGTTTACGTGTCTGGCGGTTTACGTGTCTGGCGGTTCACTGGTATGACGATTCACGAGCCTGAAGATTCATTGGTGACCCGGCGCGTATTCCAGATGCATGACAAGGCCCAAGGACCAGCAGGCCGGTTTAGGTTAATGGTGGGCCGGTTTAAGAGGAAAGGCATGAGGAACATTTATCTTACAAGGAGTTAAGACCTGGACTTGTATCCGGTTTGTATTAGAGATAGACTAGTCCTAATCCTAATAGGACTTTACATGTAACCCGCCCCTCCAACATATATAAGGAGGGGCAGGGCTCCCCAAAAGGGAGAAGAGGGACAAGTTCCACAAGTTGGACAAGTTAGGTTTAGACAATAGCTCTCGAGTTAGAGCACTTTTGTGACCGTGATCATCATCATCAATATCAATGAAGCATGATGTAGGCTTTACCTCCACCGTGAGGGGCCGAACCTGGGTAAAACATCGCGTCTCTCATCCCGCTCAACCCCTCTCAAGCTACCACATAGATGCGTTGGCCTCGCGACTAAGTCCTGACACTAAGGACATCTGCCATGACAATTCCACGACAGTGAGGCTTTGTGATGTTGGTTCTCCTTCATGGTAACATCCATCCCTCCAAAGGAGACTAGAGTATCGGTGGATACTTGAACTACGGGAACAAATCGGTAGTCTCTTGTCCCCATTACTTTCCGCAATTCATAATTGCTATTATTGGTATATCTTGTGCTCGATGTGAATTGTTAGCTTATAACATTCGTCTCCATATATTGCGACATAAGTTGTGCAATATTTCTTACTTATACTTGTGTGTATCATTCATTTTCATATCTTGTGGTACTTGTGTAAACTTGTATTGCTTACTTGTGCTTCCATGTATTATGCATTTTGATATCTTGTGATATACCTTGTGTAAACTTGTATGCTTACTTGTGCTTCCTAGTATCCTCATAGTGCTCATCTTATTTATCTTATGTTGTTGGTGCACTTAGTTGAGCCTAGTATATTTAAGGTTTGTGCTTGGAAAGTATTCGGCTAGTTTATTTCTGTAGAACGCCTATTCACCCCCCTCTAGGCGACACCTTGGTCCTTTCACTGGGCATGTCCGCCATGTTGGATTAGAAAAACCAGACTCACCTCAAATTCCACCAAATTTACCAAGTCCACCAAATCCATCGTCCTCCATTTCCCGCATCTGAGTCGTCGCCATCCTCCACCCTGCTCCCCCATCCATGTCGTCGACCCCGTCCACCATCCTAGATGTCATCATCGGGTATCCCTTCCCCCACCTTCAGCATGGATGATGCCTTGGCGTCGACTATGGGGATGAGCTGCAAGGGGAGAACGTTGACCAGAGGGGGTGGCGAAGGAAGCAGTGCGAGCGGGAAGCAGTGGCGAAGGAAGTAACGAAAATTTGGTTGTGGATGTCCAGAAGGATGTTTCTTCTACACGCCACCGGGCCACCCCGCACACGTTCACCCTGCCACCGATAAGGAAGCCACCATCTGCACCGTGATCCGTCTCCAACGTATCTATAATTTCTTATTGTTCGATGTTATAATAGTATCGATCTTGGATGTTTTATATAACTTTTTGTGGTATTTTATACCATTTTGGGACTAATCCTATTAACCCAGTGTCAAGTGTTAGTAGTTATTTTCTGCTTGTTTTTTGTTTTCCAGGCAATCAGTACCAAATGGAGTCCAAAAGCTATGAAACTTTTTGATGATTTTTTCAAGATAAAAGAGACCCTAGAAGCTTTGGAAGGAGACCAGACGAGAAGCAAGGAGACGACAAGGCAATAGGGCGCGCCCATGGGGTAGGCGCACCCTGATGCCTTGTGGGCCCCTCGTGGCTCTATCTGACCTAATTTCACCTCTATAAATTCTCTAAAATCGGGAAACCAACATAGAGCCATTCCAAACACTTTTTCCGCCGCCCAAGTTTCTATTCTTCCGTTATCCCATCTAGAGGCCTTTTCTAGAGCACTGCCGGAGGGGGGAATCGATCATGGAGGGCTTCTATATCATCCTTGCTGCCCTCCGATGATGCATGAGTAGTTCACCACAGACCTACGGGTCCATAGCTAGTAGCTAGATGGCTTCTTCTCTCTCTTTGATCTTCAATACAATGTTCTCCTCGATATTCTTGGAGTTCTATCCGATGTAATCTTCTTTTGCGGCATGTTTGTTGGGATCTGATGAATTGTGGGTTTATGATCAGATTATTTATGAATATTAATTGATTATTCTCTGAATTCTTTTGCATGATTGTTATATCTTTGTATTTCTGTCTGATCTATCCGTTTAGTTTAGTCAACTAGATTGATTTATCTTGCAATGGGAGAGGTTCTTTGTAATGGATTCAATTTTGCGGTGCTCTATATCCTAGTGACAGAAAGGGACAACACACGTATTTGTATTGTTGCCATTAAGGGGGGAAACAACAGGGTTTGTTCATATTGCTTGGGTTTACTTTGTCTACATCATGTCATCTTGCTTAAAGCGTTACTCTGTTTTATACTTAATACCTTAGTTGCATGCTGGATAGCGGTCGATAGGTGGAGTAATAATAGTAGATGTGTTGGGGGACGAAGCATGTAATTTCAAAAAAAATTCCTACGATCACGCAAGATCTATCTAGGAGATGCATAGCAACGAGAGGGGGAGAGCGTGTCCACGTACCCTCGTGACCGAAAGCGGAGGCGTTAGTTTAACGCGATTGATGTAGTCGAACGTCTTCACGATCCAACCGATCAAGTACCGAACGTACGGCACCTCCGAGTTCAGCACGCGTTCAACTCGATGACGTCCCTCGAACTCTTGATCCAGCAAAGTGTCGAGGGAGAGTTTCGCCAGCACGATGGCATGGTGACGGTGATGGTGATGTGATCCGCGCAGGGCTTCGCCTAAGCACTACGACGCTATGACCATAGGAGTAACTTGTGGAGGGGGGCACCGCACACGGCTAAGAGAACAATTGATGTGCTATGGGGTGAACCCTGCCCCCGTATATAAAGGAGGAGCGGAGGAGGCCGCCGGCCTAGGGGGCGCGCCATGGGAGGAAACTGACTAGGACTCGTAGTCCTAGTCGGCCCCCTTCCTTTCTTTCCGAGAGGGAAAAGGGAAGGAAAGGGAGAGGGAGAAGGAAAGGGGGGCCGCGCCCCCTTCCCCTTGTCCAATTCGGACAGCCCATGGGGAGGGGGCGCGCGCCACCCCTTGCGGGGTCCCCTCTCTCTCCCCTATGGCCCATGTAGGCCCATTACTTCCCCGGGGGGTTCCGGCAACCCCTCGGTACTCCGATAAATACCCGAATCACTCTGAAACCATTCCGATGTCCGAATATCATCGTCCAATATATCAATCTTTACCTATCGACCATTTCGAGACTCCTCGTCATGTCCGTGATCTCTTCGTTCACCAAAAACACATAACTCATAATACAAATCATCATCGAACGTTAAGCGTGCGGACCCTATGGGTTCGAGAACTATATAGACATGATCGAGACACTTCTCCGGTCAATAACCAACAACGGAACCTGGATGCTCATATTGTTTCCTACATATTCTACGAAGATCTTTATTGGTCAAACCGCAATGACAACATACGTCATTCCCTTTGTCATCGGTATGTTACTTGCCCGAGATTCGATCGTTGGTATCATCATACCTGAAAGGATCGATATGGTTGACTAGAGGGGGGGTGAATAGGCAACCACCAATTTTTAGATTTTCTTTACCAAATTAAACTTTGCATCAAAGTAGGTTGTCTAGATGTGCAACTAGGTGGGCAACCTATATGATGCAATAACAACAAGCATACAAGCAAGCAAGGGTAGAAACAATAAAGAGCTTGCACAAGTAAAGGTAAGAGATAACCAAGAGTGGATCCGGTGGAGACGAGGATGTGTTACCGAAGTTCCTTCCTTTTGAGGGGAAGTACGTCTCCGTTGGAGCGGTGTGGAGGCACAATGCTCCCCAAGAAGCCACTAGGGCCACCGTATTCTCCTCACGCCCTCACACAATGCGAGATGTCGTGATTCCACTATTGGTGGCCTTGAAGGCGGCGACCGAACCTTTACAAACAAGGTTAGGCCAATCTCCACAACTTAATCGGAGGCTCCCAACAAGAGCACGAAGCTTCACCACAATGGAATATGGCTCCGAGGTGACCTCAACCGTCTAGGGTGCTCAAACACCCAAGAGTAACAAGATCCGCTAGGGATGAGTGGGGAAATTGAAAATCCCTTGGTGGAAGTGTAGATCGGGGCCTTCTCAACCACTCCCGAGCAAATCAACAAATTTGATTGGCTAGAGAGATAGATCGTGCGTAAATGAAGCTTGGAGTATTTAATGGAGCTTGAGCAATAAATGGAGCTTGGAGGAGGAAGAGGTAGGTGAGAAGGAGGAAGGGGACTCCCTTTTATAGTGGGGGCAACAATCCCGTTGCCCCCCACCAACCAGCCCCGCACAGGGCGGTACTACCGCTGAGAGGGGGGCGATACTACCGCCAGGCGACGGTACTGCCGCGCCAACCAGCGGTATTGCCGCGCTGAGGAGACTTAGTAGGGAACGGACCCAAATGCGGTACTACTGCGGTGGTAGGGCGGTACTACCGCTCCTGGAACGGTACTACCGCCACTACAACCGTGACTAGTGCCGCAAAACCCGACACGAGAAAAAGACCTCTCGAATCGAGGCAGTAGGAGCCAGACTACCCAGCGGTACTACGACAGAGGGGTCAAGGGCGGTAGTACCGCTGTGGAGCGGTACTGCCGCTTGTGACCCTTCGGCCGTAGTACCGCAGGCAGTGCGGTACTACCGCTGGGGCGCGAGAGAGAGGGAGAAGGGATCTCTCAAGGAAGATGAGGACCAGGCGGAGGTGCCAGGCCCCTAGCGGTACTACTGCTGTGGAGCCACGGCGGTACTACCGCTGCGAAGCGGTACTGCCGCTTGTGGCTTCTCAGCGGTACTACCGCTGGGTGCGCGGTACTGCCGCTTAGACCTAGACAGAACAAGGAAGAGAGGACAGATCTCTTCAATGGACAGGAAAAGCTCGGAGGGTGAGAAGCTGATGTGTACGAGATGATTCCACCCAAGCAAAACCCCAGCGGACCCCCTCTTGATAGTACGGTGCCCTCTACGCAACTAGTCCATCGAGAAAGAAACGAAAGAGCTACACCGTCTTGAAATACACTCCGAGGGGAAGAAAGTGTCTCGTGCCAGGGGAGAATCTGTGAATAATTCAACGCACAAGATTAGTCCGCAAACATGTTGTCATCAATCACCAAAACTACCTTGAGAGAGATATGCCGTAACAATCTCCCCCTTTTTGGTGGACTGATGACAACTAGGGATTTGCGCAAGGAAAAGAGATGAAACGAAGAAAACTAAGAACTACAAAATATAGACGGGCTCCCCCAGAATGTGTGCACCTAGAGAAGGCACGACACACACATTCGGATCAACACTCCCCCTATATTTTATAGTCCAACAATACTAAGCACAAAATATATGAGAGAAGTGAGTAAACAGGACAAGCATGCATCTCACAATAAACTACAGTACTCTGAAATGACATAAGTAATAAGGTAGCGATAGGGAGCATATGTCTTACACCATATGACTAGGACTTAGGTCTCACACCAAACCAAACCAAAGAAGGAACACACAAGAAAACACAACACGACTCAAAGCACGACACAAGAAGCAAATCCCTACACTCTCTCCCCCTTTGGCAGCGAGACACCAAAAAGGGCATAGAGTGACACTACGACTCCAGGTGATGGGAGGAGGAAGAGCTCGAACATCACATCTCTGCATCTTCATCGTGGGTTGAAAACTGCTTGGCATCGGAGTCGGTCCAGTGGAAATTCTGATGAATGCAGTCCTCCTCTTCAGTGATCTGACCCTAAGACCCACTGACAACAGTTGCTCCCATCTGATGCATGAGCTCCTTGTGGCGCGTCCTGGCATGCTTCTCCGCATCATGAGTCATGTACTGACCATGAGACTCCATGCAGAAAAGCTTCTTCATCTTGCGCTTAAGCTTCTGTGCCCACGACGGTTCTACACTAGAGGGGCCAAAGTTCTCCTCATGATCATCAGTAGCAGCCTCACCCCCGGTCCCCATAGCAGCAGCAGACGGACCTCCTGTGGCAGCAGTAGCAGATGGACCCCCTGTGTGAGGCGCTGTCCAGTTGTCCTTCTTCCTCAGATGCTTGATCTCATGAGACACCAAGTCTCCAGTCTCTAGCAGCACTCTGGGATAAGTCTGTGCCCAGGCCCTCTCAATGAGCCTCATGATGAATGGACCATAGATATGACACTTGCGCTCAGACACGACAAATAGAAGTTCAGACCACATGACATGAGAGATATCCAGGCTCTCTCCAGTGCTTGCTTCCTTCTCATGCTGACAGAAAAGGAGCATGTCCATGAGGTAAGAGTGGACCATATCCAGATTCCCGATCCGAGGGAAGAGAGTCTCACGGAATATGCGATGAAGAATGTCCAGATGCGGAGACAACTCATAGGTCTTCTTCTCAGTTACTGGGTGAATTTTCACAGTGCAGTAGGGCCAAAGGGCTTGCTTGTGGGTGGATGTAGCATTGCGGTGAGGACGGAAACCGACAGGAGTCTCAAGCCCGGTATCCACCACATCAAGTAACTCCATGAAAGCCTTCCACTTGACAGAAAGCAGCTTGCCATTGGTCATCCATGTCAGAGTCCTGTCGACATCCGTCCCAAGATGGACAGTGGCATACAATTGAGCCACCAAATCCGCATCGAAATCCTTGTTGAATTGCATGATCCTGAGAATGTTCAGCTGAGTGCACATCTGAAGAGCTTCGCCAAAGTACTCCGGGTCCTTCTCCATAGCATCAGTGTCAATGGAGCGAACATCAACAAAAAGATTCTTCTTGGCCTTGATCACATCAAAGTAGATGGCAAACTGAAAATGGTTCCAGAACAGGCGGTTGACCAAAGTGGGTTCTTGGTCCACCGCATAGGGGTTGCGGCGACGCTTCTCCCAAAACTCCTTGTTGGTCATCTCAGTCACAGTCTTCCCTTTTGGCTTGTTGGCAGCTCGCTTCGATTGCTGAGGAGGTGGAGGAACACTTGTAGATGCACTTGTTGGAGGCGGTTGGGTGCTCGAGGAACCACCGGCAGGCTCTGAGGTGCGGTAGCGTTTTGATGTGGCACGCCCGGGGTTGATACGGCGACCTTGCTGCTCGGAACGGTCATCACCTGGAGCCAAACACAAGAACAAGCAAAACAACCGGAAAGAACGAGCATAAGCCAACAAGCTCAACAAAAAGATCAAGGTAAGGCAGGAAAATGCTGGAAATTGGCATTCAGCGGTAGTACCGTAACCTGCCCGTGGTAGTACCGCCGCAAGCGGTAGTACCGCCCCAAAGGGAGCGGTAGTACCGCTCTATGTCAAGCGGTAGTACCGCTCCTCTACTGCTTGAGGCGGAGAAACAGCAGTTTCATATAGCATGAGGCGGTGAAACAGCGGGTTCTTACTACCGTAGTCAGATCCGGCACTACTGGCCTACCAAATTCAAAAATAATCCTACCAAACTCTAATCTAGAAAGTCTAGTTGCCTTCTCCAACCAACTCAAGCCTAGATTTCGCCAAAAATCTAGAGATGCAACCACCATTGCCCCTAAGAAACAAGAACTAAAAGGAGACAAAACGAAAGAAAGAACGGGGGCAATACTGGCATCCATGGCAAGAGGACGAGGTGGGGATCGACTCCACCAAAGGAAATGGAGAGGGACGCCCCGGAGACGGAGATCCGCCGGAGCCCTCCCGCGGCGAGAGGAGGCTGGAGAGAGGAAGAGACAAGAGGGGCGAAGTGAATGGGTATGGGGGAGAAGAAACCTCCCCCTGCCCCGACTTAACCCCCTGGTCCCGTTCCTCAGTGGTAGTACCGCGCACCACCAGCGGTAGTACCGCCCAGCACGCCACGGCAACTAAACAGACACGGCTTTAGCTCGACGAAACGACAAGAACGGCAAGAGAAGAAGAAACACACCAGCAAAAGACCAAGACACACCTCTTCAAAAGAGGGCGGTGGCCGAGGCCACCTATGTTTGAGTCAAAAGGTATGGCACCGCGAAGATTTTAACCTTGGGCCCATGACCAAAACTCGTCTTTTAAGCACAAGTGCCATCAACAATGGCTAAAGTGAAAGACTTGATCAATTTATGCATAATGGGGGGAGGGAGAGTTCATTGAGAGAACAACACTCCCCCTATGTCCATGCCTAGACCTAAGCTAGACAACAAGTTGAGCGTGATAGGGTGTGCACGGGTTCAAGCAACATTGCTCGAATCAATGATATTTAGCTCATGCTTTAACTCGCGAAATCTTGCTTCATCCAAGGGCTTCGTGAAAATATCTGCAAGGTTGTCATGAGTGTTGACATAGTTGAGCTCGATCTCTCCTCGCCTAATGTGATCCCGGATGAAGTGATACTGAATCTCAATATGCTTCGTCTTGAAGTGTTGCACTGGGTTGAGAGAAATCTTGATGGCACTTTCATTGTCACACCAAAGAGGCACTTTGTCACAAGTGACACTGTAATCCTTTAAAGTTTGCCTCATCCATAGAAGTTGTGCACAACAACTACCGGCGGCAACATACTCCGCCTCAGTGGATGAGAGAGACACACAACTTTGCTTTTTGGAAGACCAACTTACCAAAGAGCAACCAAGGAATTGGCAGCCTCCGGCAGTGGACTTCCTATCCACTTTGTCTCCCGCCCAATCGGAATCCGAGTACCCTACAAGCTTGAAGTTTGATCCTCTTGGGTACCATAAGCCAAAGTTTGGGGTATGAGCCAAATATCGAAAGATTCATTTGACCGCCACAAAATGACTTTCCTTAGGTGCGGCTTGAAACCATGCACAAATTCCCACACTCAACATGATGTCCGGTCTAGATGCACAAAGGTAAAGCAAAGAACCAATCATGGAATGATATACCTTTTGATCCACCACTTTACCATTAGGATCTAAGTCAAGTTGGCACTTGGTGGGCATTGGAGTGGTGGCCGGCTTGACGTCACTTAGCTTGAATCTCTTGAGCATGTCTTGGGTGTATTTGGATTGATTGATGAAGGTTCCTTCTCTTCTTTGCTTCACTTCGAACCCTAGAAAGAACTTCAACTCTCCCATGGAGGACATCTCGAACTTTGAGGTCATTGGAGCGGCAAATTCCTCATTGAAAGCTTTGTTAGGAGAACGAAAGATAATATCATCAACATATAATTGGCACACAAACAACTCCCCTTTGACCTTCTTAGTAAAAAGAGTGGGGTCGATTAGCCCAACTTCAAAACCACGGTCTTGTAACAACTCGGTAAGGTGGTCATACCACGCACGTGGGGCTTGTTTAAGGCCATAGAGTGCCTTATCGAGTTGATACACATGATCGGGAAAGTACGGATCCTCGAACCCGGGGGGTTGCTTGACGTAAACCAATTCATTTATGGGACCATTAAGAAAAGCACTCTTCACATCCATTTGTTGTAACTTAAAGTTATGATGAGAAGCATATGCAATCAACATGCGAATGGATTCAAGACGAGCAACGGGAGCAAAGGTTTCACCGTAGTCGATACCCTCGACTTGGGAGTAGCCTTGTGCTACCAAACGAGCCTTGTTGCGAATGATAATCCCATGGGCATCTTGCTTGTTCTTGAATATCCACTTGGTTCCAATGACATTATGGTTCCCCGTTGGCCTTGGCACCAATCTCCACACTTTGTTGCGCTCGAAGTTGTTGAGTTCTTCGTGCATGGCATTGAGCCAATCCGGATCTTCTAGCGCCTCATAGACCTTGTGGGGTTCCACACAAGAGACAAACGCGTGATGCTCACAATAATTTGCTAATTGTCTACGAGTGCTTACCCCCTTTCTTAAGCTTCCAAGCACATTCGTCATGAGATGATCCTTGGTGGAGAGCTTGGAAGCAACCTTGGCGGCACGACGCTCTAATTCCTCCTCGGTGGTGAGTTGAGGAGCGGTTACTTGATCATCTTGAGCGCCGTCATGAGCTTTTTCTTGATCTTGAACTTGCTCGGGGGAGAGAACTTGAACTTGGGCATCACTTGGTGTGTCAACACCGTCTTGAGTATGATCTTGCCCTTGGTCTTGTTCCTGAGGTTGAGGGCCTTCACTTTGTTCTTCAGAAGCGTGTGGGCCTTGGGTTGGTGATGGCTCCACTTGAGTGGAGCATTGTCCTTCTCCTTCGGCCACAAGGGGTTCCTCAATGGGTAGGATGAAACCAACACCCATTCTTCTTATGGCTTGAGGAGGAATTTCATCACCTACATCACAAGTGCCACTTTGCTCCACTTGGGAGCCGTTATTCTCATCAAACTCCACGTTACACGTCTCCTCAATAAGTCCCGTGGATTTATTGAGGACACGGTAAGCATGAGAGTTTGTAGCATAACCAACGAATATGCCCTCATAAGCTCTAGCCTCAAATTTAGACAACCGAACACCTTTCTTGAGAATGAAACACTTACACCCGAATACCCGGAAGTACTTGAGGTTGGGCTTGTTACCGGTGAGTATCTCATATGGGGTCTTGTTCAAGCCCTTGCGGAGGTAGAGCTGATTGGATGCATGACACGCGGTGTTGATGGCTTCGGCCCAAAAGTTGTATGGAGACTTGAACTCCGCCATCATGGTCCTTGCCGCATCCATCAACGTCCGGTTCTTCCTCTCCGCAACACTGTTTTGTTGAGGGGTGTATGGTGCGGAATATTGATGCTTGATTCCCTCATCACTAAGAAATTCATCCAAGGTGTAGTTCTTGAACTCGGTGCCGTTGTCACTTCTTATTGTCAAGATCTTTGCATTGTGTTGACGTTGTGCTTCATTTGCAAAGTCAATGACGGTTTGTTGGGTCTCGCTCTTCCTCTTGAAGAAATACACCCATGTGTACCTTGAGTAGTCATCCACAATCACCAAGCAATACTTCCTACCTCCAAGACTATCGAAGGATGGGAGCCCAAAAAGATCCATGTGAAGGAGCTCCAAGGGCCTCTTTGAATAAATGATAGTCGTGGGAGGGTGAGCCTTCTCATGTAGCTTTCCTTTGATACAGGCACTGCAAGCACGATCTTTAACAAAACTAACATTCGTTAGTCCACGGACATGGTCCCCCTTGAGAAGACTTTGCAAAGATCTCATATTGACATGGGCTAAACGGCGATGCCAAAGCCATCCCACATCAACTTTAGCCATTAGGCATGTCGCGGTCTTAGTGGGTCGCTCCGAAAAGTTAATCACATATAGACCGTTCTCGACATGCCCAACAAAGGCTACTTTAAGAGTCTTGCTCCACAAGAGGGCCACGGTATCGATATCAAAGAAAGTGGCAAAGCCCATGATTGCAAGTTGACGAACGGAAAGTAAATTGTATGCAAGGGACTCAACAAGCATGACCTTCTTGATCGTGAGATCATGAGAGATGACCACCTTGCCAAGTCCCAATACCTTAGAGGATGAGGCGTCACCCCACTCGACATTGGTGGGCATAGATGGAACTTTGTGCACGTCCACCACCAAGTCCTTGCTTCCGGTCATATGATTTGTAGCTCTGCTATCGAGCAACCATGATCCACCACCGGAAGCAAACACCTACAAGAGATCAATGCTTGGTTTTAGGTACCCATTTTGTGATGGGTCCTTTGATGTTAGTAACAAGGGTCTTAGGAACCCAAATAGACCATTCAATATACTCATGAAGAGAACCAACAAATTTGGCATAAACATGCCCATCACTTGCACGGCATAACACATAAGAAGGATTAAAATCGCCGGCTTTATTGGGAGGGGTGACATTGCCCTTCTTGACATTGTTCTTCTTCTTCTCCTCGGGGACACTCTCTCCCTCCCTCACAAAGGTTTGCATGAGGGGAGGAGGTCGTTTGGTCTTGTCATTCTTCTTCTTGTTCTTAGAGTCGGGCACGTACCCAACCCCTTCCTTGGCCACACCTCCCTTTTGGTTGATCAAGAGATCGTTGAGGTTCTTCTTGCCTTGTATGCAAGTCGCAAGACCTCTCTCAAGTTGCTCCTTCAACTTAGCATTTTCCTTAACAAGATGTATATGCTCACAACACGGGTTAGTAGCATTTGCATTATCAATTAAAACCATATGAGGAAAAGTTGCTCTCTCCTTAGTTAGCTTCACTTGGAGTTGATCATGAGACTCCTTGAGACTAGAGTGAATACCCTTCAAGGCCTTGTGGGCCTTGTCAAGTATATCAAACTCCTCTTTGAGTCTAGCAAGATCAACTCCGAGTTTGGCCTTGTCGGAATTTAGCACACGAGAAACAATGAGGGCATGATCATAATCTTTCTTTAACTTAGCATGATCAACGTTTTGTGACTCCTCAAGAGCCAAACGAAGACCACGCTCTTCCTCAAGAGCATTGGAAAGATCCGAAATCTCATTGCATAGTCACGGCTATGCCCTTCCATCTTAGAGATGGTGTCTTCGTGAGCCTCGATCATGTCATTGGCATCACCAAGTTGTTCCAAGAGAGCAACAAAGTGCTTCTTGGATTTTCCCTTGAGTTTGCCCATAAATGCCTCAAACTCGTTAGCCTCCACATTAGCTCCCTCAAGTTCATTAATGCTATCCGTTTGGGAAGGATGATTAATGATGGTAGTTTTGATGTTGGAGGTTACCTTGTTGGTGGCTTTAGCCATGAGGCACTTGGCGGTGATGCTCTCGTTGGATGAGTCGAAGAGAGACACCCGTGACGTTGTTGCAATGGCAACGGAGGCCATGGCAACCGACTCATCATCTTCATCATCGTCATCATCCTCATTGTACTCTTCTTGCACAACCAAAGCCTTGGGAGGAGTCTTCTTGGTGAAGTTGTTCTTGTTGGGGAACGACTTGACCTTGTCCTTTCGGATGAGTTTGCCACCATTGTCTTCCCTCTTCTCATACGGGCATTCCGCAATGAAATGACTCACGTTGCCGCAGTTGTAGCAAGTCCTTACACGTTGCTTGCCCCTTGTGCCACTTGAGTTGTTTTTGCTAAAGTTGGGCCTCGAGTTTTTCTTGCTCCAAAATTGCCTTGAAGCAAGTGCCATGTGTTCATGATATGCATACTTCGTATCTTCGGGGTTGCTCTCCTCTTCTTCCTCTTCTTCTTCTTCTTCCACGGTGAGCTTGGCCTTCAAAGAAAGGTTAGGCTTCTTTGCCCATTGTGAACGGAGCACCGCATTGTCGGCAGTCTTGTCCAAAATGTTCATGGCCACAAACTCATCCAACACTTCGCTTGAGGTCAAAGTGTGGAAGTCCGGTCTTTGACGAATGACGGAGGACATGGCCTTGTGGTAGGGCATCATTGCCTTGAGGAATTTGCGCTTGATCCAATTGTCATCCGTGTCCTTGCTCCCATGATCTCGTAGTGAGACCGCGAGTTTGGTTACTCTCCGATAAAGCTCACGAGGTTCTTCATCTTCCTTCATTGCAAACTCATCGGCCTCATCTTGTACCACTTCATAGTTGGAGCGTTGAATGCTTGCGCTTCCCCGGTAGAGAGACACGACACAATGCCATGCATCTTTGGCCAAGGCGAAGGGACGAAGATGAGGTAGGTCTTCGGGTGGAATTGCATCTTTAATGATGAAGAGAGCATTCTCATTGAATTGATTGTCCGCGGCTTCTCGAGGAGTGAAGTTGCTTGGATCATGTGGATAGAAACCTTCTTCAATGATTCTCCAAAGGTTAGTGTTCACATTATTTAAATGACGTTTAAAGCGGTAAACCCAAGAATCAAAATCCTCATTTTTCACAATCTTAGGGGGAGGACCGGCATGATTCAAATGAGTGGAGGGAACCGGTCCACCATAAACAAGTGGTGGTTCCACATGGGCAAAGATGCCAGTGCCATTCTTGCCACTAGAAGAAGGAGCCTTTTCACTACTAGCTTCCCCCTTGTCGGGGATAGCATCCGACACCTTGTTGGCGGGATCACCCACTTTCAACGGTGCGGTGGATAGTTTAAGCCCCTCAAGAAATTTAGTAAACATGCTTTCAACTTCGGTCGTCATGGAGGTTTTCAATGTCTCCAAGGCCACATTGAACTCCTCATGAGAGACCGAAGTTCCCCCATCTCCCGTAGACGAGATAGGATTCACACCGGAGTGTTCCTCCACACCGTCTACGGTATCAACCATACTCTTTGGACGGTAAAGTCCTTAATAAAGAGACGAGGCTCTGATACCAATTGAAAGGATCGATATGGTTGACTAGAGGGGGGGTGAATAGGCAACTACCAATTTTTAGCTTTTCTTTACCAAATTAAACTTTGCATCAAAGTAGGTTGTCTAGATATGCAACTAGGTGGGCAACCTATATGATGCAATAACAACAAGCATACAAGCAAGCAAGGGTAGAAACAATAAAGAGCTTGCACAAGTAAAGGTAAGAGATAACCAAGAGTGGATCCGGTGGAGACGAGGATGTGTTACCGAAGTTCCTTCCTTTTGAGGGGAAGTACGTCTCCGTTGGAGCGGTGTGGAGGCACAATGCTCCCCAAGAAGCCACTAGGGCCACCGTATTCTCCTCACGCCCTCACACAATGCGAGATGTCGTGATTCCACTATTGGTGGCCTTGAAGGCGGCGACCGAACCTTTACAAACAAGGTTAGGGCAATCTCCACAACTTAATCGGAGGCTCCCAACAAGAGCACGAAGCTTCACCACAATGGAATATGGCTCCAAGGTGACCTCAACCGTCTAGGGTGCTCAAACACCCAAGAGTAACAAGATCCGCTAGGGATGAGTGGGGGAATCGAAAATCCCTTGGTGGAAGTGTAGATCGGGGCCTTCTCAACCACTCCCGAGCAAATCAACAAATTTGATTGGCTAGAGAGATAGATCGTGCGTAAATGAAGCTTGGAGTATTTAATGGAGCTTGAGCAATAAATGGAGCTTGGAGGAGGAAGATGTAGGTGAGAAGGAGGAAGGGGACTCCCTTTTATAGTGGGGGCAACAATCCCGTTGCCCCCCACCAACCAGCCCCGCACATGGCGGTACTACCGTTGAGAGGGGGGCGGTACTACCGCCAGGCGACGGTACTGCCGCGCCAACCAGCGGTACTGCCGCGTTGAGGAGACTTAGTAGGGAACGGACCCAAATGCGGTACTACTGCGGTGGTAGGGCGGTACTACTGCTCCTGGAATGGTACTACCGCCACTACAACCATGACTAGTGCTGCAAAACCCGACACGAGAAAAAGACCTCTCGAATCGAGGCAGTAGGAGCCAGACTACCCAGCGGTACTACGACAGAGGGGTCAAGGGCGGTAGTACCGCTGTGGAGCGGTACTGCCGCTTGTGACCCTTCGGCCGTAGTACCGCAGGCAGTACGGTACTACCGCTGGGGTGCGAGAGAGAGGGAGAAGGGATCTCTCAAGGAAGCTGAGGACCAGGCGGAGGTGCCAGCCCCCCAGCGGTACTACTGCTGTGGAGCCACGGCGGTACTACCGCTGCGAAGCGGTACTGCCGCTTGTGGCTTCTCAGCGGTACTACCGCTGGGTGCGCGGTACTGCCGCTTAGACCTAGACAGAACAAGAAAGAGAGGACAGATCTCTTCAATGGACAGGAAAAGCTCGGAGGGTGAGAAGCTGATGTGTACGAGATGATTCCACCCAAGCAAAACCCCAGCGGACCCCCTCTTGATAGTACGGTGCCCTCTACGCAACTAGTCCACCGAGAAAGAAACGAAAGAGCTACACCGTCTTGAAATACACTCCGAGGGGAAGAAAGCGTCTCGTGCCAGGGGAGAATCTGTGAATAATTCAACGCACAAGATTAGTTCGCAAACATGTTGTCATCAATCACCAAAACTACCTTGAGAGAGATATGCCATAACAATACCGAGTTCAATGTCGTTACCGGCAAGTCTCTTTACTCATTCCATAATGCATCATCCCATAACTAACTCATTAGTCACATTGCTTGCAAGGCTTATCATGATGTGCATCACCGAGAGGGCCTAGAGACACCTCTCCGATACTCGGAGTGACAAATCCTAATCTCGATCTATGCCAACCCAACAAACACCTCCGGAGACACCTATAGAGCATCTTTATAATCACCTAGTTACGTTGTGACGTTTAATAGCACACAAGGTGTTCCTCCGGTATTCAGGAGTTGCATAATCTCATAGTCAAAGGAATATGTATAAGTCATGAAGAAAGCAATAGCAATAAAACTTAACGATCATTATGCTAAGCTAATGAATGGGTCTTGTCCATCACATCATTCTCCTAATGATGTGATCCCATTCATCAAATGACAGCACATGTCTATGGTCAGGAAACTTATCCATCTTTGACTAACGAGCTAGTCAAGTAGAGGCATACTAGGGACACTTTGTTTTGTCTATGTATTCACACATGTATCAAGTTTCCGGTTAATACAATTCTAGCATAAATAATAAACACT
The DNA here is from genome assembly GCF_056163025.1 of Triticum urartu. Lineage (NCBI taxonomy): Eukaryota > Viridiplantae > Streptophyta > Magnoliopsida > Poales > Poaceae > Triticum > Triticum urartu. The sequence goes on along the minus strand of NC_141874.1, from coordinate 193,400,361 downwards.
TATCATGATATAAGGAAATATAAATAACAACTTTATTATTGCCTCCAGGGCATATTTCCTTCAGTCTCCCACTTGCACTAGAGTCAATAATCTAGATTACATTGTAATGATTCTAACACCCATGGAGTCTTAGTCAACGGGTCTACAACATTCAGATCCATATGCATTTTGCAAATCTCTATGTCTCCCTCCTTGACTTGATCGCGGATGGAGTTGAAGCGTCTCTTGATGTGTTTGGTTCTCTTGTGAAATCTAGATTCCTTCGCTAAGGCAATTGCTCCAGTATTGTCACAAAAGATTTTCATTGGACCCGATGTGCTAGGTATTACACCTAGATCGGATATGAACTCCTTCATCCAGACTCCTTCATTTGCTACTTCCGAAGCAGCTATGTACTCTGCTTCACACGTAGATCCCGCCACGACGCTCTGCTTGGAACTGCACCAACTAACAGCTCCACCATTCAATATAAATATGTATCTGGTTTGCAACTTAGAGTCATCCGGATCAGTGTCAAAGCTAGCATCGACGTAACCATTTACGACAAACTCTTTGTCACCTCCATAAATAAGAAACATATCCTTAGTCCTTTTCAGGTATTTCAGGATGTTCTTGACCGCTGTCCAGTGATCCACTCCTAGATTACTTTGGTACCTCCCTGCTAAACTTATAGCAAGTCACACATCAGGTCAGGTACACAGCATTGCATACATGATAGAACCTATGGCTGAGGCATAGGGAATGACTTTCATTTTCTCTCTATCCTCTGCAGTGGTCAGGCATTGAGTCTGACTCAACTTCACACCTTGTAACACAGGCAAGAACCCTTTCCTTGACTGATCCATTTTGAACTTCTTCAAAACTTTATCAAGGTATGTGCTTTGTGAAAGTCCAATTAAGCGTCTTGATCTATCTCTATAGATCTTGATGCCCAATATATAAGCAGCTTTACCGAGGTCTTTCATTAAAAAATTCTTATTCAAGTATCCTTTTATGCTATCCAGAAATTCTGTATCATTTCCAATCAACAATATGTCATCCACATATATATTAGAAATGCTACAGAGCTCCCACTCACTTTCTTCTAAATACAGGCTTCTCCAGAAGTCTGTATAGAACCATATGCTTTGATCACACTATCAAAGCGTATATTCCAACTCCGAGAGGCTTGCACTAGTCCATAAATGGATCGCTAGAGCTTGCACACTTTGTTAGCACGTTTAGGATCGACAAAACCTTCTAGCTGTATCATATGCAACTCTTCTTTAAGAAATCTGTTAAGGGATGCAGTTTTGACATCCGTTTGCCAAATTTCATAATCATAAAATGCGGCAATTGCTAACATGATTCGGACAGACTTAAGCATCGCTACGGGTGAGAAGGTCTCATCATAGTCAACTCCTTGAACTTGTCGAAAACCTTTCGCAACAAGTCAAGCTTTGTAGACGGTAACATTACCATCAGCGTCAGTCTTCTTGAAGATCCATTTATTTTCTATGGCTTGCCGATCATCGGGCAAGTCAAGCAAAGTCCATACTTTGTTCTCATACATGGATCCCATCTCAGATTTCATGGCCTCTAGCCATTTCGCAGAATCTGGGCTCATCGTCGCTTCCTCATAGTTCGTAGGTTCGTCATGGTCTAGTAACATGACTTCCAGAATAGGATTACCTTACCACTCTGGCGTGGAACGTACTCTGGTTGACCTACGAGGTTCGGTAGTAACTTCATCTGAAGTTTCATGATCATCATCATTGGCTTCCTCACTAATTGGTGTAGGCATCACTGGAACTGATTTCTGTGATGAACCACTTTCCAATTTGAGAGAAGGTACAGTTACCTCATCAAGTTCTACTTTCCTCCCACTCACTTCTTTCGAGAGAAACTCCTTCTCTAGAAAGGATCCATTCTTAGCAACAAATATCTTGCCTTTGGATCTGTGATAGAAGATGTACCCAACAGTCTCTTTTGGGTATCCTATGAAGACGCACTTCTCCGATTTGGGTTCGAGCTTATCAGGTTGAAGCTTTTTCACATAAGCATCGCAACCCCAAACTTTAAGAAACAATGGCTTAGGTTTCTTGCCAAACCACAGTTCATATGGTGTCATCTCAACGGATTTAGATGGTGCCCTATTTAATGTGAATGCAGCTGTCTCTAAAGCATAACCCCAAAATGCTAATGGTAAACCGGTAAGAGACATCATAGATCGCACCATATCTAATAAACACTACTGCAGGATGGTCCAAACACGACACTATGATCAGAGACCCTTCGACAAAACTGTGTGCGATGCCATAATCGCAAACGGTGGTGTAAAAAACCATCAAAAAAGGTGCAAAATGTTTGCGATGTCAGATGCATCAAACACGGTTCATAATTTAGTTGCGTGTGTGATGCAGGGCATACAGTTCAGCTCAATTAACTATTTGGGATCAGGAGGAACAAAAGAAACGGGCAGCCAGATGAAGGCGTGTGCAATATAGAGCATACGGTTCACTGGGATGAACTGTGTGTGATTAGGCAACACAATGGAAACGGTTCAACTGAACAAGATGTGTGTGATACGCGGCAAACAGGTCCGTAATCAGAAATGTGTGCGAAGACCAATAATAACACAGACGGTTGGTGCTAATAAGCCATGTGAATTGCTCTGTCTACAGCAGAATAACATGTGTGTGTATATATATATATATAACTGAAATAAACATTCAATTACATAAGTGACTATACAGATCATTCGCACACACCTCAATAAACAATTGCATGCATTCTAAAGTAGGAGAAACGATCGTCTAGTCATCTACTTCTTGTGACGCTCCCGCCACTGCTATGTGGCTCGATCCCTCGTCTGGGTCAGGAAGAAGACAGTTCCTCATGTCAACGATCCGCCTATACATATCGTAGCTTGTATACGCATCCATGGCCGCGTACTTGACATGTTGTTCATCCAGTCTCTCATGCCACACACTGTGCCAGATGTTCTTGTCCTTATTGCTCTCTTCCTTATCTTCGCATAGTAGGGGTCAATGATGGCCGAGGAGAGGTCAACCAGGGAGTTCAGTTTGTTTTTTTAGCTGCCACATACCTTTTAGTGGTGCTGGATGTTGACAAGATTCGGGCATTTCAAGTCCGAAACCTTGAGCGCTTTTAGATCGTTGGTGGTGTCCACCATAGCGAAACTGTAGTCGGAGCTGTTGATAAACCTGGAGAAACGCTCACAAGGCCTTGTGGCAAGGTGGTAGTGGTAGACGAGGACGTCATGTCGCACGCACAACTGGGCGATGGCAACCTTCTGATCGTGCCCGGCACAACCGATGGTGTCCTCAACGTCGAAGCGGACCACTCGGTACTTGTCCTCGGCAAGGAACTACTCCATAGTTTGGATGGAGCTCTCCACCGAGACCGGATCATTCATGTACACCACCGAGAGGGCCTTCCCCCTCACGTGGGTTCCACTACGTGATGTGTGGTGAACTGCCCGTCGTTGTCGTTGTCGGCCGCTGGGAGTGCCATTGGAGCCACGGGGAGCGCCATTGGAACCGCTGGATGCCCTATCTGTATGTGTCCTCGTGGGTGTGCTTATTGTGTCGTGTGAGACGAGAGATGAAGTTAAATGACCACAGGAATAAAAGGGGGCCGGGCGGCATGGATTCTCGGCGCGTCCACATGGCAGTTTTTGAAGTGGGTAACTGCATTGTGGCATCGTGCCTAGCGCAACCGCTTGCACACGAACGTGCGTGATCGTGCGCCGGCCCAAACACTGGCAGTGCGCATGAAGGGACGAGGGCAGAGCACCCGGAGGTACGCGAGAGCAGAGCGCGCGCGGCGGGACGCGAACAAAGCGTGTCGCGGCCGCCTAAACCGCAAGCAACCACACACATAGAGCAGTTGAACACGCAGGAAATGGTCGCCTACAAGCCGGCCAACAGTTGCGTCGCCGCGTAGAGAGCGACCGTGTGCTACCACCTCCGTCTAGTCTATAGTATCCTTTATATTATGTGCCATACTTTGCCCTCAAATTTAACCAACAAAATGTTAATGCATGTTTTAAAAATTATATAATTGGAAACTATGTTCAAATACAAATCCAACTATATAAAATTTGGTGACATGCATTCATATTTTATTAGTTAAATCATACTTATAAACCAAGACGGTGGTATAGTAGGTAATTAAATTGCAAACTTTTTTAGACGTCTTGTCACCCCGCTGTCGCAGACGGCTTACAGCGCAAGCTTGCGCAGCACGCGAGGGCGTTCTTTTGGCCAAACGGTGGCGCCAATGAATCATCGGTGAGCCTGTTCCCGCGCAACCTCACAGGTTCCCGCCTGAATCATCGGTAGTAGCTGACTATAGATGTGGTGGAACTGTACAACGTACTTAAAATTAGCTAGTATATATAGTTGAACTAGATATTTCAGTACGTGGTTGGCAACAATTGAGGAAAAGTTTGGTTGGATCAACTGTCGAGTTGAACTATTTGTATAAATTAAGAACGACTGCTTAATCTATGAATGAAATCTATGCTTAATTACTGAATTTTAATTGCAAAAATTAGATACTGCTAGTGATTTTTAGCTTCATATTTTGACAAATCGCAGTGTTACAAGGATTGATAAATTTTACCAAATTGTTTGTACGTGGTTGCACACGGGTCATCCAAAACAACCGTTTGCGTTGAAGGGATGCACAAATCCTGCGCTGCTCTCACTTTGCATACATGTGTTCTATCTAAAACGTTTGCGATCAAGAGCTGCAGAAATCCTGCTCAGCACATTTTTTCTTGGCTTCCTGGGAAAGCTGTCGGTTTGCATACGGGTGTTCTAACTAAAACGTTTGTGATGAGTGTTTTATATTTAAAAATGAATTAAACTGCGGCTTGGGCGCCATTAATGGAGATGATGCGAGCAAGGCGGGCGGCCATGGAAGTCAAAGGGCTCGCTTCCCAGTGAGCCTGTGCAGCGTACAGCTCGCATGCTTCCCGAAGAGCCTGCGCATTCGAGGACAGCTTGCACGCCTCTCGGTCAGCCTACGCACCGGACGACGCTCGCACGCCTCTCATTCAGTCAAGGTCAAGCAGTTGTCCGCACGGCACCTCCTACAACCATTAAAACCAAGACACGTGGCGTCACGTGAATGGTTAACAAAACGCACACGGTTTGAATTATACAAACGTTTGAGATATTAAAGTGACAGCTATTTTTTCAAAATGCCTTTGTTGGCTATCATTATTTGAGTGCGCCTTCTCTCAAAATGGACACGAAAAATACCAGAGCATGTCGGGTGGCATTCCACGATAGAATGCCAAGTTTCCTGAATTTCAGACGACTTTTGGATTTACTAGAATTTAAAAATAAACTACTCAACGTTTTGGCGGCAATAAACGGTGCCCTAGTGTTTGAAATTCATTCTCATTTCTTGCATGGGACCTAAGCATGCATGCACCCAAGGACACATATTTGATTTTTCAACTAATTTATATGCATTGGAGCATGTGCATGTAGTTCAAATTTGAACCATGCACATAAATGCATTGAAAACTTAGTTAATGCATAAAAATGTCCAAACGAACCCCGAAAAATCACAAAAATTGACACAACACTCCTGTTGTTCTATGTTGACACGAGAAAAAATTTGAAAGCAATAAGAGGCAATGGATATCGTTTCGTCCCCAAAGGTGGGACGTTCCCTACCGAAACCATCATGCTTGTTGTGAGAAGCTCTGGTTTGTGAGAAGCACATACCCAAACCTGCCCCAAATGGGACAAAAATTTTGCCACGGCATGTTGATCCTCTCCATGATAGCATGCCAAGTTTCAAGATTTTAGATGAGTTTTGGATTTACTAGAATTTAAAAACCAGGCATCTCAATGTTTTGCCGCAATCAACGGTGCCCTGGTGTTTGAAATTCATTCCCATTTTTTGAATGGGACCTAAGCATGCACCCAAGGACATAGATTTGATTTTTCAACCAATTTATATGCACTCGAGCATGTGCATGTAGTTTAAATTTGAATTATGCACATAAATGCATTGAAAACTCAGTTAATGCATAAAAATGTCCAAATGAACCCCAAAAAATCACAAAAATTGACACAACACTCCTGTTATTCTATGTTGACATGAGAAATTTTTTGGAAGCAATAAGAGGCAATGTATATCATTTCGTCCCCAAAGGTGGGACGTTCCCTACCAAAACCATCATGATTGTTGTGAGAAGCTCTGGTTTGTGAGAAGCATATACCCAAACCTGGCCCAAATGGGACAAATTTTTTACCACGGCATGCTGATGCCGCTCCATGATAGAATGCCAAATTTCATGAATTTCAGACGAGTTTTGGATTTACTAATATTTAAAAATAAAGTATCTCAATGTTTTGGCGACAATCAACGGTGCCCTGGTGTTTGAAATTCATTCTCATTTCTTGCATGGGACCTAAGCATGCACCCAAGGACACATATTTGATTTTTCAACCAATTTATATGCACTGGAGCATGTGCATGTAGTTCAAATTTGAATCATGCACATAAATGCATTGAAAACTCAGTTAATGCATAAAAATGTCCAAACGAACCCCGAAAAATCACAAAGATTGACACAACACCCCTGCTGTTCTATGTTGACACGAGAAAAAATTTGAAAGCAATAAGAGGCAATGGATATCATTTCGTCCCCAAAGGTGGTAGGTTCCCTACCGAAACCATCATGCTTGCTGTGAGAAGCTCTGGTTTGTGAGAAGCATATACCCAAACCTGCCCCAAATGGGACAAAATTTTTAGCACGACATGTTGATGCCGCTTCATGATAGCATACCAAGTTTCATGAATTTCATACGAGTTTTGGATTTACTAGAATTTAAAAACCAGACATCTCAATGTTTTTCCGGCAATCAACAGTGCCTTGGTGTTTGAAATTCATTCTCATTTCTTGCATGGGACCTAAGCATGCACCCAATGACACAATTTTGATTTTTTAACCAATTTATATGCACTGGAGCATGTGCTTGTAGTTCAAATTTGAATTATGCACATAAATGCATTGAAAACTCAGTTAATGCATAAAAATGTCCAAACGAACCCCGAAAAATCACAAAAATTGACACAAACACTCTTGTTGTTCTATGTTGAAAAGAGAAAAAATTGGAAGCAATAAGAGGCAATGGATATCGTTTCGTCCCCAAATGTGGGACGTTCCCTACCGAAACCACCATGCTTTTTGTGAGAAGCTATGGTTTGTGAGAAGCATATATCCAAACCTGCCCCAAATGGGACAGAAAATTTACCACGACATGTTGATGCCGCTCCATGATAGCATGCCAAGTTTCATGAATTTCAGATGAGTTTTGGATTTACTAGAATTTAAAAACTAGGTATGTCAATGTTTGCGGCTGAGTGACGGTGGCAGGGTGTTTGACATTCATTCTCATTTCTTGCATGGGACCTAAGCAGGAAACCAAGGACACATATTTGAATTTTCAACTAATTTATATGCATTAGAGCATGTGCTTGTAGTTCAAATTTGAATTATGCAGATGAATGCATAGAAAACTCAGTTAATGTATAAAAATGTCCAAGCGAACCCCGAAATATCCAAAAAATTGACACAACACTCCTGTTGTTCTATGTTGACACTAGGAAAAAAGTTGAAATCGAGAAGAGGCGACGGATATCGTTTCGTCCAGAAAGGTGAAACGTTCCCTACCGAAACCATAACACTTGTTGTGAGAAGCTCTACTTTATGAGAAGCGTATACCCAAACCTGCCCCAAATGGGACATAATTTTTACCACGGCATGTTGATGCCGCTCCATGATAGCATGCCAAGTTTCATGAATTTCGGACGAATTTTGGATTTACTAGAATTACAAAAGCAAGTACGTCGACGTTTGCCAGAGAGCCACGATGTCGTGGTATTCGAATTTCATCCTCATTTCTTGCATGGGAGATAAGCATAAACCCATGGACACATATATGATTTTACAACCCATGTTAGTGCACCGGAGCATGTGCATGTAGTTTAATTTTGAATTGTGCACCTGAAATGGCTAGAAAATCAATTTAATGTATAAAATGTTCAAACGAACACTGAATAATTCCAATTCTTTTACGACACACATATAGTTGCATGTTCACTCCAGATAAAAGGTCTAGCAATTCAAACACCGTCCATTGCCGCTGTGACCCCATTATGTAATTCAAATCAAGATGAAAAATCAAGTAGATCGCACACAGTTTATTATCACCAACCATGTGAGATGCAGCAATATCCTAGAACACCGTCGGTGTATAGTACGCCTATGGCTTACGCGAGAAGGTGCATCGGCTACAGTCCACAGCCGGTGTCTCAAGCACACCAGCTTGCTCCCCAAATATCATTTCACTGTTCAATTATCGTCGGTGAAAGATAGGCACGTGGACCCGCATCGTGAGGGTAACTTCGGTGGCCCACTTTGGCAAGAGCACGATCGCATCCGCCATGCACGTGCTAACAAGGTGCATGAGCGCGGCCGCAATCTGCGACCGGGTGGCAAAGGCAGCCCAGATGGCCGATGTTGCTTCTCAGGTGGCAGTAGAAACATCTTCCTCGGGGATAGCAACTGGCGAGAGCGGCACAGCAGTTGTTCGTTCCGCAGCGGCGGCCTTAGCCCTGATGGAGGCCGCCCACGACCATGTCGAGGCCGCCCACGCCCACTCCTGGTGGTCACCGCACAAATCGAATGAAGCTTCTCCGACAACGGTCGGCAACCCATGGCCGAAGAGTTGGTAATCGTCAAGAGCGTTCGAGAAGCCGTCCGTTCCTTCGCCGCATACCTTGCGACGACGGAGCCCGTCCAAGCCCAGATCGCGTCTGCCCACGCCCAGCTCATGGCGGCCTTTTCCAAAGAGATGGCGAATGCAGATGGCGATATGCTTGTTGAGTATGGCGCAATGGATGCCATGGAGCCCCTTCCCCAGGAGACCGTCGGGCGCAAGCTGGACATGGAGGCGACGGCGGAGATCGACGAGCACCAGCCGTAGTAGTACTCTTTGTTTAGTTTAATTAAGAGCTCCAGTCTTTAATTTGTTAGAGTAATGTTTAGGTTGGCCAACTCTGTTTAATTGCTGAACTTGCTCGATTAAGAAGTGTGGGTGTGCTGTAGTCTCCTTTGTGTACCCAAATTATGCAATGACGTGGATGACCACTGTAACCATGGAAATTTGAACCAAAACTTTTGACATTCAAAATCATCACACACGGGTGAAGCTATCTGAATCATTTGTGATGTCCACATATCGTACACAATTTTGAATAAGGGACCGTGTCTGATGACACTTTGCGCGCTAGTTTTTTGGCTGAAGCGATTCCAAATTTTCGGCTTCCGCGGAAATATCTACCTCCCCGCCCCCTCCCCATTACCAAAAGCCACATTTCCCTTCTTTCCGCCTTCCTTTCCAAGTTGAAACCTTCACTCCTTGCTTGCAGCGCCGCCTCCTTGTCGGCGACCCTCCTTCACGCTGCTCGGCCTCGTCCATCCAGGCAGGTAATCCACACCCGACCCCCATCCTCCTCCTCCTTCCACATCCCACATGCCCCGACCGCCGGCGCGAGTGCGACACCTTCCACCCAAATCACCAACCCCTCCACCAAATAAGCACTGCCCTAAGCCATGGTGCATGCAGTATAGCCAGGATCTCAAGGAGCATTTGGCAGCGGAGAAGCAAATCGCGGCCGCACGGATGAGGTCGCGATGGCTGCCATTCGTGTCGACCCCCAGATCTTGGAGGAGCACCTTGCCATCTGCTAGCTACGCCGGTTAAGCATGCTCGGTTTACCCGTTGCGTGTGTTGCTCCTGCCTTTCCTTCACAAATTCTAGTGAATTGTGCTATCTAATTTTACCATGCAATCTGTTGCTCTAGTGTATATGTTCTATATGTCGTGCAGTGTTGTGCTTACTTATTAACTGTTTTGTTAATTAGTTGTCGTCTTCAGTTAACTGTTTGGTTCAATTCTGCAAATGTGATGTTCAATTCTTCAGGCTGCAATTTTGTATTGTCTTCCATGTGAGAAATAAATTGAATTTATCTTTACAAAATACATGAGAAACGAATACAATTGCTATATTTCTAAGTTGTCAAGCATGCTTGGTTTGGTTATACATTGTGCAATGTGGTGCTCAGTTAATGTTTGGTTCATTTGTGTTGTGGTGTTTAATTAACTATTTGGTTCAATTCTGCAATGCGATGTTCAATAGTTGTGGGTGCATTCTATTATTGTATACCATGTGAGGAATAAATTAAATTTGGCTGTAGTAAATACATGAGAAACAAATACAGTTGCTACAATTGGCTGTAGTTAACTGTTTGGTTAACTATCTGATCTTCTATTAGGAGTATGTTATATTGTACAATGTGGTGCTCAGTTAATGTTTGGTTCATTTGTTATGGTGTTTAGTTAACTGCTTGGTTCAATTCTGCAATGCGATGTCCAATTGTCGTGGGTAGAATTTTGTATTGTTGTGCATGTGAGGAATAAATCGAATTTGGCTGCACTTAATACATGAGAAACATATGCAAGTGCTATATTTCCTAGTTCTTAATTAAACTTGGTTTGGATAATGGGTTTTCCGTGTGACTTGAATTAATCTGATGAATCTGCAATGTGCTTATTTTTCATCAACATATTTTACTGATAGCATTGCGAACCCTTACTTAACCTGATGACTAACTACCTTATACGTGCTGCAGGGAAACAATGGGAAGCACTGAGGTGTACAATCAAGGTTAGCACGTGCATAGTCCGTTCTCTAATAGCACATTATTGTGTAATTGTAGGAACCATTCTAATATTTTGGTTTTTAACAATTTGAACTTGCACATGTAGGTCCTGCTATCAGAGGTTTTGACCCACTGTTCGATCGTTTTTGCATATGGGGAAATGATTGTCCATGAATATCAATCAAATCAAGAAACTTAGAAAGATTGTTAGGATAAAGAAATTAGCGACAAAAAACAACAAGATCTTTGTCTGCACAATGGAGAAGACATCAGTTCACTACAAGATGGTACTAACTATTATACCTTGCCTTTTTTATTCCTTTGCCCCATTTCCAATATAAATAAGATATTTATGCATAGCCTTGTTTTTAAGCCTTTCCAAAGCAGTTCACTGATGATTACCTCTCAAACCACCTCTATGGTCAGGAGGCGAGGAAGGTTTTCATACAACACCCACGGTTCAATATTGAAGTGTTCCTGAAGAGGACAAGGACGGACGATCAATCATCCACATGCACTGGCCTAAAGTTGCAAAGACCTTCAACATGAATGAAGGCTCAATATTCGCCTTCCGCTTCAGCAATTTTTCAGATGAGATGCATATGTCTATATACCGTCTATGATGCTAATTTCGAAAGGTTCTACATGTTGCATGTGGAACTTGGTGCTGGTGCAGTTGTGTAATGGGGTAGCTAAGTGCTGAAGCTATATCATGTTGTACTCTGATGTATTTCAATTATGAAATTCTACTTCCTTAATATGGAAATGAAATATATTGTGTGCTTAATATGAATGTCAATTAGATTAATAAGTGGATTATTAATAATAGGGCAATTAGCCTACTAATGGCGAATTAGCCTGCTAATTGGGTTTTGATATTGCAAACGGTTATTGAAAAAATACCGTGGGCGATGACCTCAGGCAACGCACATAGTTTCTAAGAATAAACCGTGTTGGATCAATGAACAATCACACACGACTTTCTCTTGAAAACTGTTTGCGTTAGGCCACCTTGCGCAAATGTTTACCACATAAAAACTGTGTGTGATGGACAACCTTTGCTACACGGTTTCTTCTACGGACCGTGTGTGATACATTCAATAATGTAAATGATTTAACGAGAAAAATTGTGTGTGATGTACCTGTGAACGGATATGTTTTCCTTGGAGCGACTGTGTGGGATGTACATACGAACGGAAACGTTTCGCGGGGACTGACTGTGTGGGATGTACTTGCGACCAGAAACAATTTTGCCTGTATAATTGTATTTTTTAGCTCTACTGTACGTATTTCCGTATTTCAGCGCTCGCCGGTCGCACATGACCTCATTTTGCCGAGCGTGTGTGCCAGGAGGGCATATTCCCCACGGTTTCTGGGTCGTGTAGGAAGGACCCCCTATCACCCACACTCACTTGGTGACGGTTCCAAATGCCATCACGGAAAGGGGTTAAAAACCGTTTGGGACCGACGCGTACCAGTGAAAGTACGGTTACGACGTTCAGACACACCATTACGCTGTGGTGTTCAAGGTGGCATGAGTTGTGAAACTATTCCACGTTGTTTCAAATGAAGACTAAACTCGTAACTCAAATATTCGCCTCCGCGATCAGATTGTAAAAACTTTATTTTCTTGTTACGTTGATTTTCTACTTCACTCTGAAATTCTTTGAACTTCTCAAATGTTTTAGACTTGTGTTTCATTAAGTAGATATACCCATGTCTGCTCAAATCATCTGTGAAGGTTAGAAAATAACGATACCCACCGCGAGCCTCAAGACTCATCGGACCGCATACATCGGTATGTATTATTTCCAATAAGTTAGTGGCTCGCTCCATTGTTCCGGAGAACAGAGTCTTAGTCATCTTGCCCATGAGCCATGGTTCACAAGCATCAAGTGATTCATAATAAAGTGATTCCAAAAGCCCATTAGCATGGAGTTTCTTCATGCGCTTTACACGAATATGACATAAACGGCAGTGCCACAAATATGTTGCACTATCATTATTAACTTTGCATCTTTTGGCATCAATATTATGAATATGTGTATCACCACGATCGAGATTCAACAAAAATAGACCACTCATCAAGGGTGCATGACCATAAAAGATATTAATCATATAAATAGAACAACCATTATTCTCTAATTTAAATGAATAACCATCTCGCATCAAACAAGATCCAAAATGTTCATGCTCAACGATGGCACGAAATAACAATTATTTAGGTCTAAAACTAATCCCGAAGGTAGATGTAGAGGTAGCGTGCCGACGGCGATCACATCAACCTTGGAACCATTCCGACGCGCATCGTCACCTCGTCCTTAGCCAATCATCGTTTAATCTGTAGCCCCTGTTTCGAGTTGCAAATATGAGCAACCGAACCAGTATCAAATACCCAGGCGCTACTACGAGCATTAGTAAGGTACACCTCAATAACATGTATATCAAATATACCTTTCACTTTTCCATCCTTCTTATCCGCCAAATACTTGGGGCAGTTCCGCTTCCAGTGACCAGTCCCTTTGCAGTAAAAGCACTCAGTTTCAGGCTTAGGTCTAGACTTGGGCTTCTTCCCGGGAGCAACAACTTGCTTTCTATTCTTCTTGAAGTTCCCCTTCTTACCTTTGGCCGTTTTCTTGAACCTAGTCGTCTTGTTAACCATCAACACTTGATGCTCCTTCTTGATTTCTACCTCCTCAGCCTTAAGCATTGGGAAGAGCTCAGGAATTGTCTTTTCCACCCCTTGCATATTATAGTTCATCACGAAGCCTTTATAGCTTGGTGGCAGTGATTGAAGAACTCTGTCAATGACACTATCATCCGGAAGATTAACTCCCAACTGAGTCAAGTGGTTATGATACCCAGACATTTTGAGTATGTGTTCACTGACAGAACTGTTCTCCTCCATCTTGCAGCTATATAACTTGTTGGAGACTTCATATCTCTCAACTCAGGCTTTTGCTTGAAATATTAACTTCAACTCCTGGAACATCTCATATGCTCCATGACGTACAAAACGTCTTTAAAGTCCCGATTCTAAGACGTAAAGCATGGCACACTGGACTATTGAGTAGTCATCAGATTTAGGTTGCCAGAGGTTCATAACATCCGGAGTTGCTCCTGTTGTCGTGGTTCTAAGTCTGACAGTAGTGTAGGGGGGTAAGTATGGAGAGGCAAGATCTTAGCTATGGAGAAGTTGTAAGCACGCAAGGTTTACGAGTTCAGGCCCTTCTCGGGGGAAGTAATAGCCCTACGTCTCGGAGCCCGGAGGCGGTCGACTGGATTATGTGAGTATGAGTTACAGAGGTGTGAACCCTTGTCTCGGAGGAGGGGGTGGCTTATATAGAGTGCGCCAGGACCCCGGCCAGCCCACATTACAAAGGGTTTAATGTACATTAAGGCAGGGCGTTACTGGTAACGCTAGTAATAAAGTGCTATGATGACCATAAAAGCTACTTAATGACCGACCGTTAGCGTGCGGAGTGACTTTAGGTCTCCTGGCCGTCGAGTGGTTGGATCTTGGTCGAGTGTCTTTGAGTCTGTCAAGTGGAACACCTCCAAGTCGATTGAAAGGTGATTTCTTCTAGAGATGTCCTTGGGTAGGGCGGTTAGGACAGGTCCATGACCCTACCCTAGGTACATAGCTTCATCATTAGCCCCCGAATGGATCGAGGTTTGAGTGGGGAAGGAGTTGAGAACTTCTCCGACTCATTTTTCATGTTGTGAGCATAACTTGTTTCGGATCAACGGACCTGAGTGATGACAGCAACTTCCTTTTCAGTCGCCTTGATCCATTCTTAATTCTTCGTCGAGTGACTTTCTTTACTTGTAAGGCTCCGAGTGACGGTGCGGAGGAGATCTTTGGTCTGACAAGTTGTTTGCTGCCCGCAGATTTCGTGGGATCCGAATTTTGGGAAGCGCGCGGGGCGGGGGAAGGCCGCAGTAATCGGATGGGATAGAGCGGAGCTGCCTCGATCCCCGCGCCGCCTTTTTCGCCACGTATCACGCGCGCGATCGTTACGGGATTTGACAGAGCCACCTGGGCCTACCCGTCATCCACTCGGACGCGGCCGCATATAAGGCGTCGGACCGGAGTCTCCCGAACAGTGCGTTCCCATTTCCTCTTCTCCTCTTCACGCCCCTCTGCTGCGCTCGTTCTCACCCCAGCATCACTGCTCCGTACGCGTCTCGCCGGCGACAATGGGGAAGGAGAAGACGGCGGCTCTGGAGTAGGCAAAGAAGGCGACGGCGAGGTCGAAGGGGAAGGCGACCAGCCGGGGCGGATCTTCCTCGCGGACTGGCCTGCCGAAGGGCTGGATCCAGGGCGACTGGATCCACTCGAGGATTACCCAAGAATACCTCGACGACCTGGACGAAGGGGGGCTGATCCCCTACGACTCGGCGGGGCTTCCAGGGAAGGAATCTGAGCCGCAACCTCGGGAGGGTGAGCGTGTTCTTCTTGCAACCCACGTCGACCGTGGATTTTCCTTGCCTCCTCACCCTTTCTTTCGAGGGTCCATGAACTTCTTTGGGGCACAACTCCACCATTTTACCCCCAACTCAATCGTTTATCTCGCCGCTTTCATTTCTTTGTGTGAGAATTTCCTGGGTTGCCGGCCTCACTGGGGTCTTTTCAAGCATATTTTCACTTGTCGCTCCCAGACAGTGAAAAAGGCTAATCCGAGTGATGAGAGGACCCAAGTGATCCAGATGTGTGGGGGCCTTGGCATCCAGACGAGAGGGAAAAGCTCCTTTCCGGCCATGATTCTTCCTGACTCAGTTCGCGGATGGCAGTCGACCTGGTTTTACTGTAAAGACCAGTCGACGCCAGGGCAATCGACTGGCCTCCCTCCCTTTTCCATGGACCGAGTGGAGAAACCCTCCCCTTTGAAGGTGCTCCCGGAGGAGAAGGCGCACGTGAAGGTGTTGGTCGATCGAGTGGTCTAGCTTATTCGTGACGGGGTCACTGGTATGGATCTCTTGGAGGTCTTCCATTAGCGGCGCATCCAGCCTCTTCAAGCTCGAGACCATCCGATGTGGATGTATTCGGGTCTTGAAGACTCCACTCGGATCCATCCGGAGGAGGTCGACGACGACACACTGGAGAAGTGGCTGTCGGGCATTACCGGGAACAAGGACAATCCCAGGGGAGCCAGGAGAATTCCCCCATTCGACCAGTCTCATGCACCAGAGCAGGTCTGATTCCGAGTTTTTGCTTGTAATCTGAATTCACTTGCGCAGCTGCCTATATTGCGTTGACTGACTTTGCTCTCCTTGCTTTCTTTCAGGCCATTATTGAAATGTATTCAATGCCCAACGGGGAGCAAGAGCAAGTTCTGGAAGGCGAGGCGAGTGGCAGCAAAAGTGGCGAGTGGACTTCCGATGGTGAAGGGGATGGAGGAAGCGACGACTCAAGTGATGGAGAAGAAGTCGGGTCGCCCCCTCGCAGGGAGAGGCGATCCAAGCTTGACCAAGAACGGCCGAGTGCCCGCGACAAGGCAACTGCTCAGGCTCGTCAGTCTTCGAAGCGTCCTCGGATCTCTTCACCAACCCCGACTGAGAAGGCGCCCAAGCACCCCAAAGTTGCAGAGCCGAGGACTCGGAAGGCATTGCCGAAGATCAAGATTGATATCCCCGTCGCCTCCGCGTGAGTGTCTCTCTTTGTATTCACTCGACACTCCGCACAGTTTGTTTTTCTTGTTTTAACTGGACGAACTTTGGAATTGTCAGCGCTGCCACTTCCGGGACCTCAGGTTACAGGGATGATGATGAGGTGATGGAGGATGCGGTCACTTCTAATCCGGGTATGATTTCTGCCATACTATCTTTATTCGGTCGATTCAACTGCAATGTGCATCATTGGGTGACGTGATTTTGGCAATCGAACTTTGCACAGCTCCCAACATTATTGACCTCCCTGATGATGATGAAGAGCCCGAGAGGCCTTTGACGAGGAAGAATAGGCGAGCTCCTGTAAACGAGGCGCTACAGTCGACACCGAGGGCGGAACCGGTCGTTCAGGACACTGGCGACGTCAATCGGGGTTCTGTTACCTTCGCCGAGCCACTATCGAATGCCTTGCCTTCTTCGTCGATTGCTCGGGCCTCTGTCGACCCACCTTCAGTTTTTGCGACCCATCATGTCCCAGAGGACGAGGTGAATGCTGCTAGGGAAGCCATATGCCAGGTGGGCGTTATGATGGAGAAGATGAAGATGGTGTGGGACGCCAGCCAAGCCGCCTATGATGCCAGCTCGGCTCTCTAGAGCAACATTCAGGTTAGTTGGTCACCGCTTGTTCTGTTAGGATATGCTACCTGAAGATTCTTTCCGAAAATCTTTGCATCTGTACACCCACTGGGTGCGTCGATTGAATTTTTGGACTAGTGGGGGCACGCTGAGTGCACCCACTGGGTGTAGTCCCCGAGACTACGGTGGACTGCTGGCAGTCGGCTGTAGTCTTTGTATTTTGGTGAATGTATAAACCAAACTGGTAGTTTGTCTCTTCCACTCGGTCTGGTTGAGTGGGATCAGAACCGGTGGGGGTACGCTAAGTGCACCCACTGGGTGTAGTCCTCGAGACTACGGTGGACTGCTGGCAGTCGACTGTAGTCTGAGTTCTACTTTCTCTCTTTCTGCCTCTTTTTTTGTGGACTCGACTTCGGCGGGCCGGTCGAGTGGGATCAGAACCGGTGGGGGCACGCAAAGTGCACCCACTGGTGTAGTCCCCGAGACTATGGTGGACTGCGGGCAGTCGACCGTAGTCTTAGTATTTATTGCCTTTGTTGTTTTTGCTGTAAAAATAACTTCTCCCCTTTGATTTCAGAAATCTTGTGATCTTGGAGCTCGCTTTGCTGACTTGGAGAAGCAGCAGATTCAACTGAACCTTGACTTGGAGCTGGCCAGGACAGAGCTGCAAAAGGTTCGAGACGGCGCTGCTGGTAAGACGAGTTTGTCGATTGGTCAGTTTTAGGCTTGAGTACCCTTCTGCTATTTCTAAATCAATCATCATTTCTTTGCAGAAAAACTGAGAGAAGCTCTGGCGAAGAAGGATCAGGATTTGGCTGCTGCTCGTAAGGAGGCTGACGACAGGACCGCTCTAGCCGAACAGAAGCTGGCTTCAGTCGGCCAGTTGGAAGAAGAGAATACCAGACTGAAGACCACTCTGAATGACTCCAACAAGGAGTGTTCGCGCTGGAAGAAGGCGAATCTCGTCTAGGGCGAGAAAATGGAAGGCATTGCTCGCAGGAGGGATGATCTGGAGAGCTATCTGAGAAGTCTTGCCAAGAAGTTGTTCATCAAGCTTGAAGGTGCACATTCTGTTCCGCCTGATTTTTTTTGTGTCGACTCAGTGTATGAAAATTGACTTATCCTTGGATCGTGAATGCAGAGTTTTGCCAGAACTTTGAAGAGGAGACTGGGCGGATCGAACCAGGTTTGGATCCAATCAACTCTCCCGTGAAAGATGAAACTGCCATGAATCTGCTCTGTCTGGAATCTCGCATCGACAGCGCCGTGGACTACTTGGCTCGACTGAAGGTCGCCATGTCGCGGATTGACCCGGCACTTTGGCCAGAGGCTGTGCTCCAAAATGATCTTGAGTGCCTGATGGCTCGACTAAATGAAATCCCAGACCGAGTGCAGGAGTGGAAGAAGTCTGCTGCTCGGTGTGGCGCTGACGTGGCTCTATCTTTGGTTCGTGTCCACTGCAAGGAGGTGCGACAGGACAAACTGGCAGCAATCAAGGTCGCCAACACCCAGAAGCATGAATTCCGAACCTTTATGGAGACTTTCATTGCTGCAGCCACTCGGATAGCCGACGGCGTCGACCTGGATGAGTTCGTCGAGCCTGCCAGCCCTCCTCCCGCGGAGTGAACAAACTCTTATGTCCCACCTTAAATTTGCCTCGGAATGCCGAGTGGTTTTTGTAACCGTTAAAATTTTTTGGGCTGCATGCCCAAGTACTTCGATCTGTGATCTGGAACCTTTAGAATTTACCTGAACTTGGTTTACCGTTGAATATCTTTATGAATCTCCTGCTGAGTGAACCCATTCTTCATTCGAGACAACTTTTGTATTCGCAGCGCAGCTCCGAAGGAGAGGGAAGCAGTCGACCCATGTCTTGTATTTGTGGCGAAGCTCCCCAGGGGAAGGCGGCGGTCGACCCACGCCCTGTTACTGCAGAGTGGGACGAAGCGCACATTGTATTTGTGGCGAAGCTCTCCAGGAGAAGGTGGCAGTCGACCCGCAATTCGTTACTGTAGAGCGGGATGAATCGTGCATTGTATTTGTGGCGAAGCTCCCCAGGAGAAGGTGGCAGTCGACCTGCCCCCCGTCGTCCTTGAGGATTGAGATGTGTTTCATACTTAGGCGAGTTCTGGACTGCAGCTAAACCCCCGAGTGGGAGGATTGCTCTCCACTCGGTAGGATTTTTCCAAACTTAGGCGAGTGCCGGACTGCAACTAGGTCTCCAAGTGGGAGAACTTAGGCGAGTACTGGACTGCAGCTAAGCCCCCGAGTGGGAGGATTGCTCTCCACTCGGTAGGATTTTTTCAAACTTAGGCGAGTGCCGGACTGCAGCTAAGTCTCCAGTGAGAGAACTTAGGCGAGTACTGGACTGCAGCTAAGCCCCCGCGTGGGAGGATTGCTCTCCACCCGGTAGGATTTTTTCAAACTTAGGCGAGTGCCGGTACTACAGCTAAGTCTCCAAGTGAGAGAACTTAGGCGAGTACTGGACTACAGCTAAGCCCCCGAGTGGGAGGATTGCTCTCCACTCGGTTCAAACTTAGGCGAGTGCCGGTACTGCAGCTAAGTCTCCAAGTGAGAGAACTTAGGCGAGTACTGGACTGCAGCTAAGCCCCCGAGTGGGAGGATTGCTCTCCACTCGGTAGGATTTTTTTCAAACTTAGGCGAGTGCCGGACTGCAGCTAAGTCTCCAAGTGAGAGAACTTAGGCGAGTACTAGACTGCAGCTAAGCCCCCGAGTGGGAGGATTGCTCTCCACTCGGTAGGATTTTTTTCAAACTTAGGTGAGTGCCGGACTGCAGCTAAGTCTCCAAGTGAGAGAACTTAGGCGAGTACTGGACTGCAGCTAAGCCCCCGAGTAGGAGGATTGCTCTCCACTCGGTAGGATTTTTTTTTCAAACTTAGGCGAGTGCCGGACTGCAGCTAAGTCTCCAAGTGAGAGAACTTAGGCGAGTACTGGACTGCAGCTAAGCCCCCGAGTGGGAGGATTGCTCTCCACTCGGTAGGATTTTTTTCAAACTTAGGCGAGTGCCAGACTGCAGCTAAGTCTCCAAGTGAGAGAACTTAGGTGAGTACTGGACTGCAGCTAAGCCCCCGAGTGGGAGGATTGCTCTCCACTCGGTAGGATTTTTTCAAACTTAGGCAAAACGGATTCGCAGCTAAGCCCCCGAGTGGGAGGCTGGCTCGCCACTCGGTAGGAAACTGTTTTTACAAACTTAGGCGAAGCGGATTCGCAGCTAAGCCACCCACTGGGGGATTTCTTACGCAAACAAAAAACAATAATAATCATTGGGAAAATTATAATGCTCTTGTCTTTGATAAATAAACTGCAGGAGTTTTTCTTATTACATCTCATCCGAGTGAGAATTTAAGTATAAAAGGGGAGGAGTAGCTCCGCATTCCAGGCTCGTGGCTCATCAATCTGGCGATCGACATTGTAGAGGTGGTATGCTCCATTGTGGAGGACTCTGGTGACTATGAAGGGGCCTTCCCAAGTAGGAGCGAGCTTGTGTGGTTTCTGCTGATCCACTCGGAGGACTAAGTCTCCTTCTTGGAAGGCTCGGCTCTTCATGTTTCTGGCATGGAATCGACGCAATTCTTGCTGATAGATGGTCGATCGAATCAAGGCCATTTCTCTTTCTTCTTCTAGGAGGTCGACTGTGTCCTGCCGGGCTTGTTCTGCTTCATCTTCTGAGTAGAGCTCGACTCTGGGAGCTTTATGAAGCAGGTCGCTCGGTAAGACTACCTTGGCTCCATAGACCAGAAAGAATGGGGTTCTTCCGGTCGATCGATTCGGGGTTGTCCTCAATCCCCAAAGGACTGATGGAAGCTCGTCGACCCATGCACCTGCTGCGTGCTTGAGATCGCGCATCAATCGGGGTTTCAGTCCTTTGAGAATTAGGCCGTTTGCCCTTTCTGCTTGCCCATTCGACTGAGGGTGAGTGACCGAAGCATAGTCGACCCGAGTGCCCTGAGAGGCGCAAAAGGCCCTGAATTTGTTGGAATCGAAGTTTGACCCGTTCTCGGTGATGATGCTATGTGGAACTCCATATCTGAATATCAACTCTCTGATGAAACCGATAGCGGTGCAAGCATCGAGATTCTTGATAGGCTTGGCTTCAATCCATTTGGTGAACTTGTCGACTGCTACCAGCACATGAGTGAAGCCGCTCCTGCCTGTTCTCAGTGGTCCAACCATGTCTAGCCCCCAAACAGCGAAAGGCCAGACGAGTGGAATGGTTTTCAGGGCTGACGCGGGCTTGTGTGGCATGTTGGAGTAATACTGACATCCTTCACATTTGTCGACTATCTCTTTTGCCATCTCATTGGCTCTTGGCCAGTAGAACCCCGCTCGGTATGCTTTAGCCACAATGGTCCAAGAGGACGCATGATGACCACAGGTCCCCGAGTGGATATCGTTAAGGATCATCTGACCTTCTTCTGGTGTAATACACTTCTGTCCGACCCCAGTCACGCTTTCTCTATATAACTGTCCCTTTATGACTGTAAAGGCCTTGGATCGACGGACGATCTGTCGAGCCTCTTCTTCGTCTTCTGGGAGTTCTTTCCTTAGGATGTACGCGATGTACGGTTCTGTCTAGACGGGAGTGATAACCAAGACTTCCATGATCAGGTCGACCACAGCTGGAACTTCAACTTCAGTCGGATCCGTGGCGCTTTTTGATTGCGGGGCCTCTTCAGTGAAGGGGTCCTCCTGGACTGATGGTGTGTGGATGTGTTCCAAAAACACATTGCTGGGAATGGCTTCTCTTTTGGAACCTATTTTTGCCAGATCATCAACTGCTTGATTTTTTAGTCGGGGTATGTGATGAAGCTCTAACCCCTCGAATTTCTTCTCCAGCTTTCTCACTGCATTGCAATAACCAGTCATGGCTGGACTTCTGACGTCCCATTCCTTCATCACTTGATTGACCACCAAATCTGAGTCGCCATAGACCATGAGGCGACGGACGCCGAGTGAAATGGCCATGCGCAACCCGTATAAAAGTGCTTCGTGTTCTGCCTCGTTGTTAGAGGAATCAAAGTGGATTTGAAGAACATATCTGAGTTTATCTCCTCTGGGGGAGACCAACACCACTCCGGCGCCGGAACCATTTAGCATCTTGGAACCGTCAAAGAACATGGTCCAATGCTCCGAGTGAACCTGAGTCGGCAGTTGCTGTTCAATCCACTCGGCGACGAAATCCGCGATTGCCTGGGGCTTGGTAGCTTTCTTTGCCTCAAACTTGATAACTAGAGGAAGGAGTTCAATCGCCCATTTTGCCACTCGACCAGTTGCGTCCCTATTATGCAAGATCTCTGACAACGGAGCGTCGCTGACGACTGTAATGGAATGGTCAGAGAAGTAGTGGGCAACTTTCTTTGTGGTCATATAAATCCCATATACGAGCTTCTAATAATGAGGATATCTTTGCTTCGATGGGGTCAAGACTTCAGAAATATAATACACTGGGCACTGAACTTTGAAGGTTTTCCCTTCTTCTTCCCGCTCGACCGTAAGTACCATATTGACGACTTGTCCTGTGGCTGCAATGTAAAGCAGCAAAGGCTCCTTGCTGATTGGGGCAGCAAGCACCGGCTGGGTGGAGAGCAGAGCTTTGAGCTCTGCGAACGCTGCGTCAGCTTCAGGAGTCCACTCGAACTTGTCAGACTTCTTCATTAATCGGTAAAGAGGCAATGCCTTCTCACCGAGACGAGATATGAATCGACTTAGGGTGGCCAAGCAACCAGTAAGCTTCTGAACATCGTGCACTTGCACAGGGCTTTTCATTCGGGGTATAGTACCGACTTTTTCTGGATTGGCGTCGATTCCCCGTTCGGAAATGAGAAAACCGAGTAACTTTCCGCCAGGAACCCCGAATGTGCATTTTGATGGATTAAGGTTGATATCAAACCTTCTGAGGTTGGCAAAGGTTTCAGCAAGGTCAGTCAGCAGGTCGGAACCCTTCCGTGACTTGACCACAATATCATCCATGTACGCCTCCACATTCCGACTGATTTGGGTGAGCAAACACTTCTGAATCATCCTCATGAATGTGGCTCCGGCATTCTTGAGGCCGAATGGCATGGTAACATAACAAAAGCACCCGAATGGAGTGATGAAAGCTGTTTTGATCTCGTCAGGCCCATACAGACGGATCTGATGGTACCCGGAATAGGCGTCTAAAAAAGACAGTCGCTCACATCCCGCAGTCGAGTCGACTATCTGGTCGATGCGGGGGAGAGGAAAATGATCTTTCGGGCAGGCCCGATTGATATGTTTAAAGTCAATGCACGTGCGAAGTGACTTGTCCTTCTTGGGGACCATGACAACATTGGCGAGACACTCGGAGTGGTAGATTTCTTGGATGAACTCCGCCGCTAAGAGCCGAGCCACCTCTTCGCCAATGGCCTTCCTCTTCTGGACGGCGGACCATCGGAGATGTTCCTTGACAGGTTTTACTTTTGAGTCGACTCTTAGGCAGTGCTCAGCCAGCCCCCTGGAAACACCCGGCATGTCAGAGGGCTTCCATGCGAAAATGTCCCAGTTCTCACGGAGGAACTAGATGAGCGCTTCTTCCTATTTGGAGTCGAGTGTTGTCGAGATATGAGTTGGAGTAGCGCTGGGGTCAGTCGGGTGGATGTGAGCTGTCTTCGTATCGCCATTCGACTGAAAAGCTGACTCTGTAGCGGGCTTCTTGGCTCGCAACAAATCACTCGGGTCTGCAGTCTTCTGGTATTCCTGCAACTCCACCACTGCCATCTAAGCATCGGCGATCTTCGGACCTTTCTGAAAACATTCTTCCGATTTCTTCCGATTGCCCGTAATAGTGATCACACCTTTGGGGCCAGGCATCTTCAATTTGAGATACACATAACATGGTTGGGCCATGAAGCGTGCATAAGCCGGCCTGCCCAAAATAGCGTGGTAGGCACTCTGGAAGTCTACAACTTCAAATGTCAACTTCTCTTTGCGGTAATTCTTGGAATCATCGAAAACCACATCAAGAGCAATCTGGCCGAGTGATTCAGCCTTCTTCCCAGGAATGACTCCATGGAAACTCATGTTGCTGGCACTGAGTCTGGACATCGGAATGCCCATCCCTTTCAACGTCTCTGCATACAATATGTTCAAACCACTGCCACCATCCATCAAGACTTTGGTCAGTTGAGTGCCTTCAACCACTGGGTCGACCACGAGAGCTTGCCTCCCAGGGGTGGCAATATGCGTTGGGTGATCGGACTGGTCGAACGTGATGGCAGTCTGGGACCATTTCAAATAACTTGGTGTCGCCGGAGCAACCATATTCACCTCTCGGTTGATGACTTTCAGTCAACTTTTGCTCTCAACATCAGCAAAAATCATCAGGGTGGAATTGACTTGAGGGTATCCGTCGTCACTGTCCTCTTTGTCCTCGACCTTGTCCGACTCCTTTTCCTTACCTTTGGGCTGCTTGCCCTGGAACTGCTGGATCAAGAGTCGACACTGTCGAGTGGTATGTTTCGGGTAAATGAAATTACCCTCTTCATCTTTCTTTGTGTGGACGAGACATGGCAAGTCCAACACATCATTTCCGTCCTGGTCTTTAACCTTTTTGGGGTTCCAAGGCCCTTTAGGTTTCCCTTTAAACTTTCCTTGGGTTAAAGCCAAGGCTTCCCCAGGAGCCGCTGGCTCGGCTTTCCGCTTCTGTTTCCGATTGGAATTGCCTCTAGTTTCTTGGGCGACTGACTTGAGCTTTCCACTCCTGAGTCGATCCTCATCTTCGCCATTAGCGTACTTGGTGGCAATCTCCATCATCCGACTCAGGGACATATCCCCGGTTCGACCGAATTTCAAATTCAGTTCTCTGTACTTGACGCCTTCCTTGAAGGCACAAACTGCTTGGTGGTCAGGCACATTCTCCACCGAGTGGTGTAACGTGATCCACCTCTGGATGTAATCCCTCAAAGTTTCATTCGGCTTCTGCACGCAAAACCGGAGTTCCGTCAGTCCTGCCGGTCACTTGCATGTGCCTTCAAATGTGGTGACGAACACTCGGGAGAGATATTCCCAAGTGTAAATGCTGCTAGGTGCTAACTGGTTCAGCCACGCTTTGGCCGAGCCCTCCAACATGAGAGGCAGGTGCTTCATGGCCACTTCATCATTGTCGCCGCCAATCTGGACGGCCACTCGGTAGTCCTCAAGCCAAGTATCGGGCTTGGACTCGCCAGTGAACTTACTGACTCCCGTCGCCAACCTAAAGTTGGGAGGAATCACAGCGGCCCTGATGGCTCTACTAAAGCACTCTGGCCTCGAAACATGTACTCTGCTGCTGGTAGGTGCATCTCTACCGTGACCTTCTTAGTGAGCCCTGTTCCTGTCGACCAGACCTTGGACGAGAATGGATCTCGCGTCAAAGTCTGGCCCTCTGGGGTCGACTGGAATCCTTCACCCACCACTATGAGGGCGTCTGTCATCCTGCTGGCGAGGCACATACGACCCGCTCCTCGGGGGAGGCGTGGGCACTCGACGTCGACCATCACGATTGACTCGGTTATCATACTACTCATGGTTCCCATACTGGTTACGCCGGTCTCCACGTCCCTCACACCTCGGGGGTGATCTCGGGCTGTGAGCCGACTGGACTGTGTCCGCGGCAACGGATCTGCTGTGATTCCTGTTCCGCGACTAAGAAACAGCGGAATTCTGATCTCCTGCTGCCCGGAGTAACGCCCTGATCTGCAGCAAGCCTCTGCCAGCCTCCGATTGGGAAGGCTGAATCGACTCTGCTATACGGGCCGCAGCTGCTAAATTCTGAATCGGAGTTCGATATACCTGCGGGGGCGGGAAGAGCTGACGTTGACTGGATTCGGGAACCCGTTGTCGCGCACGCTCGTCGAGTGCTCGCTGGAGGTTCTCCAGTCGAGTGCGCTCGGCCAAGTTTGCCAGGCGCGCGTCCTCCAAGGCGCGAGCCTCGGGGGTTTCTCCAACGATAGGAGTGTGCAGTGCATCCACATTCCGGCGGCGAAGTTCTTCTCTCTGCAGCGACGTGAGAGGCTCGGGAAGATACTCCTCATGGAGACGCGATGGGTCGCCTCCACCCGTGCCTCTGTCGGTGCGGGGAAAACCGGGAGGACTGGGCGGCCCATCGACCATCAGAACCTCCGCCGCCGGATCGCTGCTGTCGCACTCGGATGCGGTCTCTGCGGAGCCAGTCGACAGGTCGAACAGGCCGTAGAGGGATTCATCGGGCTCGATCGCCGCGACTTGAGGGGTGGCCGACTGACGTGCCACCGCGTGCCTCACCCACCGCTGAAGTCTTGACCGACCAGAGCGCTTGCGCCGGCAGGAAACGGGGAGGGAGGACAACACAGGAGCCGACCGGTAGGGGGTCGACGATTGCCACAGGAGAACGCCGCGGACGCACGTGCTGAAGTGCGTTGCACCGTGAGCAGGGAGTGCGTCCACGTCGAGCGGAGCCTCCTGGAGCCAAGCAGAGTCGTCAACAATGAACGTGAGCGCGCCGAGATGGATCTCGCGGCCCTCCATCGAAACTCCGCCGAAAACCATGATGATTCGAGTCGGAAAAGGTCGCAACTCCTCCAACAAACGCTAAAACACCGGCCCCACGGTGGGCGCCAACTGTCGTGGTTCTAAGTCTGACAGTAGTGTAGGGGGGTAAGTATGGAGAGGCAAGATCTTAGCTATGGAGAAGTTGTAAGCACGCAAGGTTTACGAGTTCAGGCCCTTCTCGGAGGAAGTAATAGCCCTACGTCTCGGAGCCCGGAGGCGGTCGACTGGATTATGTGAGTATGAGTTACAGAGGTGCGAACCCTTGTCTCGGAGGAGGGGGTGGCTTATATAGAGTGCGCCAGGACCCCGGCCAGCCCACGTTACAAAGGGTTTAATGTACATTAAGGCAGGGCGTTACTGGTAACGCTAGTAATAACGTGCTATGATGACCATAAAAGCTACTTAATGACCGACCGTTAGCGTGTGGAGTGACTTTAGGTCTCCTGGCCGTCGAGTGGTTGGATCTTGGTCGAGTGTCTTCGAGTCTGTCGAGTGGAACACCTCCAAGTCGATTGAAAGGTGATTTCTTCTAGAGATGTCCTTGGGTAGGGCAGTTAGGACAGGTCCATGACCCTACCCTAGGTACATAGCTTCATCACCTGTAGCAGGCCTTGCACCCGCAGTGCTTCAAGGACGTAATTCTTCTATGCAGCAATGAGGATAATCCTCAAGTTACAGACCCAGTCAGTGTAGTTGCTACCATGATCTTTCAACTTAGCTTTCTCTAGGAACACATTAAAATTCAAGGGAACGGTAGCACAGGCCATTGATCTACAACAACATAGATATGCAAAAACTATCAGGATTAAGTTCATGATAAATTTAAGTTTAATTAATCATATTACTAAAAACCTCCCACTTAGATTGACATCCCTCGAGTCATCTAAATGATCACGTGATCCATATCAACTAAACCATGTCCGATCATCACGTGAGATGGAGTAGTTTTCAATGGTGAACATATCTATGTTGATCATATCTACTATATGATTCACATTCGACCTTTCGGTCTCAGTGTTCCGAGGCCATATCTGTACATGCTAGGCTCGTCAAGTTTAACCTGAGTATTCCGCACGTGCAAAACTGTCTTGCACCCATTGTATGTGAACGTAGCGCTTATCACACCCAATCATCACGTGGTGTCTCGGCACGACAAACTGTCGCAATGGTGCATACTCAGGGAGAACACTTATACCTTGAAATTTAGTGAGGGATCATCTTATAATGCTACCGCCGTACTAAGCAAAATAAGATGCATAAAAGATAAACATCACATGCAATCAAAACATGTGACATGATATGGCCATCATCATCTTGTGCCTTTGATCTCCATCTCCAAAGCACCTTCATGATCTCCACCGTCACCAGCTTGACGCCTTGATCTCCATCGTAGCGTCGTTGTCATCTCGCCAACTATTGCTTCTACAACTATCACTACCGCAAAGTGATAAAGTAAAGCAATTACATGGCGATTGCATTTCATACAATAAAGCGACAACCATAAAGCTCCTGCCAGTTGCCGATAACTTTTACAAAACATGATCATCTCATACAATAACTTATATCACATCATGTCTTGACCATATCACATCACAACATGCCCCGCAAAAATAAGTTAGACGTCCTCTACTTTGTTGTTGCAAGTTTTACGTGGCTGCTATGGGCTTCTAGCAAGAATCGTTCTTACCTACGCATCAAAACCACAATTATTTTTCATCAAGTGTGTTATTTTAACCTTCAACAAGGACCGACCGTAGTCAAATTCGATTCAACTAAAGTTGGAGAAACAGACACCCGCCGGCCACCTTTATGCAAAACAAGTTGCATGTCTGTCGGTGGAACCAGTCTCATGAACGTGGTCATGTAAGGTTGGTTCGGGCCGCTTCATCCAACAATACCGCTGAATCAAAATAAGACATTGGTGGTAAGCAGTATGACTATTATCGCCCACAACTCTTTGTGTTCTACTCGTGCATATCATCTACGCACAGACCTGGCTCGGATGCCACTGTTGGGGAACGTAGCATGCAATTTAAAAAAAATTCCTACGATCACGCAAGATCTATCTAGGAGATGCATAGCAACAAGAGGGGGAGAGTGTGTCCACGTACCCTCATAGACCGAAAGCGGAAACATTAGTTTAACGCGATTGATGTAGTCGAACGTCTTCACGATCCTACCGATCAAGTACCGAACGTACGGCACCTCCGTGTTCAGCACGCATTCAGCTCGATGACGTCCCTCGAACTCTTGATCCAGCAAAGTGTCGAGGGAGAGTTTCGTTAGCACGATGGCGTGGTGACGGTGATGGCGATGTGA
This sequence comes from Triticum urartu, assembly GCF_056163025.1. Taxonomy (NCBI): domain Eukaryota; kingdom Viridiplantae; phylum Streptophyta; class Magnoliopsida; order Poales; family Poaceae; genus Triticum; species Triticum urartu. The sequence goes on along the minus strand of NC_141874.1, from coordinate 193,371,489 downwards.
TCTGTGCAGGGCTTCGCCTAAGCACTACGATGCTATGGCCGGAGGAGTAAACTGTGGAGGGGGCACCGCACATGGCTAAGAGAACAATTGATGTGCTATGGGGTGCCCCCTGCCCCCGTATATAAAGGAGGGGAGGAGGCCGCCGGCCTAGGGGGCGCGCCATGGGGGGGAAACCGACTAGGACTCCTAGTCCAAGTCGCCCCCTTCCATTCTTTCAGAGGGGAAAAGGGAAGGAGAGGGAGAGGGAGAAGGAAAGAGGAGCCGCGCCCCCTTCCCCTTGTCCAATTCGGACAACCCATCGGGGGGGCACCCCTTGCGGGCTCCCATCTCTCTCCCCTATGGCCCATGTAGGCCCATTACTTCCTCGAGGGGTTCCAGTAACCCCTCGGTACTCCCATAAATACCTGAATCACTCCGAAACCATTTCGGTGTCTGAATACCATCACCCAATAATCTTTACTTCTCGACCATTTTGAGACTCCTCGTCATGTCCGTGATCTCATCTGGGACTCCGAACAGTCTTCGATCACCAAAAACACATAATTCATAATACAAATCAGCATCGAACGTTAAGCGTGCAGACCCTACAGGCTCGAGAACTATGTAGACATGACTGAGACACTTCTCCGGTCAATAACCAACAGCGGAACCTGGGTGCTCATATTGGTTCCTACATATTTTAGGAAGATCTTTATTGGTCAAACCACAATGACAACATACGTCATTCCCTTTGTCATCGACATGTTACTTGCCTGAGATTCGATCGTTGGTATCATCATACCTAGTTCAATCGCGTTACCGGCAAGTCTCTTTACTCATTCCGTAATGCATCATCCCGTAACTAACTCATTAGTCACATCGCTTGCAAGGCTTATCATGATGTGCATTACTGCCCAGAGATATCTCTCCGATACTCGGACTGACAAATCCTAATATTAATCTATGCCAACCCAACAAACACCTTCGGGGAAACTTGTAGAGCATCTTTATAATCACCCAGTTATGTTGTGACGTTTGATAGCACACAAGGTGATCCTCCAGTATTCAGGAGTTGCGTAATCTCATAGTCAAAGGAATATGTATAAGTCATGAAGAAAGCAATAGCAATAAAACTTAACAATCATTATGCTAAGCTAACGAATGGGTCTTGTCCATCACATCATTCTCCTAATGATGTGATCCCGTTCATCAAATGATAACACATGTCTATGGACAGGAAACTTAACCATCTTTGATTAACGAGCTAGTCAAGTAGAGGCGTACTAGGGACACTTTGTTTTGTCTATGTATTCACACATGTATCAAGTTTCCGGTTAATACAATTCTATCATGAATAATAAACATTTATCATGATATAAGGAAATATAAATAATAACTTTATTATTGCCTCTAGGGCATATTTGCTTCAAGATGCAGCTAGGAGTCGGTCTATTTGTCCGGGACGTGATGCCTATATACATGAGCATTGCCTTGAATATCGTCACAACTATACGCTTTTCTATCAATTGTCCAACAGTAATTTGTTCACCCACTATATGCTACATGTTCGAGAGAGAAGCCTCTAGTGAAAAGTATGCCCCCCCCGAGTCTACTTTTATCATATATAAAAACACAGAAATACCTTGCTGCAATTTTATTTATTTTATTTCGTTTTGCAATTTATCTATTTACCTATCACTACGAGATTCAATCCTTACAAGTAAGCGCCGAGGAGATTGACAACCCCCTTGTTTGTGTTGGGTGCAAATATTTACTTTTGTGTGTGCAGGTGCTGCTAACGAGGTTCTGTGTGGTTCTCCTACTGGATTGATAACCTTGGTTCTTAACTGAGGGAAATACTTACTGCATCATCCTCTTCTCTTCGAGGAAATCCCAGCACAACTCACAAGTAACACATTGTCGGTGACCGATGACAATCCGACATCCGTTTGGGCGATTCCATACGGATTTACGCAATCGGAGGGGCCGAAGACGGTGTGCGACTCACCGCAACTACGACGATCATGGACAAGCACGAGTAGCGCCGGCACCCAATATGCCTAAGTCCTATTCAATGGAATGTCGCAGCATGACATAGTACATTTTTTGCTCCATTTTGTATCGCCTCGTTCGTTATTCGCTTTGCCATTGGATAAATTTCATGCATATGTCATTAGATCATTAGTTGCATATGCCATTGGATCAATTAGTTGCATATCTCTATGACATTAGTTTATTTGGGATCATGATCATTTTAGGACAATATCATGTATGACATGATCAATGAGGGTCAAGAGCCTACATGCCTTATGGGATATGACTTGAGGTTACAAATTGTCCTAAGATCAATGTTGAGGGAACATTGCGCACTGGTAAGAAGAAAACGACAAAGATATCCAAGGCAAGGGGTCCGACATTCAAAACATTTGAGGATGTTTTGTTGGTGAATTTTGGTTGGACACAAGCATGGATCCTATATGTGGCATGAAGCAAAAGGGCAACAAGTATTGAGAGAAGATCCACAAGAACCATGAAAACAAGGAATATGTGGATCCACATCCTAGCAATACCACCTACAATGTGACATCTCTCCAACATAGAGGGTCCATCATCCAAGATAACGCGAACAAGTTTGTCGCCCACTATGCTTCTATGCTTGGCCGGAATCAAAGTGGGATTGGAGTCGCAAGTCAGGTAAGTCGAATTGCTTCTTTTGTCATAATTTGCATTGCTAGTTTTTTATGTCGCATTCACATGTTTGCTTATTGTTTGATAGATGGTGTTGGCCACCACTTTACACCAACAAACTGACAATAAGCCATTTCATTTTAGCCATTGTTGGATGAAATTGAATGGCAAACCAAAATGAATACAACTTGTGGAAGACCTCAAGACCGACAACAAGAGATTGAAGAAAATGATGGCTCAAGCTCACAACAATCCATTGGATTTGATAAGGAAGAGGAAGAAGTTGGAGGGGAGAATGGACAAACCACCGTGCCAATGAATAACCGATAAGTGATGGGAAATAAGTGGGAGAAGGGGAGGGCCGTCCGTGATGCTGCGGTGACAAAAATGTCCACCACATGGACATACATTTTTTCCACAAGGGAGGAGAAGAAAGAAAAGAGATACAAGCTCATGTTAGATGCACAAAAAGAGATGATGGAGTGGGACCAGGAGAGGGCGAATAATATGTTGCAAATTGAGAGGGTGCGGATAGAGTTGAAGAAGAAAAAGGCGTGTGTCAAATGGAAGCTTGAGAAGGAGAGCTTGCAACTTCCTCGAGACACAGAAGATTCGAGGATAATGTTGGCGGATGCAAACCTCTTGGGTGTAGAAGGCGAGAAGTGGCTTGAGAGGAAGAACAAGGAGATCAACCTTCATAGGGTGTATGAGCCGGCGAGAGCGGCAGCCGAAGCAGCAGATGTGACATGGATGGCGGCCGCGACAGAGAATGCAACACGAATGGCGGCCAGCGAGTGATCGATAATGTTGGCCAGCCGTAGCTCGGACTTTGGATTTTATTTTGACAGGTCTGGATTCTTGAATTGTGATTTATTTGCTTTCTTGAATTATGATGATTTTGTACTATATGATCGACGTGCACGGATTTGAGAGTTTGATACATGGATCATGGCCGTCCATCAGGACATCTGAGGGACCGTCCGACATTGTAACGGGGTCACGCAGGGGCTTGTCCACAAACATAAAGGGACCGGATTTGCCAAATCGGTTGTAGTAACATCATAATTTGAACGGGAAGAGGAGAACGCAAACAGTGTTTGAAGGAGAGGGGACGGGCCGATCGTTCTCACTACGGGGCGACCGGTCGCGCCCTTTGGTTGCGTCCAATCCTATACTACTACAATAATCCCGCGAACCCGCTCCGGTGGACTTCTGGTGGGGAACACGTGCCGGGCGGACAGTCTGAACGGCTACGCCGTCCGATTATCCTATCCAGCAATTTGTCGCCGTCTAAAATACTTCTCCCGGATGAACTCATGCGGCGACTGATCCCGGTGCCCGCACGTCATACACGTTGTCTTGAGGATACTCAAAGATTCCCACGAGCGAGCTGTCAACGAGAGTTAAAAGATTCCCACGTAAATCTCAACTGGCATTCGTAAATCTCAAAAGCCACTATATATACACGGCCGCACGGACCACAAGCCCACAGATCCCGCCCCGCCTCCTCCCCTCGCCTTGGCCGCCACCGCCGGCCGCCGCGCGCTCCGTTCGGAGATTGTCTCGTCTGCCCCTCCTCCCTCCGGTCAGTGCTCTGCTCTCCCCTAACCCGCCTCTTCTTCTCCGAGTTCCTCGCCCCGTCCCGGTCTCCGTTCGTTTTCTCCTCGCAACCCGACGGCGACGGGGTCCAACCAACGAGTCCTGCTGGTACTGGACTGTCTTGGATTGGGTTTCTCTTTTTTTTTTGGCAAGTAATCCTAGTGGTTTTGATTGGAGTTGGATGGGTTGTCATTTTCTTTCACGGGTTTCTTGGGGATCGATTCTTTCTTTTCGCCGGCAGCGAGCAATCATAACCCAAATCAATGCGCTATTACTTGCCGATTTGGTTGCTGTGTGCTGTCCGTAGTCGTTCGATCGTGCTCGCACGAGGTCGATCTACGTTGATGCTGTAATGGAGTTTACAAAGAAGTCCACCGCTGGGACAAAGATGGAACGGCTCCAATCCAGGCGGCGCTAAATCAGATTCACGGCATGAATTGGTCGCTTCCTAGGTTCCGAGGGCCGGATTCCTACTGTAAGTGACCAGGGAATTGGTGCCTTCAAGGTTCAAACTCCAGTTTTAGATGCCTGCGGATTTAGACACTTCTATAAAGTCAGATAGCGGAATTAGTTTCTTGTTTCTTTTTTAGAAACGAATTAGTTTCTTGTTGTGTGCAAGTGTCTAGCATCTTGCAACGAACTCTGTCGTTGCCCAAGTTTTGTTTGCGCTGCGCAGGCGTCTACTTCTTTATCTGAAACTCTGACGAACAAAATCTTCAGGTGTTGAAACACCAGTTTCATGCCTTTTTTAGTCCTCGTCTCTGAACCAGTTGCATACAACTCTTTGCAGTGCTGCCGTCTTTGATTAGGTAGGTGAACTCGGTTATCATGGGCCTCGAGGTAGCAGGTGGCGGGGAAGCTGCAGTTAAGGTACTTTCTTTCGTTCCCTGATGGTTCTTGCAGTACGGTTCTTAACTTTGATTTGATGATTTTGTACTGACTGCTGCTACTTTTGGTTGTGTTTGACAGGGGAAGTTCTGGGGTATAGTTGTCTGTTTTTTCTTGGGAAATGGAAGCCTATTTGCCTGGAACAGTATGCTTACCATCGAGGATTACTATGTCTCTCTGTTCCCGGTATGTGCTTGTTTGTGAAACTCAGTTGATCTTTCTTTATTGAAATCTGTATGCAAAAATGTGCCTCGTTCCTTTTCTCTGAATGTTGCAGTAGATTGTTTAATTGATGCTCTGAATGAAATCAGTTTTCAGTAGCATAGCACTTCTTTTTATGTAAGCTAAAAGCGTCCTTCTGGATTAGCTTGGAGTGTTTGGGTAAATTAAGAATTGGTAGTTTTACTCATTTTAATGACACAGTTTATCATTTCTACCTTACACTGTCTTAACTTGTTGAACTGAGATGCCGATTTGATCCCTTCGTTTGCAGAATTTGTTGTGTTTCAAACATTCAGATTTTATTACGTACAATGACATTTGGCCTACGATATCTATCTGCAGAATTACCATCCGACAAGAGTTCTTACACTAGTATACCAGCCTTTTGCCTTTGGACTCACCTGCTTCTTTGCATACTATGAAGCAACGATGAACACGAGGAAGAGAAATCTAGCTGGTTTTGCACTTTTCTTCCTTAGCTCTTTCGCGTTAATATTGGTAAGTATATTGGGTATTGCCTTTTGCCTGGAAGGAAAAGAATAACATTGATGTGCCAGTATGGCAGCTCATGTAAATCATTTTTCTTATTGTAGCTGGACGTTGGTACTAAAGGACATGGTGGAATTCCAGCATACATTGGTGTATGCATAATCAGTGCCTTTTTTGGGACATCTGATGCTCTTGTTCAAGGTGGCTTGGTTGGCGACCTTTCTTTGATGTGCCCGGAGTTCATTCAGGTTAGTTTTTGGTCTATTACTGTACTTTTTTTTTTGAATTGTTTGGATTGCTTACCACATGTGTCACGTGGTGATCTATTACTGAACTTTGTGATGTTTGTGGTTAACTTTTTTATGTCTCAGACTGAGAATAATTTACCTTTCATGACGTAAATCATCTGTTGGAATTGCAGTCCTTCCTGTCAGGCTTGGCTGCATCAGGAGTTATAACATCAGCTTTGAGACTAATTACAAAGGCAGCTTTCGAGAACTCACAAAATGGTCTTCGAAATGGAGCTAGTACGTCGAAATCTCATCAACATATATTATTATTTTTGGATAATGAGAGACATCTCTGCCAACCTATATGAGCACACAACCCAATCTCATGAACAAATGCAGATCAGTAAAATTGTGATAAAAATTTAAGAATAGAAGAATGCTATAAATCCACTATGATCATAACAGTCATCAGTGACAACGTGAAGAAATCCATTTCAGAACTTGCTCATATATCTTTCTACTAGAATGTTTAGGTGCTTGTTACAATCTTACTTGCAGATCTCCTAAAATATTGCACCATGCATGTGCATAACCAATCCATGTATGATTTTTTGTGCAGTGCTATTCTTCTCGGTAACATGCATGTTCGAGCTAGCTTGCCTCCTCCTATATGCATTTGTCTTTCCCAAATTACCCATCGTGAAGTACTACCGCCAAAAGGCAGCCTCTGAAGGGAGCAAGACTGTTGGCAGCGACCTTGCTGCTGCAGGAATCAAAACTGATCAAGATAGGCAGGTTTGTCTCTCTGATCATACCAATGCCTACAATGAATCTTCTACGACTTTGCCATGAGAATGAAATGTTGATATACTGATTCGCAGGTTGAGGAGGATCCCCAAAAGCACGAACGTTTAAGCACCAAGGAGCTGCTGATGCAGAATATTGACTATGCTTTGGATATCTTCCTGATATACGTCTTGACTCTATCAATCTTCCCTGGATTTTTATCCGAAGATACTGGATCACATGGCCTGGGAACATGGTAATCTTTCTTTTACTTGTACCTGGCACCTACTTCTGCAGAATTTACCTGGGAGTATTGTCCAGTATCTGACATGTCATTGTTCTGATAAAATTTAGGTACGCGCTTGTGCTGATCACGATGTACAATGTGCTAGATCTGATTGGTAGGTACCTACCACTGATCAAATGCCTGAAGCTGACGAACCGGAAGGGCCTGATGGTTGCCATCTTGGCGCGCTTCCTGTTCATCCCTGCGTTCTACTTCACGGCCAAGTATGGCGACCAAGGGTACATGATCTTCCTCACGTCCTTTCTGGGACTGACCAACGGCTACCTCACCGTGTGCGTCCTCGCCGAAGCGCCAAATGGGTACAAGGCAAGTCTCCTTCCTCGCCGATGCAAACATCGTAATGCAGTGTTCAGAAAGAAAACGTTTGTTCCTTGTCGATGCAAACATCATAGTACAGTATTCAGAAGGAATAATGTTTGTCATGAGGATCTGAGCTGTATGCTGAACATTGGTTTTTGGTTGTGCAGGGGCCAGAGCAGAATGCTCTGGGGAACGTGCTCGTGGTGTGCCTCCTCGGCGGCATATTCTCCGGCGTCGTGCTCGACTGGATGTGGCTGATAGGCAAGGGCTGGTAGTCGAGCACTCTCCGCTGTTCGGTCTGCGCGATTCGTTCGGTGTCGGGCGGGAGGCGCGCTAATGCTGGCGGTCTTTCGCGCTCCATAGGTAGATAGGTGGTTGCCGAAACAAGGATGCTGCAGTACAGTGGTGTATTCCGAGTGGTTGTTTGTCTTCTTTCTCAAAAGAGATTTTAAATGTTATGGTCTGTCCATGTTTGTAAATAACTTGGCCGCGACATGCAAACATAACATTACTAGCTTCCCTTTTTTGCTTAGGGCCAGTTCTTTTGTAGCTTCTAGCAGCTTATTGTCAAAAAAAGCTAGAAGCTCAAAAGAACTCATTTTAGAGAAGCCAACTTAGCTTATTTCTACCTCCTCCTCCTTCACAATGGAAAAAAGCTGGGGTCGGGTGGCTTCCCGCAGCTTCTCACTTAAAAACGAAAGGGTATAGGGACGTGCCCCTGTTGTTTGAACTTTTTACAGCGAAATTGCCATCGCAGTCCCGCAAAGAGTTCCCGACGCAGAAAAAAACAGGCAGACGCGGGCTGCTCGATCCCCTCCCTCCCGCTCGACCCCTTCTCTGTTCTGTCGCTCGCCTAGGGTTCCTCCTAACCGCCGCCGCCGCCGCCGGTCATCGACGAGGCCATCTCCGGCGACATGGCCAGCGGGTAGGCCACATCTTCCACCCCAGCTCGCACGGGTGCGACCCCTCCCTCGGCCGCATCCCCTCCGTCTCCGGTGTCCAGCAGCAGCTCCTGGCCCGGTCCGGCCAGGGCTCCACTCCGGCGGACGTCAGCCCACTCCGGCGGACGACGACACCCTTTCCCCCTCCCCTCCTCCTGGCCGTGAGCCCCCAAGGTGAGCAGCTCCTCCTATGATTTCTTTTACAAAAAAGTTCATCTAGATTTGTTGCAAGGTACTGCTGAAGAATGATGTTTTCATCTTGATTTTCTATGATGCATTGCTTATATATGGCAGAAATAATTTTGATATGGATGTATTGATTGTGCCAAATAGTAGTACAATTGTTGCCCTCTGGTTGCATAGAAGAAATATTGACATGATGCGTTGCTTATATATGCTACTGTAAAAGCAATATCTAGCTATTGTTTGTACTACATATTAATTCTTCCAATTCTTTTGTATTGATATGATGAAAAATAGATGAAAGCACAATGGGATAATGTGGGTCTTAGAACTTTCATTGATATTTGTGTGGAAGAAGTGAATGCCAATAATCGTGGCAAAGAAGGAATATTGACACCACTTGGATATGACAATGTGGTAAGAAAGTTTTTTGAGCGCACGAGGAGAGAATATACACGAAAGCAATTCAAGAATAAGTGGGATGTGCTGAAAAAAGAGTATGCTGTTTGGAAGACATTAACCCAAAAGGCATCAGGCATTGGGTTTGATCCTGTTACCAAGACCATTGCGGCTAGTGATGAATGATGGGCAAATGAGATACAGGTATACATATGTTCACATCAATTCCATTTCTTACTTTTCTTACTTTGCCGTTTCTTGCACTAATTTGTGATATGCTTATTTTCAGAGAAATGAACTTGCCGCCAAGTTTCGATTTGCCCCACTAGAGGACAAGATCAAACTGAGTGCTATATTTGATGATGTCAGTGTGACAAATGAGTATGCGAGGGCGGCACCTCCCTCATCTCAAGTTGGTGCCTCTCAAATTCACATTGTTGATGATGATGGGGCAGGTTCAGGATGTGAAGTAGATGCTACTCATGTGACACCTAACAAAGCTAAAGGTCGAAAGAAGAGATCATGTCCTTACTCACCTAGTCCTGCGATGGTGCAAAAGATTGCAAAAGATAGTGAGGATAGAATGCAATTTAAGCGTATTGCCGACCTTTGGGAAAAGAGGGAGACTAGCCGCAATTCGGCGACATCTGAAATGAAGGAGGATCCTGTGAGAGATGAGATTAAGGAGATGAAGGACATGGTGGTGAATGATGGAGGTAAACCTGGAAGTGAAGTGTATCTCCATGCTCTAGAACTCTTTACAAAGAAGGAACATCGTGATGTCTTCAGTGCACTAAAGGAGGAAGATTCAACTGTGAGGCTTGAATGGATCAACAGGGCATGGGAAACATTTATGAAAAAAAATAGAACTTATTTGCTTTGTTGGGAACTCATTTGTAGTGTTGTGAACTTATTTGCTTTGTTGTCAACTCATTTGTATTGGTTTGAACTAATTTGTACTGTTGTGAATCTACTTGCTATAAATCTTTGATCTGAACTTTGTTGTATTGTTGTGAACTTATCTGTACCGATGGTGTTGTGATTTGTTTTGTTGTGGACAAATGTTCATGATATTTGTATTGTGTTTATATCACAGATAGACATCTCTGTTCAGGAGGAAGAGGAGGAGGAACTTGATTTTTGCGTTGTTGCAATGGCATATTATCTTCTAAACAAAGAGAGGCTGCCATATGGACCTAGAAGAGCGCCAATGATGACAGGATTGCAGTGGGTGGAAGAGAAGGAGAAGCAACCACAAATATTCTACTCTATGTTCAGAATGCGAAGGTTTGTGTTTTACTCACTTCATGACATTTTAGTTGAAAAGTATGGTTTAATGTCAACTTGCAACATGACAAGCAAAGAGGCATTAGCACAGTTCTTGTGGACTATGGGGTCACGCCAGACCACCGACAATGTTGCAGATCGATTTGAACATAGTCGGTCTACCATCAACAAAAAATTTAAGGAGGTCTTGTTGTGTGTGTACCGTATGGCCGGTGATTACATTCAACCCAAAGATCGATCTTTCACCCAAGTTCATGACTCGCTTACAAAAACAAGATTTTGGCCTCACTTCAAGCATGCCATTGGGGCAATAGATGGAACACATATTGAATGTGTTGTGCCTGCAAGTGAGCAACCCAAGTATCGCAACAGAAAAGGTTCGACAACTCAGAATGTCATGGCGATTTGCGATTTTGATATGAGATTTACGTTTGTTGTTGCTGGATGGCCTGGATCTGTTCATGACACACGTGTACTCAATGATGCACAAGTTGAATATTCCTACTTTCCACACCCTCCAGACGGTAATAACTTGTACATGCATTCTTGTGCTCTAATGTTTTTGCGTGAACTAATTGGTTTTGGTCATCTTTATTACCAATGCAGGCAAATATTATCTTGTTGACTCTGAATATCCAAACAGAGTTGGATATCTAGCACCATACAAAGAACAACGCTACCATGTACCCGATTTCCAACAAGTACCACCACGAGGAAGATATGAGACCTTCAATCATCTACATTCATCACTACGGAATGTCATTGAACGATCGTTCGGTGTTCTAAAGATGAAATGGAGAATCCTCCTCGGCATCACCCGGTACAAACCTGTTACGCAAACAAAGATCATTACTGCATGCGCGTGTCTTCATAACTTCATTCGTGAGAGCAAACTAAGTGATCAACATTTTGACATGGTTGAGAGTGGATCTTATGCTCATGAGGAGAGCCTTTCTCATCACCATGCACCCATTGATGATGGTACTATGGGTTCCATCCGTGATGCTATTGCTACAAGTGTTTTCCCTTGATGGTTAGCTCTAGGGTGCAATACTGCTAGGGGGTATGCTTTTGTTGGGAGAACCATGTAATAATTTAAAGATCATTTTTATTCAGTACTTCTCACGTACTCGTACTACATGAGATAGTGATGCACGTATGATATTCGTATGCGAGACAATGATCTTCCTTATGCTTGATTATAACAAGTTTTGGTGTTTGAAAGTCAAATTTATGTTCATATGGGCAACAAAATGAGAAAAATAGCGCAATATCATTTAATCCAAACAACAGTACAGTCCAAGGGCATTACAGACTTTTCACTGACCATACCATACAGAAGCTGAAAAAATAGGCACTGAAAAGAACTGGCTAGCTTATTTTCTGGAACTTATTTCCACAACAGCTTATCTTGAGCTTATTTCCACAGCAGCTTATTTCCACAACATACCTCAAAAGAACTGGCCCTTAGCCGCTTGGGCTGTCTTCCCCTGCTTACCGTATTGGACGGCATATTCTTCAGAAACAAGAAGGGAGTTTGTTCATTCAGACTTGTGGGATAGTGTTAGTTTTGCATTCATTCAGTCGTAACGTAAAGCATGGCATTGTGTTGTGGCGCCAGTGATATACGATCGGTCCCGGTATCCTTGCTGTGTTGAGAGGAAATGAGGGCACATCAGCTCGGGCATTGTATGGGAGCTTGGGACCAAGATACAGCATCGGACATGAGGTCCCTTTGCTCCTTTGTTGTTAGTGTTGGCCACATCACACGATGGTGTTGTCCTACAGAGAACCGGAAAGCACAAGGTGGTGTGGGCGTTGGCAAGTGGGCGTGGGGCCCTGCCTGCTTGTTCTTGGGATTGCATGCCAACTGGTGCCAAGTCATACCTTTCTTTTTCTACTGCCACCGTCGTGATTTATAAGTCCCCTTTATATTTTGTTGTGTCAAATTTTGACTAGAGATTTAACTAAAAAAATATTAATACATGTCACCTAAAATTATTTTGTTGGATTCGTATTTAAACATAGTTTTTAATTATATTATTTTTTATGACATGCATTAACATTTTATTAATTAAATTTATGATCAAAGTTTGACACAGAATATAAAGGGGACTAATAAAGGTAGTTCTCAGAGCATCTACAGCAGGGCGCCTCAAACGCCCGGGCGGCCCACCCAGTTACTGACTGTTCATGATTTTTCGACCAAGACGGGCCCCTCAAACGCCCGGGCTGACCGGCACCTCTCATATCTGGCCCAAATATGGGGCGGATATGGGGGCGCCCGGCACGCTCGCCATCGGTCTGATGCTGGGGTCCCACACGAAAACGCCCGAAAACCCAGTGGTCCGACGGATGTCGCGTCCATCGCCGCGGTGTGAATGTCGTGTGGCGCCGCTTCGGCTCGCTGCCCGAGACCAAATTCGACTATTTAAGCTGATACGGCTATGAAACCGTTGATTGTTGATGTTACTGATGCTGAGACAGTTAAGGAATCAAACCATGAAAATGTTGTGAAAAATAATGCCATCCATGAGGCTCGATTTCACGAGGGAAATGATGGTTGTATGCGCCAATTATGTGGACCGAGAATCAGTTCTGTAATGAACGGACCAAAGAACAATTATATGACACGTTTATTGAATTCAAGAAAGATTGGCACGTGGGTGCATGGTCCTGTACACATGACGACATATAGAGGTGTGCGATCAAAGTTCAAGCAAAGAAGTGATACAAGGAAAGTCAGGCAGACATGAGATAACAAGAAATCAAGGTAGATTTCAAAATAAAAGAAAAAGGAAATTGCATGGACCAGATTACAAGAAAATACTGCAGACCAAGGAGAAGCCAACGCTAGCTTCAGTAGAGCCCAATTTTCGTACGCCTCCCTTTCAACTTATGATAGTTAGAATCGTAATGAATATCTGTTAGTAGTCCTACTTTGGTTTGTTAGCTAATAACTAGCATGGTATGTCAGCCGTTTTCTTTTTCTAGTTAGGATCCTTTTATTAGTTACCATTAGCACATGCCCGTGAGAGACTAGGAGTGCGCCATATAAAAAGGCAGAGGCTTCGGCCATGTACGGAACAGTTTTGAGTTTTATTTCAAGTATGAGATATACAGATAAACGTCTAAGTTACGCGCGGCCATATCTTGTGTATTATCTGTGATTTTTCCATCATGAAAGTTTACTAGTAATAGAGGGTTGATCATCATCAACACCTACGTGCTGATCCAAGGGGATCATTATTTTTGTTCGTGTATTTTTGTACGCGGGTGAAAATTATTCTTGGAGGTTGCGAGGAGGGACAGGGGGACGTACTGTTAATCAACCGTCGTCGTGAAAGATCGGGTCATCTACGCGCGCGAATTAGCATCTCGCTAGTTTGTGCCTCATCAAGTGGTATTCAGAGCTAAGGTTAGTCACGGCGATTCAATTTGCAATATCGTCTGCGGAGGCGAGCATCAACATGTTGAGCAAGAACTTATTGATGGAGGAGGAATGCATTGGCGAGGTCATTCTTTTTCACAGTTGTTGCGTTGTGAACGAACGACGTGTCAATCTGACAATCGATGAGACTACTACAGTCAATATGGTGAGCATCAAGGTGGTAGAAAAATTGGGGCTGAAGATGACACCTCTTGAAAGACCATACACACTGAAGTGGTTCGAAGGTGAAATCCAAATTACGCACCAGATTTTGCTAATTTTTACTTTGGGGAAATACTGCCGTGCAGAATTTTTTTATGTTTGTCCTGTGTCCATGGTGTCATGCCATCTGCTACTTGGGAATCCATAGTGCAAACGTGTTGGGGCTGTTCGGAATTGCAAGAAAAATAGTTACTCGCTATCATGGAAGGGTCAACAAATCTGTTTTGTTCCCATGCCAACGGATGTGTTTAGGGCATATTGGAAAAATCGTTTGCTAAAAAGAGAAGAACAACAGGAAGAAAGAAAGGAAGAAGTTGATGCACCGATAGAGGGGCTGAATCTTTTGGTGGAGAAGGTAAAAATTGACGGTGGTGCAAAGGGACAGCGGTGGAGTGTTTTTAAGACACAATGCAAGATCAAGGACCGTGTAGGCAAGATGATAATTGATGGTGACAGTTTTACCAATGCCATTAGCAAAGATCTTGTGCAAGAATTGGGTTTGTCTATGTGGCGACACCCGCAACCGCACCATGTGGAGTGGCTATACAACTCCGAAAAATTAAAGATCACACATAAGGTACGTGCGAAGTTTGCAGTTGGAGATTGTTTTGATAAGGTGGATTGTGATGTTGTGCCGATGGACGCGTGTCAGTTGTTATTGGAAAGACCATGGCAGTTTGATCATGCAGTTCATGCAGGAAGATCCAACACATACATGTTTATGCATCGCGGAAGGAAGCACGTGCTAAAACCAATGGCAAATGGTGCAATCACAACAGAGATGCAAATTCCAGAGAGGAAGGTTGTACAAAAATTAGACTCGAAACCGAGGACGGTTTCGTTTAAAGGAAGGGAGGATGATACGGCCATGAAACCGTTGATTGTTGATGTTACTGATGCTGAGACAGTTAAGGAGTCAAACCATAAAAGGGTTGTGAAAATAATGCCATGCATGAGGCTCGATTTCATGAGGGAAATGATGGTTGTATGCGCTAATTATGTGGACCGAGAATCAGTGCTGTAATGAACTGACCAAAAAATAATTATATGACAAGTTTATTGAATTCAAGAAAGATTGGCACGTGGGTGCATGCCTGTACACATGACGACATATAGAGGTGTGTGATCAAGTTCAAGCAAAGAAGTGATACAAGGAAAGTCAGGCAGACATGAGATAGCAAGAAATCAAGGTAGATTTCAAAATAAAAGGAAAAGGAAATTGCATGGGCCGGATTACAAAAAAATACTGCAGATCAAAGAGAAGCCAACGCTAGCTTTAGTAGAGCCCAATTTTCATACGCTTCCGTTTCAACTTATGATAGGCAGAAACGTAATGAATATCTGTTAGTAGTCCTACTTTGGTTTGTTAGCTAATAACTAGCATGGTACGTCAGCCGTTTACTTTTTCTAGTCAGGATCCTTTTATTAGTTACCATTAGCAAATATGTTCGTGCGTTGTAACGGAAGATAAAAAATTATGGCTAACTAAATAAATATGACTCAATATCCTGATATATGAGCGTACTCTATTTTAACATAGTGGTTCACCATGTTGCCATTTTTCTCTCACCCTAGCCGATGATGGTCGCGATGTGTACGTGATCACAATGCATTCGACGCGGTAAATCCCAAGGCTATGAGTTTGCCGGTGCATACCACACTTATCATTATGTTGCGCAAGGGAACATTTAAAACTTTAGAAACAAACCTCATTGACCACGAACTACGCCCAACGCTAAGACATATAAAGACTTTCGAAAAACTAATCGAATCCTAGACATAAAATACTTCTGAATCAGTGAACAGTTTTTTGAATCGACAAACATATTTTTAAAAAAAATTATTTTCTCAAAAAAAATCACAAACATTAGTTTTGTTTACAATTTTTTAAATGTATGAACCGGTTTCAAATTCATTAACATTTTTTGACTCAAGAACCTTTTTTGAATCGATGAACTTTTTAAAAAAATTGGGGAACAAATTTTAAAAATCAAATTTTTATTTTTATTTTTGTGAACATTTTCTAAAATGTCATGGACATCTTTTTCAGATTCCTGAATATGTCTTGAATACACGATATTTTTTTTCAAAATCATGAACATAATTTTATTTCCCGACCATTTTTTCAAATTATGAATTTTTTATAATTTTGCGAACAGTTTTGCAAAACCACCAAGATTTTTTGAATCTGCAAAAAAATTATGATTTTCTAATTTTTTTGAATTCACATATATTTATGATTTCTTAAAAGTTTTTGAAAACTCACAACTTTTAAAATATTAAATCCCGAATTAATTTAAAGAATAAAGAAAATAGAAAAAGACAAAAAAGAAAAATGAGAAGAAACAGGGGAGTAAAGCCCCGCATATGGGCCGGCCCATGAATGCATGCATGGGTGCGTGAGAAAAGAAAGATAAAAACTAAATAAATATGACTCAATATCCCGATATATGAGCGTACTCTATTTTAACACAGTGGTTCACCATGTTGCCATTTTTCTCTCACCCTAGCCGATGATGGTCGCGGTGTGTACGTGATCACAATGCATTCGACGCGGTAAATCCCAAGGCTATGAGTTTGCCGGTGCATGCCACACTTGTCATTATGTTGCGCAAGGGAACGTTTAAAACTTTAGAAACAAACCTCATTGACCACGAACTACTCCCAACGCTAAGACATATAAAGACTTCGAAAAACTAATCGAATCCTAGACATAAAATACTTTTGAATCAGTGAACAGTTTTTTGAATCGACAAACATATTTTTTTTAAAAATATTTTCTCAAAAAAATCACAAACATTAGTTTTGTTTACAATTTTTTAAATGTATGAACCGGTTTCAAATTCATTAACATTTTTTGACTCAAGAACCTTTTTTGAAT
The DNA here is from genome assembly GCF_056163025.1 of Triticum urartu. NCBI lineage: Eukaryota > Viridiplantae > Streptophyta > Magnoliopsida > Poales > Poaceae > Triticum > Triticum urartu. The sequence goes on along the minus strand of NC_141874.1, from coordinate 193,354,658 downwards.
CGATGAACTTTTAAAAAAAATTGGGGAACAAATTTTAAAAATCAAATTTTTATTTTTGTTTTTGTGAACATTTTCTAAAATGTCATGGACATCTTTTTCAGATTCCTGAATATGTCTTGAATACACGATAATTTTTTTTTCAAAATCATGAACATAATTTTATTTCCCGACCATTTTTTCAAATTATGAATTTTTTATAATTTTGCGAACAGTTTTGCAAAACCACCAAGATTTTTTGAATCTGCAAAAAAATTATGATTTCTAATTTTTTTGAATTCACATATATTTATGATTTCTTAATTTTTTTTGAAAACTCACAACTTTTAGAATATTAAATCCCGAATTAATTTAAAGAAGAAAGAAAATAGAAAAAGACAAAAAAGAAAAATGAGAAGAAACAGGGGAGTAAAGCCCCGCATATGGGCCGGCCCATGAACGCATCATGGGTGCGTGAGAAAAGAAAGATAAAAATTCTGGAACCTGGGGATCGAATCGCGGTGTCGTCGTTGAACCAAAGATAGATCAACCACCACGCTGCTCGTCTGATTGTGTCTTTTCATTGTTGCGACCCTATAAAACAGCGGAGGAGGCGGTGATTTTTGGTCCGAAAAATTGAATTGTTTTTCACTTACGGATGGCATTGGTGGGTAATTTTTATGAACTTGGAGGGTAATTTTAATGACGGACGACCAGAAGCGATAGCCGCTTTATTAGTAGATAAAGAGGTAAAGATTAGCACATGACGTGAGAGACTAGGAGTGCGCCATATAAAAAGGCAGAGGCTTCGGCCATGTACGGAACAGTTTTGAGTTTTATTTCGAGTATGAGATATACAGAGAAATGTCCGAGTTATGGGCGGCCATATCTTGTGTATTATCTATGATTTTCCTATCATGAAAGTTTACTAGCGACGGAGGGTTGATCATCACATCAACGCCTACGTGCCGATCCAAGGGGATCATTATTTTTGTTCGTGTATTTTTGTACGTGGGTGAAAATTATTTTTGGAGGTTGCGAGGAGGGACAGGGATGTACTGTTAATCAAGCATCGTCGTGAAAGATCGGGTCATCTACGCGCGCGAATTAGCATCTCGCTAGTTTGTGCCTCATCATAAGCCGACTGGCGTCCCGCAACTCTAACTCATCCACCTCCCCCCTCTCCTCGCTGCCAGTCCGAGCGCATCCACCTCCCCACTCTCCCGTTTCGCCACTCTGCCCATGGCCCGGCGCTCCGCGCATGGTCCGGAGGAAGATCACCTACTACGCAATGCTGACGCCGAAGCGCCGCTACGAGATCCAACAGGAGATCCGGGCGAGACAAGCCGCGCGTGCCACCCGCATCGCTGCTGGGCTGCCTCCGGACTCGCCGAAGCCAGAGGAGGAGGAGTTGGCTCCGATGGAGGTGGAGGAGGCGGAGCAGCAGGAGCCGGAGCAGTAGCTGCCAGGCTTCATCATGGAGCAGGTGGAGGCGGAGTTCGCAGTCACCCAGTCGGAGGGGATGGCGGAGCAGCAGGCCATCCTAGAGTCCATCTAGGATGAGGCCTATGTGGAGGCCAACCGGGCGTTCCTCCGCCAGGAGCAGGCTGCGCCAGACACGCTATTCGCCAAACTCGACACGGAGATTGAGGCGGAGGAGGCCAGCTGGAGCTGCAGCTGCCGCCCATGCTGCCGGAGCCGAGCACGGAGATCGTCGATATCTCCGACAACGAGTAGCTAGGTCGTCGATGTAGTATGTAGCTTTATTTTAGTTTTCATGTCTTTGTATGGATTCGAGAATCTAGTATGAGATGTTCGGATGCAGCTGTTCAAATTTGAGGCATGCTTGGTCATTGCCCGCGGACGCACCCGAGCGCGTCCGCGGGTGTTTAATGGATCATATTTGACATATCCGGTTGTAGATGCTCTTAGGCCAACTCCAACGCAAACACATTGGTCCACGCATGTCTGTTTGGGTCGAACCTCACAGAACCGACGGCCCAGCGCGCCTCTGCAAACGAACAAACATCCGTTTTTCGGTCCGTCGCAGCCCAGTTCCGACCCAAAATTCTGTTTTGGATTGCGTTGATGCACACACGGCGCTGACGCGCACGACGCTTCCCATGCCCTCCCCCATGGCTCGCGCGTCGGCGACATATCGGCCACTCTTCCCCTCCCCTCCACACTCGACTCCCCCAGCCTCGCTGTCGCCACCCACTTATGACACTTGGACACTACTCAGGCCGCCGCCGCATCCACCCACTTGCCCACCGCCACACTGCATCCACCAAGGCACACCCCTTTTCGGTCTCTGCAGCCACTCCTCACCGTCGTTGGAGCACAAGAAGTCACGGTCATTCACCGCCACCCCCGTCGCCCTCGCCTCAACGAGCACCGCCGGCGGTGAGAACTTGGACAGGCCTGCTGCCTGCACAGACGAGGACAGTGACGTTCTCCGACCGCTACTCCACCACACCCGTAAGCTTCGCCGCCTGCAAGGTGTTGGCCCTTTTGCGCACAAGGTAAAATGGACATCGTTGATGAGTTTTTTTTTACAATAATTCCATATGTTTGTCGTACACTTCATCGTTCGCCGATGGGGATCTTGTGGTTGATACTATGGTCTTCAATGATCACATTTCTAGGTAGCGACCCAGGTTTAGGAGGTCAATCCAGGGCCGCTCTGGCATTGAATCGGAATAGAGAGAGTGGCCATTGCCTACTCCATAGCGATTATTTTCAGTGCACGTCCCCACTCTACAATCCCTAGTTTTTCCGGCGACACTACATGATGGCAAGACATGTGTTCAACCGTATTCGGGAGGGAGTGGTGGCATATAATGATTACTTTAGATGCAAGAATGATGTCGTTCGAAAGGTTGGCTTCTCCTGTTATAAGAAATGCACTGCATCTATTCAGATGCTTGCATACAGAATTTTTGATGATCTTGTGGATGATTATGTTTGCATGCGTGAGTCCACATGCCTTGCTGAAATATCAAGAAGAGGGGTCTAGAGGGGGGGGGTGATTAGACCCTTAACAAGTCAAAGTCGCAGTTTTTAAATTTCTTCAAGTTAAGGTTGAGTTTAGCACATGTTAACTGTAAGTGCATCTAGTGCCACCCTTAGTTGGTTTTGGCGAATTGACGACAAACCTAGTTGAGGGACTAATGTGTTTGTGAGAATTGCAGGATAACACAGGTAGAAGTCCCTCATTGATTCGGTTTTCCTACCAGAGATGACCCCTAAAAATGTATGAAGACATTGATGTCAAAGGTGGTTTATGAAGATATTCTCATTGACGACTATGACAAGAGAAGATGTTCCATGAAGCCTATGGAGCTCAAAGACCTTGATCTTTCGTAGTTATTTTTTTTCTCTATTGAGTCATAGGAACCACCGTACTGTTAAGTGGGGTCCAAGAGAACCAGTCAGAATGACTGAAGTGATGCTTAACCAAAACCTATGTCTTCGAGTGAAGACTATGAGAGCGAATCTTGTCCAGAGTCGGACAAGTCAGCTTTGCTTGTAGCCCAAGTAAAGTTGCCGTGTGAGTTTGAAATCTGACCGTTGGAACACGTGTCAGTTCCTTAGTGAACCAAGGTCATTTCGGAAAAATCAGGTCGGGTTGCCTAGTGGCTATAAATAGCCCACCCCCTACAACCACAAACGGTCGGCTGCTCAGAGTTATAGTACGGCTTTTGTCGTTTGAGAGCAACCCACCTCGAAGCCTTTGAGAGAGAATTCCTTGCGAGGATAAAGCCCTAACCACCCAGAGCCAAAGAGTGTTAGGCATCACTTAAGTCTTCCTGTCTGTGTGATCTGAAGACTTATTACACTTGAGGACTGTGAATCCTCCAGCCGGTTAGGCGTCGCATTCTGAGCATCCAAGAGACATTGTGGATCGCCGGTGAACGAAGTCTGTGAAGGTTTGGGAGTCTACCTTGAAGACTTACCAGAGTGATTGGGCGAGGTCTGTGTGACCTTAGCTCAAGGGGAATACGGTGAGGACTGGGTGTCCTGAGCTGCGTGTTCAGGACTGGGTGTCCGGGACTGTGTGTCCTCAGGTTTAAATACCTAGCCGTCCTAACCAGACGTACAGTTGTCACAGCAACTGGAACTGGTCCAACAAATCATTGTCTTCAACGAGTCACTGGTTTCATCCTTTCCTTCCCTTTACTTACTATTGGTCCTTGTGAAGTCATTGTATGATTGCACTATCTCTTGTCTTCACTGAGTGACTGCGTGTTCTGTTTGGTTTCATAATATCTTCCTTCCTGATCCTCACTACATTGCTGCTATTAGTCATTGTGCTTTCACTTCATTGAATACTTGACTATGGTTTGCCTAGTGTAGTCTACCTTCCGCTGCATGGTAATAGGTTTATTTCTATCGTTTGTCTTCGAAACTTCCATGTTTTGAAGACTTTTTTAAAAATCGCCTATTCACCCCCCCTCTAGTCGATATAACGCACTTTCAATTGGTATCAGAGCAAGGTACTCCCTTGTTCTGTGTGATTCGGTTTAACCACCTGGAGTTTTAGCTATGTCGACTGCAGGGATAATTAAAGTCTCCGCTGCGTGCCCCGTCTTCGATGGAACTGAATATCCCTACTGGAAAAATAAGATGCGCATGCATCTTGAAGCCATTGACGTCGACCTATGGTATGTCGTCAAGAACAACGTTCCCAAGGCTGGAGAAGGTGTCACTGCTGCTGATGTCAAGAAGTTCGTTCAACTGGACTCTACTGCCAAGAATATCATCTATGGTCATCTGACCAAAGGACAGTATGGCCGCGTGAGTGCTTTGGAAACATCTAAGCTAGTCTGGGACTGGCTCTCCAAGGTCAACGAAGGCGTCTCAACCCAGAGAGATCAGAGAATCAGTGTCCTTTGCAATCTCTTCAACCGCTTCAAGAGGAATGACAATGAGAATGTCCAGTTCACGTTTGATCGACTCACTGACATCACAAATGAGCTTCAAGCCCTTGGCGCTACTGAGATCACCAAGCATGAAGTCGTTAAGACGCTCCTGAGATCACTTGACAGTTCGTTTGACACCCTAGCCCTGATGATTCAAGAACGTCCTGATTTCAAGACACTCGAGCCATCTGACATACTGGAAAGGCTCAACACACATGAGTTTCAGCTTTCTGAGAAAAGAGATATCTACGGTCCAAACTATGGGCGAACTCGTGCCTTGAAGGCAAAAGCTGTCTCCTCATCTGAAGAAGAATCTAACAGCAGTTCTGATGATCCTGAAGACATTGGAAGGGAACTTGCTATGCTTGTGAAGAAGTTCCAAAAATTCACTAAGAAGAAAGGTTTCAGAAAGTCTTCACGATCAAGCTCAAGGAATGATGAAGGTTCTGCTCATGACTACAAGAAGAAAACATGTCACAAGTGCAAGAAAACTGGCCACTTCATCTCTGAGTGTCCGTAGTGGGACAATGAGAACAAAAAGAAGAAGAAGAGCAAGGAATATGACTCTGACCACAAGAAGAAGAAGAAACACTCAAAGTCTTATTCCAAGTCTTACACAAAGTCTTCGTCACACAAGAAGAGCTCATCTGGCAAGGCATGTGCGTTTGTTGGCAAGGAAATGGATTCAGAGGAGGAGTCCGCTTCTGAGGAGGCGGAGGCGGAGTCTGAGGAGGAGTTCGATTTTGGCGTTGCAAGTCTGGCTACAACATACGTTGCCAAGTCCATCTTCAACACTAAAGACAATGACTTCATCACCGACACCGATGCAAATGACAAGGACTACTCCGCTCCTACCTACTGCTTCATGGCACACGGTGCCAAGGTAAACACACGCACTACTCACTATCAAACATCTAGTGACGATGACTCTGATTGTGGTTCCAAACCCAGCTAAAAAACACTTGCTAAAATTGCAACTGAACAACCGAGAGCTATGGAACATATTCAAAAACTGTTAGACAAAAGCGATGATCTGTTAAGCGCTGAAATGACTCGATCTGAGTCCTTAATTGAAGACATAAAAAATCTTCATGTTAAGTATGAGGAACTTGAAAGTCGTCATGAAACGCTCTCAACAACTCATGAAAAGCTTTCCTATGATTATCTTCAAAGGAAGCAAGATCTTGAGAAATTGAGAGCGGCTCATGAAGATCTTCAAAAGGAAAACGAGTCACTTCGCGCCGAAAAGATCAGTTCCGCTCAGGAAGGATTTGAACCACCATGTCTTAAATGCATTGAGCGTGATAATGCTACTTCTGTTGCTGAATGTTCTACTGCTACTGCTGTTGCAATATCTTCAACTGTTGATGTCGGAACTAACCCCTCTGCTGAGGATACCACTGCTATTGCTGATGAGAATGCTAGGTTGAAGACATTGCTTGAAACAGGGATGTACAAAAGTCTCAAAGGGCATCAGACACTATGTGATGTCCTCAAAAGGTAGATCCTGAACCGAAACCCTAGGAAAGAGGGTGTTGGGTTCGTAAGGAAAATGAATGCTGATGGCTCTTACTGGAAACCTGAGTAGTACCCCAAAACCACATGGGTTGCTGCAAAGGAATCTTCAGCAGATCCATCCACTCTATCTGGCTTCACTTGTGCTAACCCCATTGTCATTGATGAATACTTTGATGCAAACTATAAACTGTTTAAGAATCAGAATGGTGAAGTGTTTGCCAGGTACATTAGTACTAATTGCAGGAATGGACCGCCTATGAAGAAGATCTGGGTGCCGAAAAAGTGTCTGGAGAATCTTCCTGTGAATGTCATCATGACACCACAGGTGAAGAAGACAAACCCCAGACCACAGGCTTCACACGGTCCAAAGGCTTCATACAGACAGAGGACTCACCTGAGTCGCACTAACGCAAATGTTTTGTAGGGAAACCATACTCAGGCCTGTGAATATGAGCGCGGTTCATCAAACCGCCATGTTCATAAAACCAAGAACTATTCTGCTTATTCTTATGAGTACTATTGTCCACCTGCAAGACTTTTTGCTAGGGCTTCAAAGCCAAAGTTCTCAGATGCTGCACTTAGACTCATTGCTTCAAAGCCACCCCTGAAGATGTGGGTGGCTAAGAAAACTTAACTCTTTTGCAGGGAAAGGTCTCCAGACGAAAACCAAAATTGTCTGACGCTGTTGCTGGGGACCTTAAACATCTTGTAGGGCGCAAGATCAAATGCCCAAATGGTCTTACTATGTACTTTGTTCCTGAGTCGCTTGCTACCTGTCCTATCAGTCCCAATCTCGATCTAAGCTTTCATAATCGACTGGTTCGTCAAATGTTTTTGCTTCACAACACTCTTCATGAAGCCTATCCCCCTAACTGCACTGTAGGGTACGACACCGGCAGCTTCAGAATGGATTATTGATAGTGGGTGCACCAATCACATGACTGGCAAGCGAAGTCTTCTCATGGACTCAACCTTACGTCCATCCGACAAGAGTCACATCACATTTGCTGACACTGGTAAAAGTAAGGCATTGGGTCTAGGTAGAGTTGCAATCTCAAAGGATCAACACATGGATAAAGTCATGCTTGTTGAATCCCTTGGCTTCAACTTAATGTCTGTCTCAATGCTTTGCGATTTAAACATGATTGTGATGTTTGGAAAATATCGTTGTCTTGTTCTAATGGAATCTGACAAGTCTCTAGTGTTTGAAGGGTATCAGAAAGATGATTTGTACGTGGTAGATTTCTCAGCAGGACCACAGCTTAGCAAAAGCTTCAGAATGCTGGCTCTGGCATCGGAGGCTAGGGCATGCTGGCATGAGGAACCTGCACACCCTTGCGAAGAAGAAGCATGTCATAGGCATTGAAGGCGTCAAGTTCAAGAAATATCACTTATGCGGTGCTTGTGAAGCTGGAAAGATGACGAGGGCCAAGCATCCCTCGAAGACAATCATGACAACGACTCAACCCTTCGAACTGCTTCACATGGATCTTTTCGGTCCCACTCATTACTCAACTCTTACTACTACTGCTTGTCTTTATGGCTTTGTCATTGTTGATGATTATTCTAGATACACTTGGGTGCATATAATCCTCTACAAGACTAAAGTGCAGGATGTCTTCAGACGCTTCGCCAATCGAGCAATGAACAACTATGGCGCCAAGATAAAGTACATCAGAAGTGACAATGGCACTAAATTCAAGAACACTGGCCTTGATACATATCTTGATACTTTGGGCATCACACATGAATTCTCAGCTCCATACACGCCACAGCAGAATGGCGTTGTAGAACGCAAGAACATAACACTCATTGAGATGGCCCGAACAATGCTTGATGAATACAAGACTCCAAGAAAATTCTGGCCTGAAGCCATTGATACTGCATGCCATACAATCAACCGTGTTTATCTTCACAAGCTTCTGAATAAGACATCTTATGAGCTCCTTACTGGCAAGAAGCCAAATGTCAGTTACTTCAGAGTATTTGGCGCCAGGTGCTGGATCAAGGATCCACATCACACTTCAAAATTTGCACCCAAGGCACATGAGGGTTTTATGCTTGGATATGGAAAGGATTCACACTCCGACAGAGTTTTCAATCTCTTTCATTATAAAGCGGTTGAAACAGTGGATGTGCGGTTTGATGAGACTAACGGCTCACAAAGAGAGCACCTGCCAAATGTGCTAGATGAAGTTCCTTCCAGTGAATCAATCAAACTTATGGGAACTGGAGAAATCATACCTTCTGAAGCTCAACCTGAAGAGGAACTTATCATCTCCGCACCTGATCAACCTGAAGACAATGCTCAACCTAAAGACAATCCTTCTAACAATGACACTGATCAGCAAGAGCAACATCTTCGCCCTGTACATCCTTGTGTGGCCAATGAAGTGCAGATTGAGAAAATAATTGATAGCATCAATGCACCTGGTCCGCTCACTCGTTCAAGGGCAACTCAGCTAGCAAATTTTTGTGGGCACTTCGCATTTGTCTCAATAACAAAACCCAAGAAAGTTGAAGAAGCCTTCATGGAACCTGAATGGATTCAAGCTATGCAAGAAGAGCTTCAACAGTTTGAGCTGAATAATGTATGGGAACTGGTTAAGCGTCCTGATCCTCGGAAGCACAACATAATAGGCACCAAATGGGTATACCACAACAAGCAAGATGAGCATGGTCAAGTTGTCAGAAACAAAGCCCGTCTCGTTGCTCAAGGATATACTCAAGTTGAAGGCATTGACTTCGATGAAACATTTGCTCCTGTGGCTCGACTCGAAGCCATACGCATACTGCTGGCCTATGCAAACCATCATAACATACTTCTGTATCAAATGGATGTGAAGAGCGCCTTTCTCAATGGCAAAATTGAAGAAGAAGTATATGTTGCACAACCGCCTGGCTTTGAAGATCCAAAACATCCTGACTGTTGGGGAACGTAGTAATTTCAAAAAATTTCCTACGTACACGCAAGATCATGGTGATGCATAGCAACGAGAGGGGAGAGTATGATCTACGTACCCTTGTAGATCGACAACGGAAGCGTTTGGTTGATGTAGTCGTACGTCTCCACGGCCCGATCGATCAAGCACCGAAACTACAACACCTCCGAGTTCGAGCACACGTTCAGCTCGATGACGATCCCCGAACTCCGATCCAGCAAAGTGTTGGGGAAGAGTTCCGTCAGCACGACTGCGTGGTGAAGATCTTGATGTACTACCGTCGCAGGGCTTCGCCTAAGCACCGCTACAATATTATCGAGGACTATGGTGGAAGGGGGCACCGCACACGGCTAAGAATATGATCACGTGGATCAACTTGTGTCTCTATGGGGTGCCCCTGCCTCCGTATATAAAGGTTCAAGAGGGGGAGGCCGACCGGCCATCATAGGGCGCGCCAGGAGGAGTCCTACTCCCTCCGGGAGTAGGACTCCCCCCCTTTTCCTAGTTGGAATAGGATTCATGAGGTGGGAAAAGAGAGAGAGAGAAGGAGGGGGGGCGCCGGCCCCCTCTCTCCTTGTCCTATTCGTACTAGGGGTGGAGGGGCGCGCGGCCCAGCCCTGGCCGCCTCTACTCTTCTTCCACTAAGGCCCACTAAGGCCCATATACCTCCCGGGGGGTTCCGGTAACCTCCCGGTACTCCGGTAAAATCCTGATTTCACCCGGAACACTTCCGATATCCAAATATAGGCTTCCAATATATCAATCTTTATGTCTCGACCATTTAGAGACTCCTCGTCATGTCCGTGATCACATCCGGGACTCCGAACAAACTTCGGTACATCAAAATGCATAAACTCATAATATAACTGTCATCGTAACCTTAAGCGTGTGGACCCTACGGGTTCGAGAACAATGTAGACATGACCGAGACACGTCTCCGGTCAATAACCAATAGCGGGACCTGGATGCCCATATTGGTTCCTACATATTCTATGAAGATCTTTTATCGGTCAGACCGCATAACAACATACGTTGTTCCCTTTGTCATCGGTATGTTACTTGCCCGAGATTCGATCGTCGGTATCCTATACCTAGTTCAATCTCGTTACCGGCAAGTCTCTTTACTCGTTCTGTTCATCATCTGCAACTAACTCATTAGTTGCAATGCTTGCAAGGCTTAAGTGATGTGCATTACCGAGAGGGCCCAGAGATACCTCTCCGACAATCGGAGTGACAAATCCTAATCTTGAAATACGCCAACCCAACATGTACCTTTGGAGACACCTGTAGAGCTCCTTTATAATCACCCAGTTACGTTGTGACGTTTGGTAGCACACAAAGTGTTCCTACGGCAAACGGGAGTTGCATAATCTCATAGTCATAGGAACATGTATAAGTCATGAAGAAAGCAATAGCAACATACTAAACGATCGGGTGCTAAGCTAATGGAATGGGTCATGTCAATCAGATCATTCAACTAATGATGTGATCCCGTTAATCAAATAACAACTCTTTGTCCATGGTTAGGAAACATAACCATCTTTGATTAACGAGCTAGTCAAGTAGAGGCATACTAGTGACACTCTGTTTGTCTATGTATTCACACATGTATTATGTTTCCGGTTAATACAATTCTAGCATGAATAATAAATTTTTATCATGATATAAGGAAATAAATAATAACTTTATTATTGCCTCTAGGGCATATTTCCTTCACTGACATGGTATACAAGCTCAACAAGGCACTGTATGGCCTCAAACAAGCTCCTCGGGCTTGGTATGACACACTCAAATACTTCCTGAAGAGCAAAGGCTTCATACCTGGTTCCCTCGACCCCACTCTCTTCATGAAGACACATGATGGTGAACTGTTTGTGTGCCAAATATATGTGGATGACATCATCTTCGGCTGCACCAATCAGAAGTACAGTGAAGAGTTTGGATACATGATGCAAGAGCAATATCAGATGTCCATGATGGGAGAGCTGAGGTTCTTCCTCCTCTTAAAATACGACAGCAACGCAATGGCATCTTCATATCTCAAGAGAAGCATCTCAAAGATTGCCTGAAGAAGTTCGGTATGCAAGACTACAAAGGCTTCATGACGCCAATGCCAGCCAAACATCATCTGGGTCCCGACGACAATGGTAAAGAGTTCGATCAAAAGGTATACCGCTCGATGATTGGTTCTTTGCTTTATCTATGTGCATCTAGGCCAGATATTATGCTTAGTGTTTGCATGTGTGCTTGATTCCAAGCGGCACCAAAGGAGTCGCATCACTTAGCTGTGAAGCGAATTCTTCGATATTTGGCTCACACCCCAACTCTAGGATTATGGTATCCAAAGGGCTCAGAGTTTGATCTGGTTGGTTTCTCGGATGCTGATTATGCTGGTGACAAGGTTGATCGCAAGTCTACATCAGGCACATGTCATTTTCTGGGACGATCACTTGTATGTTGGTCTTCAAAGAAGCAGAACTGTGTATCACTCTCCACTGCTGAATCTGAATACATTGCTGCTAGATCTTGCTGTGCTCAGCTTCTGTGGATGAAGCGAACACTCAAGGACTATGGCATTCATCTGAAGCAAGTGCCACTCTACTGCGACAACGAAAGCGCCATCAAGATTGCCAACAACCCTGTTCAGCACTCGAAGACAAAGCACATTGAAATTTGTCATCACTTTCTCAGAGATCATGTTGTGAAGGAAGACATTGATATCATACACGTCAACACTGAAGAGCAATTGACAGATATCTTCACCAAGCCCTTGGATGAGAAGAGGTTTTGCAAGTTACGGTGTGAGCTAAATATCTTGGAATCCTCAAATGTCCTGTGATCAGGCACACATCCTAACACTTATGCATATTGATGACTTAGATGTGCAACACACGAAGTAAAGTATATCTTCAATCAATGAAGACATACATTCTAAGTGTGAATACATTAATGTGGAATTTGACTTCAGAGCGCCACAATAATTGTGCGCCGTGTCTGGGTCTAATACTTCCTATACGGTGGGTAACGCCACCACCAAATTCTTCTGTTTGAAGTGTTTTACCCATGGCATTACATTTGCTATGTCTTCACATTTGGTTTGGCCTCAACTTCAATATGTCTTCATGATTATCTTCACTATGTTGATTATATATAAATATACTAGTGTTCTGTCCTCTACAGCATTCACTTATAGCTATTATAGCTATGTCTTCTTGATTGAATCTTTTGAACTAAGTGAATGTGATCGGACCCTAAACCTCTCTATGCTTTCTATCTCAAACTCTATCTCTCCAGATCATATGCATTCTATTGAAACTGTCGAATGTCTTCTCTGCGTCCTTGTCAGCAGAAGATACAGAGACAAACATTAAGTCCGTTTTCAATGCTCATTCCTTCACCTGAAACCTGGAGAAGTGGGAACGACCACCCGACAATCCAGGCGTGCATGGGACGTGGAACAACCTCCGACATGCTGCATGATGGCCACGTGTTCCTCAGATATGAATCGCCAGGGGCACCTGTGTAATAACCCTGAGCCACCCCTGTCCCTATAAATACACACCTCACCGTAGTCATTATCTCTTCTTCCACTCTCGCATGAACCCTAGCGCCACCGCTAGCCCTCGACGACGCCGGCGACGAAGCGCTTCGCTGCCGTAACCTCTCCGACGCCGTTTTCACGCCGACCGCGGGCATCGTCTTCTCCGCCGTCGCCGTAGGTGTCCTCCGTCGCCAAGTTAGGGCATGGACGATCAAACTGCTCGGCCTCCTCTTCCACTCCGTCTAGCAGTTCTTCGTGTGGTAAATAAAACTTCCTTTTTACGGCCCCTTTGATCCTATTGCTTCGTCACTTTCTACCACAAGCAGTTTCTGTTCACACAAGTTGGATCTCTTTCATACTGCATCTCATAATATGCCTAGTATATTCACTTGTACTTCACAAAGTAGTTAGATTCCTCACTTGTACTGATCTCTGGATTCGTACAAATCTGGAACCAACTCCTTATCTATGAGTGAATGTCTTCGCACGATGAGGTCAATGTCTTCTAAACTGATTTATCTTCAAAATCTTCTGAGAATGCATATGACCTCTTCCCCTTCCCTCGCACCTTAATGCTGTCACAGGTACATGTCCGTGGGAGAATCCCTTGGTTCTCATAGTCTGCATTCATTTGCAGAATTCTTACAGCATCATATAAATTCTCCCGAAGCCAGTTCCTATTTGTCCAGCAAGCGAAAGCCTTTGAAGCCTTTGAACGTCTTGAAGCCTTTCAGTTTAAAGTTCATGGCTTCAGAGAAAGTAGCAAGAAAGGGTGGCAGAAAGCGTCGAGGAGAGACATCAAGAGATCTGCCCGATGACCTCTCCGAACTGTACAAGACAGATCCTGAAGAGGATTACAATCAGTGAAAGACGCGAATCCAATGGATTCGGCGATATTGGGCAGAACAGTGGTTCAAGTACAGATTTGTGACAAAGGAATATGCTGAAAAGAATGCCATCAAGCGACCATGGGGAGACATTCTATACAAAAATCTTCAACCCAGGTCCAGACATGAAGCCATTGAACAAGGCTTCTATCCTTGCATGGTCCATGGGCCACAGCCTGCAGATGCACACTCTTCGTCACTACTATGGTGTCATGACGACAATTTGTTCAAGCGCAAGTTCCAGTTTGCCCAGAACTCAGTGAAGCAGAACAAGAAGTCTCTGGGATTAAATTTCAACCCTGGTCCCTCTGCTCCCCGTGCTGATGGAACACGCGAAGCTGAACCCAATCTTGTTGGGCCCTTCTACAATCTGGAAGGTCTCATCACTCACATCGTGGTTCAAGGCACAGTCGTGAATGAGCCTACAGATGACGCTGAATCAGATGAAGCGCCTGCAGCGCCGAAGCCAAAGAAACTAAAGCAGCCAAAAGCTTTAAAGCCTGCCTCTGCGCCAAAAATCTCACGGGCGAAGCCACTGGCTACTGCACCTCCTGAAGACAGTGTGCAGTCTGAAGATTTGTCACGCATCTCCAAGCCCCAGAAAGTCAAGATGCCTCTGCCGCACACCAGCCAAGAACTCACTACCGCTGCCATTCTGCGCAACGATGCCATTGATCTGTCCAGTGATGAAGATCTGGCAGATGACACCCTTGAGCAACTGATCAAGAGCAAAGAAGAAGCAGAAATCTTCAACAATTTGCCTCTCTTTGACGTGGCAATCATCCATGATTTCATTGATGAGTGGTTTGAAACGCCCAACCTCAGCTTTGAAGACCTGCAACTTCCCATTGGTCTCAGTGTCGCCTTCCATGGCGCCATTGCTTCAGAGCTAGCCCTAGCTCAGCGCATCGTCGAGCTGAAGCAGAAGATTGACTTCGAGAAAGCTCAGTTCAAGAAGCATATGGCCAAGCTCAGCGTGCAAGAGGTCAAAAACTTCAAGCTTATGCTGCACGAGCTCAAGGAAGCCTTTCTCAAGAAGCGTGCAGAAGCTCAAGGTTCTCGTGAGCACATGAAGAGCCTGGCTGACAAGTGTGTACAAGCCTACAATGAAGCTGAGAAGCGCAAGGCCCTTGGGCGTCCTGGCATTGATCCCAGGATGGCTGCTAAGAAGAAGAAGAAGCCCACTATGGCCGAGCCCGATGCACCAAGAGAGGAAGCAGATCCCATTGTCTTCCCCACCAGCATGACTGGCTCGAAGCCAAAAGCCCGGTCAACCGCTTCAGAACTGAAGAAGACGAGGACTGCTGAGGCTGAAGCCAGAAAGAGGAAACATCCTGAAGCCTCTGCTGCTGCTCCCTCCAAGAAGAAGCAGAAGACCAAGAAGGAACGGGCTGCTCCCATAGAGCCCTTGATTGTTGAACCCATTTCCATGGTTCGTCCTGACGCTAAACCTCAAGAGCGTCAACTGACTGTCCATGAGCCTGCTTTCACAAAGGCTCATGAAGCTGAAGATGTTCCAGCAGCTGATCCCATCGCTGCTGAAGACATTGGTCACCATGACCATGTTGAAGATGATGCAGTTCTTCCTCAGCTCCAGCACCAACAGGTATCATCGCCTGTGCTAACGCACAGCAAGCTCATCAGCATTGGTCGTCCTCTGACGCCAATTGCACAGGATGCATCCTGGGCTGATCGCCCACAAGCACAAGAGGAAGAAGACTTTGAGGCCCAGCCAACTCCAACTCCACAGGCGTCGCCAGCGTTACGCAGGCTTCGCAAAGGACCAAGGCCTCCAGTCTCTAAGTCTGAAGCTAAAACTGCTGAAGACATTCCGGCTGCATCAGCCGATGAAGAAGAAACCCCAAGTGCTGCTACACCCCCATCTCACCAAGAAGCTGTTCTCGAGGAGAACGTGACCGTGACCGACCCTCCAGCTCGTCAAGTGGAGGTTGAGAATCTTGAGGCTGCCACCACCAACGCCAATGAAGTCACTGACGTTGTCATGGCTGAAGCTAATGTGGAGCCTTCACCAACCCAAGCACCAGATGTCGGCGAAGCCACTGATGCCACTGCTTCTGTTCCTGCACCTGCTGCTGGTCCTCAGTTTGACTATCATGTTGAGCACAGGCCTCAGGTACAGAAGCCCATCCCAAGATTGCCCAGGTTTCCAGGTCCTGCATCAGCACCTGGATCCTTCAATGTCAATGGCTTCAAAGCAGACAACACCTTCTTCAATAGCTCCAGGAACCCCTACTCAAGGGAAAGAATATCATCTGATCGGTTCTGGAGCTATCCGTAGCGAAGCTATTACTCCTGCATTCTATATAATCAAGGTCACATATTCCCACATAAGCGTCTTGACATTGAAACAATAGCTGGTCTACCCTGTCTGGAAGAAGCTCTGGACTGCTTCAAAGAGGTTGGCCTGCTGCCGTTTGTCACCGACCAAGAGCACTGGAATGAAGAGTTGCTGCTCCAATTCTATGCCACACTTCACATCCGTGGGTACAACAGAGATCCGAAGACTTGGGTCCTGGAGTGGATGACAGGAAATGTTCATCACAAAGCCAAAGCCTTTGACATCATTGAGCTCACTGGTCTGCCCACTCCTGGCGATCTCTACGAACATGGCTGTCAACTTCACAGTGAAGCTGTGGAGAGCATCTTTCAGAGGCCTGAACCTAACATGAGTCAGATGCTCAGTATGATGAAGCCATTGCCCCAAGATGCTGAATATCCTAAGGAGTTCCTTGTTGAAGACCTTGAGTATCTGCCAAGGACCATTTATCACATCATAAGGCGAACTCTCTGGCCCATCAAAGGACATTCTCCACATGCCAAGCTAGAAGGTGCAATGAAGACTTTGGTCTTCTATATTCTTCATGGAAAATGCTTCAATACACAGGACTTCTTCATCCACCAACTTGCTGCATCAGGCTCTGATCTTTTTGGCTTGAAGTTCTATGCCCCATGGATAATGCGGTTGATTAAACTCCACTCCGCTATCTCATATCAGCCATCTGCTCGCAATCATCGGATCTTTCTGCCTGATGTGGACACGTCTATTGAAGCCATTTATCCTGAGCCTGCCAAGGAACCTCTAAGTCTTCAGAATGCGGAGCATCAAATTTTTTCTCAGAACATTGAAGGAGTTGAAGCAGTCACTCATGTGTATCCTTTGGCTGGAACTACACGTGCACCACATCCTGCCCTTACTGAAGCCACCGATAGCACAATTGCCCAACGACCCAAGAAGCGCACTCGCGTTCTCAATGACCGAGAGCTTCTGGTGGCTCTTCATCAGAAACAGGATAGGCATCATGACTGGCTGAAGCGCCAAATGCAAAGCCTCTTGGTGGATGTCAACCGCATTCGCAATCTTGCCACCAAGAATGCCTTTGTGGCCCATGAAACCTCTCGACGCACATGGAAAGGGCTGACGCTGATGTGCTCTGAAGATGATCTTCAAGAGGATGGTTTCTCTGAACGCTTCAAGTTTGACTCCACACCTCCTCGAAGGGCAGTGCTGCGACGAACTCCATCTCTTGAAGACTCTGAGTTCTCTTCCTCTGCTGCCACTGTGAATGCCAGAGTGATCGAGGATGAAGACGATGCTACTTCACCGCCACCTCCTTCAGCGCGCGTCGACACTGCTCCAAGTTCTTCTGCACCGCCGAACACCACCGACGACCCTGATGCTTCACCTACTCTTCATGGGAACGAGTAGCCGCTCTATGTCTTCAAACCTTTTTGGTCCTTACTGACAAAAGGGGGAGAAGCATATGAGTTTGATAGTCTTCAAGCGGGTCCATATGGGCGGTTGCTTTATATTTTGCTTCGTGTTTACAACTCACGTTTTGATACATTTGGTTCTTTGAGTTGTAACACTTAAACTCGATGGTCGTCTGCTACTTATTTGCCACTTTGTGATGCGATGATAAATTCCGCATGTGCAACGATAAATTCCGCACTTAGATCATTTTGGTAGACGTCCATTTTCCATTATGCATGTCATTATCTTCGCATACCTTCTCATGCACAATGAATTGTCATCAATAAGTTGAAGAGGATCTCCACAAGTACAACCTGCCATGTGCATTTGTAGTCCAAAAGCAAATTACTTATATGCACATCTTCAGGGGGAGCCCTTGCAACTTATGAAGACAATTCCTTATCCTTTACAATTTCACATAGTATATTCCCTGTTGAAAACTTCAACTAGTTTGTCATCAATCACCAAAAAGGGGGAGATTGTAAGTGCATCTAGTGCCACCCCTAGTTGGTTTTGGCGAATTGACGACAAACCTAGTTGAGGGACTAATGGGTTTGTGAGAATTGCAGGATAACACAGGTAGAAGTCCCTCATTGATTCGGTTTTCCTACCAGAGATGACCCCTAAAAATGTATGAAGACATTGATGTCAAAGGTGGTTTATGAAGATATTCTCATTGACGACTATAACAAGAGAAGATGTTCCATGAAGCCTATGGAGCTCGAAGACTTTGATCTTTCGTAGTTCTTTTTTTTCTCTGTTGAGTCATAGGAACCACCGTTCTGTTAAGTGGGGTCCAAGAGAACCAGTCAGAATGACTGAAGTGATGCTTAACCAAAACCCATGTCTTCGAGTGAAGACTATGAGAGCGAATCTTGTCCAGAGTCGGACAAGTCAGCTTTGCTTGTAGCCCAAGTAAAGTTGCCATGTGAGTTTGAAATCTGACCGTTGGAACACGTGTCAGTTCCTTAGTGACCCAGGGTCATTTCGAACAAATCAGGTCGGGTTGCCTAGTGGCTACAAATAGCCCACCCCCTACAACCACAAACGGTCGGCTGCTCAGAGTTATAGTACGACTTTTGTCATTTGAGAGCAACCCACCTCGAAGCCTTTGAGAGAGAGAATTCCTTGCGAGGATAAAGCCCTAACCACCCAGAGCCAAAGAGTGTTAGGCATCACTTAGTCTTCCTATCTGTGTGATCTGAAGACTTATTACACTTGAGGACTGTGAATCCTCCAGCCGGTTAGGCGTCACGTTCTGAGCATCCAAGAGACATTGTGGATCGCCGGTGAACGAAGTCTGTGAAGGTTTGGGAGTCTACCTTGAAGACTTACCAAAGTGATTGGGCGAGGTCTGTGTGACCTTAGCTCAAGGGGAATACGGTGAGGACTGGGTGTCCTAAGCTGCGTGTTCAGGACTGGGTGTCCGGGACTGTGTGTCCTCAGGTTTAAATACCTAGCCGCCCTAACCAGACGTACAGTTGTCACAGCAACTGGAACTGGTCCAACAAATCATTGTCTTCAACGAGTCACTGGTTTCATCCTTCCCTTCCCTTTACTTACTGTTGGTCCTTGTGAAGTCATTGTATGATTGCATTATCTTTTGTCTTCACTGAGTGACTGCGTGTTCTGTTTGGCTTCATAATATCTTCCTTCCTGATCCTCACTACATTGCTGCTATTAGTCATTGTGCTTTCACTTCATTGAATACTTGACTATGGTTTGTCTAGTGTAGTCTACCTTCCGCTGCATGGTAATAGGTTTATTTCTATCATTTGTCTTCGAAACTTCCACGTTTTGAAGACTTTCTTAAAAATCGCCTATTCACCCCCCTCTAGTCGATATAACGCACTTTCATTAACGGGCACACAAGGCATTCTACACAAGCATGGCAAGAGTATGAGCAGCGGAAAAGGTAAAGCATGCAAGTGCAAGAATGTAAAGGGAATGGGAGTTGGAAAGAGCAAACACAAAGGAGACACGGAGATTTTTGGCGTGGTTCCAATAGGTGGTGCTATTGTACGTCCACGTTGATGGAGACTTCAACCCACGGAGCGTAAAAAGACTGTGGGAGTCCATGGAGGGCACAACCCACGAAGGGTCCACGAAGAAGCAACCTTATCAATTCCACCATGGATTTCGTCCATGAAGGACTAGCCTCTCTCGGGTAGATCTTCACGAAGTATGTGATCTCCTAGCCCTTACAAACTTCTTAGTTCAACTCCACATCATCTTGGAGGCTCCCAAGCGACACCTAACCAATCTAGGAGACACCACTTTGCAAAAAGGTAATATATGTTGTCGTTGATGATGAATTACTTGCCCTTGTGCTCCAAATGATAGTCTCCCCAACACCCAATCACTATCTCACAGATTTGGTTATGGTGGAGGAAGTATTTGAGCGGAATGCAACTTGGGGAAGGCTAGAATCAAGGTACAAATGGTTGGATTCAAATCTCTTGATCTCAACACATGACTAGATGGTTCTCTTCTGTGAAAATGTATGGTGGAATTGTAGTTTCGTTCTAATGGCTCTCTTACAAGGTAAGAGGGGGTGGAGGCGTATATATAGACTCCACACGAAATCCAACCATTACACACTTATGACCCATCTCGGTGGCATTGATCAGAAATCTCGGTGAAACCGATCTGTGTAAAAGATATGAACGTTGGAGGTCTCAGTGGGACCGAATGGAAATAACTTGGAGAAACTGAAGTG